>NW_028318236.1:3629578-3932043 GCF_062004578.1 Staurois parvus
GGAAGGGAAAAGTGTGGAAGAAAAAGGTGCACAAGCAGCAGGGATGACCGCAGCCTGGAGAGGATTGTCAGGAAAAGGCCATTCAAAAGTGTTGGGGACTTTCACAAGGAGTGGACTGAGGCTGGAGTCAGTGCATCAAGAGCCACCACACACAGACGGATCCTGGACATGGGCTTCAAATGTCGTATTCCTCTTGTCAAGCCGCTCCTGAACAACAAACAACGTCAGAAGCGTCTTACCTGGGCTAAAGAAAAACAGACCTGGTCTGTTGCTCAGTGGTCCAAAGTCCTCTTTTCTGATGAGAGCAACTTTTGCATCTCATTTGGAAACCAAGGACCCAGAGTATGGAGGAAGAATGGAGAGGCACACACTGCAAGACGCTTGAAGTCCAGTGTGAAGTTTCCACAGTCTGTGTTGATTTGAGGAGCCATGTCATCTGCTGGTGTTGGTCCACTGTGCTTCATTAAGTCCAGAGACAACGCAGCCGTCTACCAGGAATTTTGGATCACTTCATGCTTCCTTCCACAGATGAGCTTTATGGGGATGCTGACTTCATTTTCCAGCAGGACTTGGCACCTCCCCACACTGCCAAAAGCACCAAAACCTGGTTCAATGACCGTGGGATTACTGTGCTTGATTGGCCAGCAAACTCGCCTGACCTGAACCCCATAGAGAATCTATGGGGCATTGCCAAGAGAAAGATGAGAGACATGAGACCGAACAAGTCATCGAGCCACTGTTCATCCAATCACTTCTGCATTACACAGGAAAGCCAGCTGAACATTATGATACAGGGATGATGGCTGTAGCTGTAGGCATCATCCTGGTATAACCACTGCTAACCGAGGACATCATATGATGGTCAGCAAATGGTTAACCACTTCCCGTCCGACACACTTTTATAAATGTCCTCGGATGGGAAGGGTAAGATGTCGGTCATCCATGCAGTTGTAGCAATGATCAGGATATCCGCTTGTAGCCCCAGTGATTTCCTACAACGTAAAAGTAATCTGAGCGGCTAACGAGCAGCTGAATCACTTTGACAGGTGGAAAAATGGGGTCCCTCCCTCCTCCTGCTGCTACCGCCATACTTACGGAGCTCTCCCATGCGATCAGGGAGCCTGGTAAGGACACACCTGGCAACATCCGGCTCCTGGAACACAGTGAGAATGGATGTTGTTCCTCCCACTGTGTGACAGAGGAAGTGACGAGGATTTCTAACTAACGACTATGCAGATTTCAGCTTGTTCCTGGCAATCCGGACAAAATTCAGGTTGTGGGTGGCCCTGCCTCCCACCCAGGGGCGGACTGACCATTTGGAAACTTGGGCACTGCCAGAGGGCCCCGGGGTCAGTAGGGGGCCCCATGAGATGCCCCGGTACCTTTTTCATAGGCTTTTTTGAGTTTGGGCAAGGACACAGGGGCCCCATGATCCTCTATTGCCCGTTGGCCCCATGAGTTGTCAGTCCGCCCCTGCTCCCACCTGACATCCTTTGAGCTGAAAATTGAAGCAGCTGGGCAGAAAATTGTTTGCTGAAAAGCATCCAATCAGACGCATTCACTGTTCAGGTTTTCAGACAGCTGCAGGTGCTAGTTGTCATAATAAAACCTGCAGAGGAGATTCCTCCATCCAGGCTGTATAGCGTGGGTGGGGAGATCGATGGATTTCTCTCCTCCAGGTATGAATTAGGGAAATCTTACATTAGGTCCACACTATTGCATGTCGGGAAAACACATAGAAATACGCCACCATTTAGCAAACATGCAGTGGTGCCATTAATTATTAATGGAACCCCCATGCATCTGTAAATGTACTATGTTATGAATTTTATTTCAGGTACTTATATAGCGCCATCAATTTACACAGCACTTTACATATATATTGTACATTCACATCAGTCCCTATCCCTCAAGAGGTGTACAATCTAAGGTCCCTAACTTACATTCATACACACACATACTAGGGCCAATTTAGACAGGAGACAATTAACTTACCAGCATGTCTTTGGAGTGTGAGACGAATTCGAAATACCTGGAGGAAACCCACGCAGACACAGGGAGAACATGCAAACTCCAGGCAGGTGGTGTCATGGTTGGGATTCAAACCAACAACCCCTAGTACTGCCAGGCGGAAGTGCTAACCATTTAGCCACTGTGCTGCCCATAGTACATCAAACTTCAGTGTGTCCTACACGCAACGCGTGGGAACACACAAAAAACACATGAAAACGTTCTTGGTCACACCTCTAGGTGTGAGTCACGCCTTACAGTGTCCGGCCATCTTTGGCAATTCTGGTCTTAATTGCACTCGTGCTCTTTTTTTTTTATTCCGATGGTATTTTTTGGGAATGTGGCAGATATAGCGTCAACACACACAGAGATGTAAATTCCTGGATGCATACAAACCACATCCAGGAATTTATTGATCAATATTTGTGTAATGTATCTTTATTTTTTTATTTTACTTTTGTTTTGCTGTTTTTTTTCTGAACAAAAACATAAATTACCAAAGTGCAGTTTTTGGCACAAGAAAAACTCCAGGAGAGTTGAAAGCCGATTGCACCCTTAAAATCCAACAGAAAAATAAAATTCACCTCCTTCTTGACTTCAGGCCATTTCACCAAAATGGTGAAATGCCACTAAAAGTTCCACATTTTCACCAGCATTTTGAGTCATCCAATACCTTGGTGCTCAACCTGTGGCCCAGGGGCTGCATGTGGCCATTTGGCACGCATTATGTGACCCTCAGAGCCCCTATAGACTGTGTTTTGGTAATTACTCAAAGCTGTGAAGGAAAGTTATTCTTTAGGCTGTAGTTGTATTTTTTTCCTGCACTGTGTCCAGTTTTAAAAAAAAAATGTTTTCCCTGTTCCTTTTCTTGAATGGATTATGCTGAAAGAAATATCAAAAGTGTCACCATTAATGGGGCACAAATGTGGAAACATTGATATATAAAGGCGGTCCACTAGCAGGATTAATTACATTGCTTGAATATGATGTGTCCCTTTGGAGCAGGGGCGGACTGACCATTTGGAAACTCGGGCACTGCCCGAGGGCCTGGGGTCAGTAGGAGGCCCCATAAGATGCCCCTGGTACCTTTTTCATAGGCTTTTTTGAGTTTGGGCAAGGACACAGGGACCCCATGATACCCTATTGCCCAGGGGCCCCATGAGTTGTCAGTCCGCCCCTGCTTTGGAGGTATCAGGAGACACACAGTGTAGGGGTTGAGTTACTAAAACTAGAAATCGCACAATCTGGTGCAGCTCTTTATAGACCAATCAGCTTCCAGGTTTTATTGTCAAAGCTTAATTGAACAAGCTGAAGTAAGAAGCTGATTGGCTGCCATGCACAGCTGGACCAGATTTTGTACTCTCCAGTTTTAGCAAATCAACCCCATACAGTACATACAGGGGTGTCCAACCTTTTGACTTTCCTGGGCCACATTAGAAGAAGAGGAATTGACTTGGGCCACACATAAAATACATAACAATAAGGATAGCTGATGAGCAGAAAACGTCATGGAAGACCACAAGTTAAGGATCCCTGATATAGAAATGTACCTATAGGAGTAATAAAACTTCATTTATTTGTAATATTTTTAATTAAAAAAGTAAAAGAGGGCAACATAAAACTAGTGCGATATTTAAAGCTGTTTTTGATAAACTAACGCATCAATATCTGGTTAGATGGATGTAGTAGCAATGAATTCTCAAGGTGCTCGTCAGATATTTTGGTTCTAATTTTGCCCTTCGTGTGCTTCATCCTTGCAGATACAATAGTTGCTCACAATTATAAGTGCTGCTGAAAACTGATGACATTAATAAGGTGTGATTGTGAAGAGTGGGAGATTTTTTCTTGGGCAGATAAAACATAAAATGTCCAGTAAAGAGAAATGTTTGTTTGGCTGCATGTGTTCACTAAGGTTAAACACATTTCTCCAAAATAAATTCGGAGAAAAAAAAAAAGTCAACATTTTTAAGTAAAATAACAAATTGCGTGTTGGACTGCAATCATAGCCTTTGTGGACAGCAGGTTGGACATCCCTGAGATCCAGTGTATGTCAAAAGTACTAAGACACTAATCTAATAAATGAGTAGCAGCCATACATAAAGTTTCCACTAGATGGCACCAAAGCTAACAAAGAAACCCCAATGCAGCAAAATGTAAGAATGACTTGTAAGAGCGATGTATGTACACTGCTCAGAAAAATGAAAGGAACATTTTTTAATCAGAGTATAGCATCAAGTCAATTAAACTCCTGGGATATTGATCTGGTCAGTTAAGTAGCAGAGGGGGTTGTTAATCAGTTTCTGCTGCTTTGGTGTTATTGAAATTAACAACAGGTGCACTAGATGGGCAACAATGAGATGACCTCCAAAACAGGAATGGTTTTACAGGTGGAGGCCACTGACATTTCATTCCCTACTCATCTTTTCTGACTGTTTTTTACTATTTTTGCATTTATCTAGGGTCAGTGTCACTACAGGTAGCATGAAGCAATACCTGGACCCTACAGAGGTTGCACAGGAAGTCCAACTCCTCCAGGATGGCACATCAATATGTGTCATTGCCAGAAGGTTTGCTGTGTCTCCCAGCACAGTCTCAAGAGCATGGAGGAGGTTCCAGGAGACAGGCAGTTACTCTAGGAAAGCTGGACAGGGCCATAGAAGGTCCGTAACCCATCAGCAGGACCGGTATCTGCTCCTTTGTGCAAGAAGGAGCAGGAGGAGTACTGCCAGAACCCTACAAAATGACCTCCAGCAGGCCACTGGTGTGAATGTCTCTGACCAAATACTCAGAAACAGACTTCATGAGGGTGGCCTGAGGGCCTGACATCCTCTAGTGGGCCCTGTGCTCAATGCCCAGCACCATAGAGCTCAATTGGCATTTGCCATTGAACACCAGAATTGGCAGGTCCACCACTGGCACCCTGTGCTTTTCACAGATGAGAGCAGGTTCACCCTGAGCACATGTAACAGACGTGAAAGGGTCTGGAGAAGCCGTTGAGAACGCTATGCTGCCTGTAACATCGTTCAGCATGACTGTTTTGGTGGTGGGTCAGTGATGGTCTGGGGAGGCATATCCATGGAGGGATGCACAGACCTCTACAGGTGAGACAATGGCACCCTGACTACCATTAGGTATTGGGATGAAATCCTTGGACCCATTGTCAGACCCTATGCTGGTGCAGTGGGTGCTGGGTTCCTCCTGGTGCATTAGGAGCATGCCCTGGTGTTGTCAGCCATGTATACAAACACATGGGGCATACAAACTACTGAGTACCATTTGAGTTGCTGCAATGAAATTTCAGCAAAATGGACTAGCCTGCCGCATCATTCTATCACTTTGATTTTTGGGGTGTCTATGAATCAGTCCTCTGTAGGTTGATAATTTTCATTTCCATCAAACGATGGGACATCCTTACATTCCTAACACATTACCCAGTCCCATATCAGTATAGATATCCAGCATGATATTTTTTTCCCATTGAGATCTGATGTGTTTTCAAA
Source organism: Staurois parvus (assembly GCF_062004578.1). Taxonomy (NCBI): domain Eukaryota; kingdom Metazoa; phylum Chordata; class Amphibia; order Anura; family Ranidae; genus Staurois; species Staurois parvus. The sequence continues at coordinate 3,635,089 of NW_028318236.1, forward strand.
GTGTTCCTTTAATTTTTTGGTGCAGTGCAGTTTGCAACTTACCTATCACATTTTTTCTCTTTTTTAGATTTATTTCCACTTTAACTAGACCAGTTTATAACTCTCCATTACTTTTTTTTTTTTTTTTAAATCATTCCTTGATGGATTTGCCAGTATCCTTCAGATCAATATTGTGTTGAGGGATCCATTTCTGATTCAACCTCAACTTTTGAACAGATGGTCTCACTTTTTCATGATGCAGAATTCATATTTGATTTGATGATTGCAGGCTTCCTGTGTCCTAAAGCAGCAAAGCAACCTCAAACCATAACATTTCCACCACCATGCTTCATAATCAGTGTTAGGTTCTTCTCCTGAAATGCTCTCCTTGGTTTGACCCAAGAATATCTACTCTTTCCAAACAATTCTATATTTGATCAATTGGTACACAACACATTCTTCCAGATAGACTGCCTATTTTGCCTATATGTTCAATGGCCAACTGGAGTCTTGTTTTAATGTTCTTTTTGGACAACAAAGGCATTTACCTGGCATATCTCTCATGCAGGTTAAATTGGTGCAATCCTTTTCTGTAGAGGCTGGCACTTCAACACCAATTGTTAAAAGAGTTACCTGCAAACCTTGGGATGAAATGTTGTAGTATTTGGAGACCTCTTTTAGCATCAAATGCTCAGCTCCTGGGCTTGATTGGCCAGTCCTGGAAACATTATCATTCTTCTAAAATTGATGCCATTTGTAGATTATTTTACTTACAGTGGAATGATTGATTTCACAAAAGTTGATATTTTTTTAACCACTTGAAAGGCTCGTAGCCGTCTACAACCTTCTGTCTGAGGATCTTTGAGAGCTCTGTTGATCTTGGCATGAAGACACCACACACATCAACAACAACAAAAACACCAGACCCTAGATATGTGAAGATAATATAAGACAGGTTCTACCTACATCCCTAAGGTGGTTCTAATCATTGCCACCCAATCTAGAACATCATTTTCTAATATTATGGATTTTGCGTTGTGGCAAATGTAGGAGCGTACTTTTTCCATAGGACAAATTTGCAGTTTTGTCAATTTACTTTATGAGATTGCATATACCTTATCAATTTGTAAGTGCCATTTGTTCAAGTATCTTTATCTGCATTACTTTTATCTGTAGGCAATGTTTGAATGAAAATCTAATGTTTGCCTGTTCAAATATATACTTGCTTTTTTATATGACAGTATGTTCCTTATTATGGTCAGGTCCATTCACACCACAATGTGTGTGTGTTGAGTTCAGGTAAACTCTGGTGCATTGGCATGTTGCATTGGAGTGTATTTTAACATACACTTTTCCCCTTAATTCCTGGAACATGCAAAGGGTCTAAGGCATAACAAAGGAGCCAGATCTGTGCTGGCCTCTTGTTTTTCCTGTGGGTTGATGTGCATTGCGTTGTTCTGACACATGTTAACCCTATGTTGCGCTGAAAAAAAGTAGAGCTTGTGCTATTTTTTCCCATTGCAAATGAGCACATATCAGTGCAAGGCACCAGTGTGAACTCTCATTCACATACCTTATTTTTATAGCTCCTCACTTTGGCGTACATTGAAAAAATATGCCAACACTTCTGGTGTGAATGAACCATTTAAAAAATATCCCTAGAAAATGCTGAAGATTATTTTGTATTCCTATTGGCAGCAAGGAGTTGGTGCTCCAGGTTTCCTTTCAAATGCTTCCCATGCTATCTGCTCTGCTGAAATCCTATTACAGAGCTCAGTAGCTCAAGCTGAAATTTGCAGAGCAATGACCAATCCCATTCTTTTCCTTGCCAGCTCTGTGCACAGGAATGCCATACAAAGCTTCTGCTGTTCTCTTTGTTTTATTATTAAACAACTCTGCATACATCACAGATATAAAATATATATACAGTTGTGTTCAAAATAATAGCAGTCAGACATCACTAACCTGATCAATCACTGTTTTTGGTAGAAATGATATTTCTACATGGCAAATAATTTACTAGCAGGTGTAGTAGAGTAATAGAAATCCAACAGACCCAACAGTCATGACATGCATGCTGCTGATTCTGTGTCATTGAATCACTAATTGAAAGGGGCATGTTCAAAATAATAGCAGTGTGGAGTTCTATTAGTGAGGTCATTCATTCTTTGAAAAACAGGTGGCAATTATTGCCCTTATTTAAGGAAGAAATTCTGAGGAAAATGGGTTGTTCCAGACATTGTTCAGAAGAACAGCGTACCTTGATTAAAAAGTTGATTGGAGAGGGGAAAACATAAAAAAGTGCAGAAAATGATAGGCTGTTCAGCTAAAATGATCGCAAATGCTTTAAAATGGCAACCAAAACCTGAAAGACGTGGAAGAAAGCGAAAAACTACCATTCGAATGGATAGAAGAATAGCCAAAATGGCAAGGACTCCACCAACAATCAGCTCCAGGAAGATGAAAGAAGGTGTAAAGTTACCTGTGAGTACTGTTACAATTAGAAGACGCCCATGTGAAGCCAAGCTATCTGCAAGAAGCCCCCGCAAAGTCCCACTGTTGGAAAAAAGATGTGCTGAAGAGGTTACAATTTGCCAAAGAGCACATTGACTGGCCTAAAGAGAAATGACGCAACATTTTGTGGACTGATGAAAGTAAGATTGTTCTTTTTGGGTCTAGTGGCCGGAGACAGTTTGTCAGACGACCCCCAAACACTGAATTCAAGCCACAGTACACTGTGAAGACAGTGAAGCATGGTGGTGCAAGCATCATGATATGGGGATGTTTCTCATACTACGGTGTTGGGCCTATTTATCGCATACCAGGGATCATGGATCAGTTTGAATACATCAGAATACTTGAAGAGGTCATGCTGCCTTATGCTGAAGAGGAAATGCCCTTGAAATGGGTGTTCCAACAAGACAACAACCCCAAACACACCAGTAAACGTGCAACATCTTGGTTCCAGACCAACAAGATTGACGTTATGGAGTGGCCAGCCCAATCCCTGGATCTTAATCCAATAGAAAGCTTGTGGGGTGACATCAAAAATGCAGTTTCTGAGGCAAAACCAAGAAATAGAGAAGAACTGTGGAATGTAGTCCAATCATCCTGGGCTGGAATACCTGTTCACAGGTGCCAGAAGTTGGTTGACTCCATGCAACACAGATGTACAGCAGTTCTCAGAAACAGTGCTTATACAACTAAATATTCAATAAGTGATTCAAAGGAAAGCAAAATCTTCAAACATTTTTCAGTTTATATAGTGAATGTTTGAGTTTGTAAAGATGAATACAAACACTGCTATTTTTTTGAACAGTCTAATATTCACTTTTCTTAAATTTTTTTAGAGGAACAACACAAATTTGATATATTTTTCTTCATGTTTTGATTTGGAATAGAATGTGTAGTGTTCCCAATGCATTTGTGTGTATGGAAATAAAAGCTATTAGAAGGATTTTGAGCTTTATTCGCTTTTTTCAACACACTGCTATTATTTTGAACACAACTGTGTATATATACATACATATATATATATATATATATATATATATATATACACACACACACACTTGGATCAGCCATAAGATTATGACCACCTATCATAATCCATTGAGGCATGAATTCCACTAAACCTCTAAAGGTATACAGCACTGGAGCTCCAACATAATGGTCCCTGAGCTTGTTTCAGTATTAGCTGCATATTACCCCTAGGGGGAAATATAACATTAACTTTTAGTTTTTCTGGTTAGGTAACAGCATGCAAAAAGAAGAAGAAAGAAACAGCATACGAAAAAAAAAAAAGAAAGCTGAAAGGTTTTACCTTAACTAATCAAAAGCTTTCACTTTTCAGCCAATGACTGGAACAGCGTGCTAAATAGACAAATGTTTTTCTGTATATAAAGATTATTAAAATGAGATAACGGGTTTGCAAATTTGCATATTGCCTTCTAGTGCTTGTGGCCAGATTATACTTAACAAATTATAATAAAAAGAAGTCATAAACACAGATCCTACTGTAAACACGAGACGCAAATAAATGACCCATTTAAAGAGCAGCTTCAGTCTATATGCAGTAAGAGTGAAATGATAATGATGTCCTTCTACAACCTTACTGTCCATAATGCCACTCAATTTGCCATAGGCCCCTTTCACACAGTCAATCTCATCAGGTCCACCTTTCAGGCTTTTCATAGGGACCCAATCAGAAGCTCCATATTAATCTAAGAGCAGTTGACTGAAAATGGAATTGTAACTCAGGCCAGGACAATGGGAGCGGGTGGCAGGAGGGGTGGCTGCCCTGGGTGCTGATGTATCATGTGAAGTGGGGGGCACTGCGAGGGGAGTTCCTGACAGTACAAGCTGAAATGAGTAGTGACAGCTACATCTCTACATCTGCCAGCTCAGTGCTGGAGGAGACCAGATAAACCTGCAGAGGAGGAGAGAGTCGAGAGCAGGTGGGGGCTGTGCTCTCTCTCTCCCCTCTAGCTCTTTTCTCCTGCTACTGCAGCACTCCTGGATTAGGACTGTGCAGGGCTTGCTTACTCACCCCCATCCTCTCACAGAAAAGAATGTGGGTAGGAGGCAGGTAAGCAAACCTTATAAATCACGATGTGATGAGAGCAGGGATGGGGTGGACAAAAATTTGTGCTGGGAGGGGGGATTTCAACAAGGGGGGGGGGGTTGTACTGGGAAGAGGGGGAAATCATGCTTAGGAGGTAAGCCTGCAGATTAGTGCTTATTTTTTTTGGTGAAGGAGGGGATTTTCACTGACACATAAAGCTCATACATCTTCGATGGAGGGTGAAGATTGGCATGTTTGCCCGGGGTGCTAGATGGCCTTGTGCTGGCACTGTGCCATCTGTTTACATGAAATTACATTATATTGCCGAAAGTATAGGGACACCCCTCCAAATCATTGGATTCATGTGTTACAATCACCTCCATGGCCACAGATGTATAAATTCATGCAGACTACTTCTACAATCATTTTTAGAAAGAATGGGTCGCTCTCATGAGCTCAATGAATTCAAGCCTGATACCATGATTGGTTGCCACCTGTGCAATAAGTCCATTAGTGAAATTTCCTTGCTACTAAATATTCCAAGGTGATAGGGTTGCCATCTTTTGTTTGTAGTATACACCATGGGATAATAAAAGACATGGAGCAACTTTGGGTGCCCCAATGGAAAGTAGCAATGCGACGCGCCATGCATGCCATGGTGAACAGCATGGTGTTTCCAACAGTCTGTCCCCAGTACAATCTGTCAGGTCAGTCTGTCCCCAATACATCCTAGGCCAGTCTGCCCCTCCTCAGTACAATACCACCACAAGGTCAGTCTGTTCCTAGTACAATCCTGCCCCCCAGGTCAGTTTGTCCCCAATACAATCCCCCCAAGGTCAGCCTGTCCCAAGTAAAATCTCACCCAACCCCCCCACGCCCCCCCCCAAGTCAGTCTGTGCTCAGTAAAATCCCCCCCCCGGGTCAGTCTGTCCCCAATTAAAATCCCCCCTTCAGGTCATCCTGTCCTCAGTACATTGCCCCCAAGTCAGTCTATCCCCAGTACATTTAACCTGCCTCCCCAAACTTGGGAGGGGATTGTACTTGTGGACAGACTGACTTGGGGGGGGCCTACAATCACTGCAGAAATGGAGATCTTCTTCCCAAATACACACAAAGTGATATGGAGCCTCCAGCAGCAAGCAATGTCCAATCTAGACCTACATGACCCATGCATTTTCAGCTCAAGCATCTCCCCTCCTGGTGTCAACTTCATCGCTCATGTGATGCAAACAAACAGAGTGTAGTGAGGGCTTGGAAGTGAAAAAAAGCTGCTAGCACTAAAGATGACCAATCCAAAATAACAAACAAACCGTGAAGCATACAATGGTAGTAATAATAACATACATCAATGAGCTTCAAAGAGTGAATAGTGCAAAGTGACTGATCAGTAATAAAGCCCTTTAACTGTTGGACATGAAAATCAGTGACAACAATCCAATGGTGACACCTCTTCCGTGGGACCTTCACACTTATGCACTCACCAGAAAACCGGCAAACATACGCCCAGAATAAGATCACTGATGGCCTCCTTCACTCCTTCCTCGTAGTAGACTCCAACAGAAAGTTGCAAAGATGCACCTTAATAAAAAGCTTACACATGTAGCCCAAGGATACGTATATAGTGGAGTAATTTATTCACAGTGATAAAATCAACGTGGAGTACATAAAAAACAACAAAGCAGCCGAACTTACTGTACATAAATGGCTGCCGGACCATGCGCGGCCTCGGCGGCGTGACGTCAGCATGTGGGCTCCTCTCTGAGACGTTTTGTGCACACGCACATTCTCAAAGGGACCTGCCTCCTGCTGACGTCTCAACTCCTCATCTTTAAATAGCCTGCAGGCACAATGATCATGTGCCATTTTGTTGAGGCCCATATGGTCTACAGACAACGGCCATATTACTGTCGACCTAAGGTCTGAGTAGATAGTTAATTCTGCCATTCAAAACCAATTTCAAAATATCACATAAAGGTTAATGGCTATCCCAAAATCAAAACCAATAAAATACCATAAAAAGACTACATAGGGAAAATAAAATAAAAAACATTATTAAAAATTCTAATTAAAAAGCAGGCTATTTAAAGCTCACATAATCGTATTACACATTTAAAAACTTCAATAGAAATTATATAAATGGAGAACATGATAGAAATAATCATATGTACATAAGTATAATAGACACATGAAACTCATATTTACAAAAACACCCAAATATACTGTAATGGTCAAAACTTATCACCCTATAATGGGAAGTAGTACTACTAACTGCTATCAATAAACAAATTGATGTCAATATCGACATTCAGCCCTAAAGGGGACAATGTCTGCATCTTATATATCCACTTTGTTTCAAGCATGGATACTGCTCTAAGTTTGTTTCCTCCTCTCCAATGGGGGCAAATCAAATCAATCCCCACAAATCTAATTTCTAGGGGGTTCTTCTGGTGACATTCTCTGAAATGTCTAGGGACTGCATAATCCTTAAATCCTTTTCTAATATTCTAAAGGTAATCTCTCAAGCAGTCCCTCAGTCGCCTAGTTGTTCTTCCTATATATTGCTTCTTGCAGGGGCACTCCAAAAGATACACCACATATCTACTATTACAAGTAATTAAAGAATTTATATGATAGCTTCTACCCATGGAATTGAAAAAAAAAGAATCGATCTTATTCCTTCTACATCCCTCCAGTCAACATATCATGTATCGGTTACAGGTATAGAAACCCTTCACATTAGCAAATAACACCGATACTTATTTCGGGGGATTTACTACATTAGGGGCTATCGTATTTCTTAGAGTAGGTGCTCTAAGAAATACAGAACAGGGTCATTCCGGAGAATCTTCCAATGCCTACTAATGATATTTATATTGAATTGAGAAGTTAGTAATAAATGGACAGTTAATGTTCAAATTTTTATTATTCCCTTGGGTAGACAACAGTGACTCCCTCTCAACATTAGCTACTGGTTTAATAGTATCTTCCATAAAGGCACCATTGTAGCTTCTTTCTAGTCTTCAATATCCCAGATTATGTATAAAAATCCTCCAAGTTATCACAATTCCTCCTCACCCTGAAAAATTGGTCCTTAGGTATGTTCTTAAGCCAAAGAGGATGGTGACAACTTTCCATGGGGATAAAACTATTTCTGTCAGTGGGTTTAAAGAAAGTTTTGGTAACAATCCTCCTGCCATTAGTCAAGTCTAAAAAATTTACTTCAACATGGCTATACACATGAGATAAAGAAATGTTCAAATTGTTGTTATTAAGAGTCAGAAAAAAGTTATTGAGTGCCTCCTCAGTCCCCTGCCATAGGAGGAAGATATCATCTATATAGCGCCGGAAGGACATTCTGGCCAATTCGCAAGGCTGGGAAAGAAACTTAGCTCCCATGGCCATACCCCTGGTTTGTAAATAGAACACCCTATTAAACCAGAAATAATTATAGGTCATCCAACAACTCCAGAAAAATTGATTTCTGGTAGTTGTAGATATCGTCAGCCCCACTCAAATAGTAACAGCTTCCATGCCATCTAGATGCCCTATATTACTGTATAGAGATGCCACATCAACCGTTACTAGAAAAGTATGTCTATTCAGCACAATATCCTTAACGTCAATTAAGATTTGTTTTGTGTCTTTCAAAAAGGAAGAGATAATAAAAACCAATGGCTGGAGCAAAAAAATGAATATGCTCCCCTGCTCTAGAGCAAAGAGAACCAATACCACTAATAATTGGCCTTCCTGGGGGTTGCCATTGATTCTTCTGGATCTTGGGAAGGCAATACATAATGGGTAAATGGGGCATCCTCATGTGATGTAGCACACCTTGTCATTGTCATCCTCACTCTAAAATACACACATCCAAGAAGAATCAAGGGGTAGAGGGTTCTGCAAATTCAGATGTGACATCTGCCACCACCAGGTTGTGCATCCCAAGCAGTCTTGATTACAAGGTGCACACACAAAGACTGCAGAAAGCCAGCCAGCCTATAGAGCTGTCCCACACACATGGTGTCACCTATCGAGCCATACAAGCCTTGTATGTGTCAGCCCGTGATGTGCCCCTCCTTCCTGCATTATTTCTAGTATGTATTCTAAGCTGGCACTGTCATGTCACCCTTCTCCTGGCCTTTTCTGCTTTTGTCTGGCTATTGCTCCAGCATGCTGAGGCAAGAATCAGGATGGCATGGGTCCAGGAGTCTCCACTGTCACTGGCTATGCAGAGAGAGGAAGGACAAAGAGACACCCAGGCAGGGAGCTGCGTGGAGCTTCCAGCATGATGGATATTGAGCTTCCAGGACCTGCCCACCTTCCTCACTTCCTCCTTCACATATTTCCACTGTCTCAGTTTTTTATTTTTCCTCAGAGGAGACTCGAATGCTCTCTATCCCTGTTCGCGCACTTATAAAGTTTGCTTTGATGTATCGAATGCAGGGAAAGTCCGCGCTATTTTGTTCATTAGCACCCAGTAGCTATTATTCAGTGAGGGGAGGTGCAGGCATGTCCAATGTGTTGTATAATAAGTACGGGTTTCAGGCGGCCTGAAACCCGGACACATGACTCTAAACCCGGACTGTCCGAGTCAATCCTGGACAGGTGGCAACCCTACGCGGTGAACTGTTAGTGGTATTATAACAAAGTGGAAGCAACTGGGACAACAGCAACTCAGCCACCAAGTGGTAGGCCACGTAAAATGACAGAGCGGGGTCAGCGCATGCTGAGGCACACAGTGCTCAGAAGTCGCCAACTGTCTGCAGAGTCAATAGCTAAAGACCTCCAAACTTCATGTGGCCTTCAGATTAGCACAACAGTGCGTAGAAAGCTTCATGAAATGGGTTTCCATGGCCGAGCAGCTGCATCCAAGCCTTACATCACCAAGTGCAATGCAAAGCATCAGATGCAGTGGGGTAAAGCACGCCACCACTGGACTCTAGAGCATTGGAGACCTGTTCTCTGGAGTGACCAATCACACTTCTCTGTCTGGCAATGCGATGGACATGTCTGGGTTTGGCGGTTGCCAGGAGAGCGGTACTTGCCTGACTGCATTGTGCCAAGTGTAAAGTTTGGTGTTGGGGGGGATTATGGTGTGGGGTTGTTTTTCAGGGGTTGGGCTTGGCCCCTTAGTTCCAGTGAAGGGAATTCTTAAGGCGTCAGCATACCAAGACATTTTGGACAATTTCATTCTCTCAACTTTGTGGTGACAGTTTGGGGATGGCCCCTTCCCATTCCAACATGACTGCACACCAGTGCACAAAGCAAAGTCCATAAAGACATGGGTGAGTGAGTTTGGGGTGGAGGAACTTGACAATATAGTGTATCTCCAAGCCTATCCAGGCCCAGATAAAAGAAATTGAAAACGTTTGCATCATTTTCTGCTCTGCTCCAATTCAGCAGGGAATCAATTCACAGAGCTGGCCTATGTGAAAGGCCCAATTAGATTAATGACCTGCCACCAGATTCAGTGGGTTTTTCACAGTGCTTCTGAGCAAGCCTACAGCTGTTAGCCACATTATTCCATGCAACTCCCCCCTTGGAGTACAGAGGTTGGTGCTCACAAACTGGTAACAAATTCTCCTGCTGACATCTTTGGAAGTTACGCCCAAGGGCACTCAAAAGCTTTTCCAATACAAGCCAGTAATGTCTGTGCAGACTCTTTGTACAATTTTCAGAATTCATGCATTAGGTGAGCAGTTTTTGCATTGTCATGCTTGTGAAATTTTTTTTATGCGTATTTTTTATTTTTATTTTACCTTTTTAACTTTTCTACCCAAACAATAACAGATTCCATTTTGTAGATAAGACCAAGTTTCGGATCCATAATCTTTATCCTTAGGACTTGTGTACGTGAGTGCTTGACTGTGTCTGAGCTGTGTCAGGCCAGTCACCCATGTGTCATGTTGCTGACCATCAGACTGCAGCACTGCCAGTGCCATTCAGGCAGGACCTCATTGTTGCTGTCCCCCAACAGTTTAGTAAAATAGTGTTCCTGTGTGAAGTTCTCCCCCTCTGGGTCCATACACCTACAACTGAACTGCTAGATGAGTAGGGTGACGGATACCCATTGCTCTTCTCATCACCACTTCTAGATGAACCTTCACAGAGTGGGCAGATTGTCTCTTTGGGGGAGATTTGCTAAACCTGGTGCACTCAGAGTCTGGTGAAAACATGGAAGCTGACTGGTTTCTATCCAGAGCGGCACTAGATTTTGCACTCTCCAGTTTTAGTAAATCAACCCTTTTGTGCCTGTGTCCATGGGCACTGGTCTTGTGTTGATGACACCACTTTTAGGTGCTTCTGATATCATATAGGGCAGCACAGTGGCTACATGGTTAACACTTCCACCTGGAAGTACTAGGGTCATCGGTTTGAATCCCAACCATGGCACCACCTGCCTGGAGTTTGCATGTTCTCCCTGTGCCTGTGTGGTATTCTTCCCACACTATAAAGACATGTTGGTAGGTTAATTGGACCCTGTCTAAATTGGCCCTAGTATGTACTGTATATGTATGAATGAATTTGAGTTAGGGATTTTAGATTGTACGACCCTTGAGGGCTAGGGGCTAATGTGAATGTACAATATATATGTAAAGTACTGCATAAATTGACTGCGCTATATAAGTACCTGCAATAAAAATAAAATAAATAATTCAGAATTCACTGACAGCTGCATTTGACTTGCAGTTGATCTCCTTCTGACCTTCTTCAAGTGGGTTTTGCATTCCTATAGACTTGTGAGAATGCAAGATCCGCTTGAGGCAAACAAAAGCCCATCAACACAGAACCTTAGGGCCCATTCACAAGTGTGACAGCATTTGACAAATGGAAAGAAGGCGAAATGCCACTTTCTTGACCTGCTGATTTAACTTTGTAAATGCAGCAACACCATAGGGTTGGTGGAGCTCACCCACCTGGTTTTATTCCCCCTGGCCACATTTGTGAATAAACCCTTAAAGCAGACCTTCACACAAAATCTAAAGTGTGGAGCATTGCAATTCTCCCTCCTCCGCATATTATTATTTGTTTTTTTTTAATCTTGATAGTCCACTCCGACCACCATTCTCAACTAGCTGAGAATGACATCTTCTCTGCACCTGGAGCCTCCTGAAATATACATATCAGTATCCGTGGGGGTATCTTCTTCAACACAGTGGATGGAGGAGAATGGACCTGTGGTTGAAGGAGGGACGTCATCGGGGGGGGGATGCTGCCTGTGCCAGAAAGAGACAGCCATCTCCAAGTGATGTCAGAAAACAAGATGGTGGTGCAGGACTCAGCCTGAAGCAGAGGTTCAGTGGATCACAGCAGGACAACACTGGATTTGCTGGGTGTGTGAATATATTTTGTGAGGACAAACCAGTGCACAATGTATATGGGGAATGAAAGTTCCTAATTCATCTTTCTATTTCCAGCTCTGTGTGTGCTATTATTATTATTATTATACAGTATTTATAAAGCGCCAGTAGTTCGCTCAGCGCTGTACATTACAAAGGGGGACAGAACATGTGACAGAACAATACCAATACAATGCAAAACATGAGGAGATTGAGGGCCCTGCTCTTTCGAGCTTACAATCTAGGAGGGAGGGGATGGTGGCACAGGAGGAGATAGAGTGGAAGAGGTCGGCAAGTTAGCAGGGGGTGGTGTAGGCTTCCCTGAAGAGATGGGTTTTCAGGGTGCGCCTAAAGGAGAGGAGAGTAGGTGATAATCTGATGGGTTGGGGCAGGGAGTTCCAGAGGATGGGTGACACCCTGGAGAAGTCCTGGAGGCGGGCATGGGAGGAGGAGACCAGGGAACTAGAGAGAAGGAGGTCTTGTGAGCAGCGGAGTGTGTGTGCTGGGCGGTACTGGGATATTAGGTCAGTGATGTAGTTCGGGGCAGTATGGTGGACAGCTTTGTACGTCAGCGTTAGGATTTTGAATTTGATCCGTTGCGCAATCGGAAGCCAGTGGAGGGATTGGCAGAGGGGGTGGCGGAAACGGAGCGGTTGGAAAGGTGAATGAGTCTGGCAGCCGTATTCAGGATGGACTGAAGCGGGGATAGCCAGCGGCGAGGCAGGCCAGTGAGGAGGGAGTTGCAGTAGTCGAGTCGTGATATGATGAGGGAGTGGATGAGCTGTTTAGTGGTTTCTGGGGTTAGGAACGTGCGTATTTTGGCGATGTTGCGGAGGTGGAGTCTGCACGAGTTTGTTAAAGATTGGACTTGGGGCTGGAAGGATAGGTTGGAGTCCAAAATGACACCAAGTACTCTGGCCTGCAGGACGGGTTTGATGGTGGCGTTGTTGGACATGATGGAGAAGTCAATGGGGGGTGGTGTCCGGGCTAGAGGGAAGACAAGAAACTCTGTTTTGGAGAGGTTCAGTTTAAGGAAGTGGAGCGACATCCAGTCTGATATGTCGCTCAACAGGTGTGTGATTCGGGCGGAGACCGAGGGGGTGAGGTGGGGGGTTGAGAGATAGATTTGCGTGTCGTCGGCAATGTGTGGCAATGGCATCTAATCTTCTTAGTGAGGCCTTGCCAGTCAACTAGGGTTGATGAGACAATTGGCCTAGGGAGCAGGAAATATACATCTGTCCCTGCTGGCATATTATTATTATTATTATTATTCAGGATTTATATAGCACCAACAGTTTGCTCAGCGCTTTACAATATAATGGGAGACAATACAGCAACAATACAGTTCAATACAAGAGGGATAGGTGGGCCCTGCTCCTTGGAGCTTACAATCTAAGAGGGAATATTATTGAGGTGTGTCTCAACCCAAGAACAACATTTCAATAGATTGCAGTTTAACAAACTATAGTCATAATAACTGCATTTGCTTTCCTATTTTATTTTTTTTCCCTTTTTATATTCACCTGGTGATCCTACAAGTAACACACTCCTTGTCCTAGGGAGACAACACACACTTAGCATACTGTATATATGAAGAAGCCGGATTGTCACCTTAGGACAGGACTGCAGTAATCTTCGCACTCTTCTTCTCCATGGCATAGGATGGGTGGGGGTTCTGTATCCCTCAGGAATAGCCAAATACAATGCAACTAATAAGGAGGGCAGCACAGGAAGTTATTAGCTCAACAGCTCTCTGGCAGGATCAAAAAGTATTTTTTGCACCTATCAAAACTGATATACCAAAATGTATTCAATGTGATATTTAACAGACCCAAAGGCACCAAATAAGAGAAGTTCATTATTATAATTTACATACTTTTTAAAGACATTCTCATTTATAAACTGTCAAAGCTACACATTGGGGTTGGTTGACTAAAGGGTTCATTGATCTGCGGTGGTGGAGCTGGTTCCACTTAAGGCATGCTGAGCACATTATGGCCATTTATAATCTGACGGTCCATCTGGTCTGGTAAGAGGCCCCTTTGTATTGCAGTGAAGGTGGTGGATCTTTCCTTGGCATTGGCTTACTGTATCACACTAAGTGGTAGATGTTTTGTTGTCACTTATACCTGTGGAGTGGAAGGAGAAATTTCCATTAGGAGACACTTTTTTTTTTTTTGGATAAATTTTACATGGACACTTCTGTGATATCACATATTCATGTCATATGAGTTATTTCTGTTATATGCAAGAATTTATTGTTTATATTTTACACATGATAATGGCTTTGTAATCATCACTTACTGATTTTGGCGCTGATTTTTTGTTTTTTATTCTGATTAACTGGTATCACAGTGGCTGCTTATTCACGTGCATTGGTGTCTTAGCACGGATTTAATTTTGGTTATTACGCACTCACAAAGTTCACAGTCTATTTGCCTTTAGTAAATCAACCTGATTGTGTCATTTCCATCACACAAAGAGTGAGAGAGTATAGGTGTACTCTATATATCCACCCATCTGTAAACATTGTAGAGAATAGCCAGCACATAATGTTTATCTGGAATCAGGTTGGCCATTATACTAAGTGGAGCGACCTTTCTGTGTTTTGTAGGGGACAGGTTATACAGGAAATGTCATTGATAGTTTTGAAAGTTTTCACCCAATGCCTATCTTCAGCCTTTTCAGCTAATAAAAACCTGTGTTGAGAGAAATATTTTATACAATTGTGGACAAATTTGTTGGTAGGCCCCCTTCACACATGCTCCACCTGGCATGGGGTGCCTTGACTCTGTGCAGGGCACAATGAAATCTCAAAATGATCAAGGAATTCTGGAGCAAAACATACTGCCCAGTGTCATAAACCTCTGTCTCAGTCGTTGGTCATGAGTCCTCCAATGGGATATTGACCTAAACCACAGCTAAAAGCCCAACAATGGCTAAGAAGAACACATTGGTCTATTTTGAAGTGGCCTTCTATGAGCCCTAATCTCAATTCTATTGACCATCTATGGAAAGGATTGAAACCTGCAGTCTAGAGAAGAAACCCTTCAAATTTGAGGCAGCTGGAGCAGTTTGCTCAATAAGAGTGGACCAAACTACCTGTCGGCAGATTAATAAGTCTCACTGAGAGCCACAGAAATCACTTATTTGCAGAGATTGCCTCTATGGCCTCATTCACATGGGGTGTACATACAGTTGTGTTCAAAATAATAGCAGTCAGACATCACTAACCTGATCAATCACTGTTTTTGGTAGATATGATATTTCTACATGGCAAATAATTTCCTAGCAGGTGTAGTAGAGTAATAGAAATCCAACAGACCCAACAGTCATGACATGCATGCTGCTGATTCTGTGTAATTGAATCACTAATTGAAAGGGGCATGTTCAAAATAATAGCAGTGTGGAGTTCTATTAGTGAGGTCATTCATTCTTTGAAAAACAGGTGGCAATTATTGCCCTTATTTAAGGAAGGAAGGCAGCAAATGTTGTACATGCTGGTTACAGTGCATTTCTCTCTGAAATTCTGAGGAAAATGGGTCTTTCCAGACATTGTTCAGAAGAACAGCGTACCTTGATTAAAAAGTTGATTGGAGAGGGGAAACATATAAAGCAGTGCAGAAAATGATAGGCTGCTCAGCTAAAATGATCGCAAATGCTTTAAAATGGCAACCAAAACCTGAAAGACGTGGAAGACAGTGAAAAACTACCATTCGAATGGATAGAAGAATAGCCAAAATGGCAAGGACTCAGCCAACAATCAGCTCCAGGAAGATGAAAGAAGGTGTAAAGTTCCCTGTGAGTACTGTTACAATTAGAAGACGCCCATGTGAAGCCAAGCTATCTGCAAGAAGCCCCCGCAAAGTCCCACTGTTGGAAAAAAGACATGTGCTGAAGAGGTTACAATTTGCCAAAGAGCACATTGACTGGCCTAAAGAGAAATGGTGCAACATTTTGTGGACTGATGAAAGTAAGATTGTTCTTTTTGGGTCTAGTGGCCGGAGACAGTTTGTCAGATGACCCCCAAACACTGAATTCAAGCCACAGTACACTGTGAAGACAGTGAAGCATGGTGGTGCAAGCATCATAATATGGGGATGTTTCTAATACTACGGTGTTGGGCCTATTTATCACATACCAGGGATCATGGATCAGTTTGAATACATCAGAATACCTGAAGAGGTCATGCTGCCTTATGCTGAAGAGGAAATGCCCTTGAAATGGGTGTTCCAACAAGACAACGACCGCAAACACACCAGTAAACATTTGCAGAATACTAGTTCTATCATCATGATCTAGAGCTTTCTACATCTCTTATCCAGAGTATGTACTGTGTGTAACCAGTGATAGAGAAACTCCTGGTCAGTATTATTGTTCCGGTTAAGTGACACAGAGAATATCAAGAAGTCAACAATGTCAAACTACTTCTTTTACATTGGATTTCTTTAAGCATTGGGGCAGCACAGTGGCTAAATGGTCGTTGGTTCAAATCCCAACCACGGAACCACCTGCCTAGAATTTGCATGTTCTCCCTGTGCCTGTGTGGGTTTCTTCCGGGTACTCCGATTTCCTCCCATACTCCAAAGACATGCTGGTAGGTTAATTGGATCCTGTCTAAATTGGCCCTAGTATGTGTATGCATGCATGTGAGTTAGGGACTTTAAATTGTACGCCCCTTGAGGGTTAGGGACATGAATGTACAAATATATATGTAAAGTGCTGCATAATTTGACGGTGTTATACAAGTACCTGTAATAAATAAATCAATCAGCACAGGACACTGCTAGGTCCTGTCCATAAGCTTTCCTAACCTATAACCCCCCCCCCCCTTTTATTTTGCTCAAACGTTTTGGTAAGTCCTGTGTATGATTTGCCTAAAGCTTATTGTGGCATCTTCAGCTGGTCTTATACCAGATTTTGATCTTTGCCAATTTTGTTAGTGTCACTCCTGTTCATTCATGTCGGCAGTAGCTGAAATTGTACACTGAGCTGCACAAGGGCAGCTCAGCGTACATTGCTGACAAGCAGAAAAGGATACTTTAATGCAGAGGAGTTGTACTATGTCTCATCTGCATTATAAATCCTGCCCGTTGGAAAGTAAAATTCCACTTTAACATCTGCTCAGTCATACCCATGTGTATACCAGCTCACCAATAGTTATTAGAAATCATATTTCTTCTGCAATCCAAAAAATCAGCATTGTCTTACCAAAATTGGAAATGTTAGGAATCAATGCGTAGCATGGCCATATCTTTTCTCTTTTTATGTGTTTATCTTTTCTCTTTTTATGTGTTTTTCCCTGCTGTGCTTTTATAATACATCTTGCTGAGAAATATTAAATGTGGCACAAGTCATTTCTAGGGGTTGTTGGGAGAACAAAGGTGGAAACATTGATTTGTAAAGAGGCTGTAATAGCAGTCTGATGTAATGTGTCCCCAGTCTCTAAATATTCCTAAAGCATGTCCCCAGTCTCTAAATATTCCTAAAGTATGTCTACAGTCTCTGACCATCTCTTTTAGCATGACTGTTGTCTCTGGCCATCTGAAGTTGTATATCTGCAGTCTCTGACAGCTTTCTGTAGTGTTTCACTAACTAACTGTAGTCAGGTGTTGGACTACAGAAACGTGGATAAGGAGACGTTTGTCTTTTTACAATCAGTTTACTTTCTGATTTTATGATGTTATGCTGCACCACTTACCTCTAACCAGCAGAGGAGAGCTAAAGTCAAGCAAGCCCATAGACTTCTATGCAGAGCACAGAGAATTTTGCGAGTTGTAGTTTGTGACAGCAGCCATATAATGGGACCAGTAGGAGTGGAGCAAGGATTTTTATTAACCTGTCCAGGGAAATTTCTTCCTCTTGGCACCGAGGAGTTAAAGAGAGGGCACCTGTCAGCAGGGATGTGAACCTGAGAATGGGAGTGAGGACACCCGGGGGCAGCACAGTACTGCCCCACATCGCAGCTCCTGCACCACTGCAGCAAGTAGACTCGAGCATTCATCTGTCCTTGCCTCCTACTGCCTTCTAGAATGAGCGGCCACAGCAGCATCATGGGAACTGGTGAGAGGGCTATTCTCCCATTATTGACACTGCTAGCAGGGACTGAGCCACTGAAAGCAGGACACCATGTGCACCCAGCCCATACTACATCTACACTCACCAGCCACTTTACTGGGTACACCTTGCTAGTATTGGGTTGGACCCCCTTTTGCTCTCAGAACTGCCCTAATTCTTTGTGGCATAGATTCAACAAGGTGTTGGAAACATTCCTCAGAGATTTTGGTCCATACTGTCATGAGTTACTGTTGTCTTTTTGTCATCTGGAACAAGTCTTCCCATTCTCCTCTGACCTTTGACATCAATAAGGCATTTTCGTCCACACAACTGCCGCTCACTGGATATTTTCTCTTTTTCGGGCCATTCTCTGTAAACCCTAGAAATGGTCGTACCCTAGAAGATCCCAGTAGATCAACAGTTTTTGAAATACTCAGACCAACCTATTTGGCACCAACATTGCCACATTCAAAGTCACTTAAATCCCATTTCTTCCCCATTCTGATGCTCGGTTTCAACTACAGCAAGTTGTCTTCACCACGTATAGATGCCTAATGCATTGAGTTGCTGCCATGTGATTGGCTGATTAGCAATTTGTGTTACCAAGCAACAGGTGTACCTAATAAAGTGGCTGGTGAGTGTATACAAGCTCTATATTACATTTCTACCAACCCTTTACTGCAGTTATACCGAACTGTCACTGCATCTACACTACACCTGTACTACACCTCTACCGCACCTTTACTGCATCTTTACTGCTGGTTTACTAAAACTGTCGGTAAGTGCACCACTGCTTCTTAAAAGGCCCC
The DNA here is from genome assembly GCF_062004578.1 of Staurois parvus. NCBI lineage: Eukaryota > Metazoa > Chordata > Amphibia > Anura > Ranidae > Staurois > Staurois parvus. The sequence continues at coordinate 3,653,835 of NW_028318236.1, forward strand.
AAGAAAAGCCGGCAGAAGAACAACATCAAGGAATGCCCCTCCGGCAAAACCATTCTGCAAGTCTCTTTTGATCCCTTCTCCCCATTCTTTCATTTTTATGGACAGCACATACTCAGATAGTCTAGGCCTAGCATAGTTGCCAGTAATGCAATTTGGCACTATAGTCTCCTGTGCCCGGTAAATCAAGCTTTATTACTGCCCACTGTTGCACTTTAGGTGACTTGCTACTGTTTATGCCAGGGGTGTCAAACTCAATTTCATTGAGGGCTACATTAGCATTGTGGCTGTCTCAAAGGGCTGGCTGAATATGTAAGACTAGACATTCACAGCACCCCACCTCCTCTTATATCAGATGTCAAGAGTCTCCCCCACCCTGCCTTACATTACAGTGCACCCCCCTTAACTTGTGCTGCTGCTGAGAAGAGAAGGTCTGGAGGAGGACCAGAGGAGGGCTGGTGCTGAATGCTGAGACCAGGGTAGATAGAAACATAGAGGTGCTGTGGCTGCACAGAGGGGCAGGGTCTGTAGAAGGAGTACTGTCCTCCTCTCTCCTCTCTGCTACTGACTGCTGGGACAAATTGGGTTCAGAGATGAGGGTGCTGCAGCTGCAGTAGAGGTGCAAGGGCCACATGAAATGGCCTGGAGGGCTGAATTTAGCAGATGGTCCTTGTGTTTGACACATGTTTTTTATGCTGATCTGGATGTCAAGTGTCATTTTATGTCTAGTCCTTACTAATAGTCACTCTGTATGCTAAATTGTGTTCCTACGTTATGAATCCATTTTCATGCTTCCCTTGTTACCTTCTATATCAGGTGACAATATTTAATGTTTACCTTTACTAACTGGTTCAGTGTCTGTTTTTTGGACATGGTGTTATTACTGGTTACCAGGTATCACTTTCAGTGATATTGCAAGCTTTGTACGTTCAAGCTAGTGTGTCAGAGGGCTTGAAGTTCTTATGGAGGTTGAGGCAAAGAACAGAGAGAGCCCATCTTAACCAGCGGCTGCTACAGGGGTAGCATTAAATATTTATTAGACAAAGAAACCGCAAGCGCTCTGGGATCCAATTGAGTCAGCTGCTAATGCACTGAAAAAGGAACCCTAAAACCTTATAGATAATCAGTATAGAAACCAGTTCAGCAAAAAAACATTACATAATGTAAAACGGAAGAAAAATTAAATAATAAATACTTATTAGTGTTGATATTAATAAATCAATATTAAATGATAGTGATAATAAATATAAGTGGATGAAGCGCTATACTAGGCGCAATAAAATAAGTGTAACTGTGAAAGTCTTATAAAAAAAGTGTTCATAAAGTAGTGAAGGCTTGACATAATTAGGTCAGCATATACAGTGCTCCAAACGGGCTCTATTGCACAAGTGGTATCCAATAATTCCATGTGGCTTTATCCGTACGGAAGATTGAAAAAAAATGCACACTCACCAGATGCGCATAATTAAAGCACAATATGATGAACAAGAATCTGCAGGAAGCCCCCTTTAAATGGACCTGACAGACAGCATGGAACCAGGATCCGTCCTCTGGATATAAACCTCCTCTGCAGCCACGCTTCCACTGGGGTCCGACGTCTGCCCTTCACCAGCTTCCTTCTTCCGCCGCTTCTGCCCAGCTCTTCTGTCACACGAAATGGCCATTATTTATTATTTAATATTTCTTCAGTTTTACATTATGTAATGTTTTAGTGCTGCACTGGTTTCTATGTTTATTAAATGTTTATTATGTTTGGCCCTTTGTTGATGTCAGGAGCCCCACTTGAAATCCCCTATATCAAGGAAGTTGTCAACCTTTGCTGTAAACAACATACCATTTATGGACATTTCTTAATAAACATTACTGTAACTTCTACATCTAAAATAATCTTCTATGAGCACAAAACTATTTTTTCCTGCTGCATATTTGATTAAACATCCCGTGAGGGTCTAAAGATAGCTGAACAGGACATGAAATTATCAGTTTTCCAGTAGGCTGAAATAAAAATTATTTTTCAGAAGAAATTGGAATGCTGCCAATATGGTGCTTCAGCCAGTAACCGTCCACGCCTAGTGCTGAGTCATGGACTGATATGTACAAGGACTGTTCTGATGGAATGGCTCTTCTCAGTCTGCATGGTGCAGCCCAGCTGATCATTCCCACAACTTCATGAGATGGGAAAGAGGGACAACTTGTTAAAGAATCCTTTTCTGCATGGCCAGCTATACTTTCATCATACACTATATGGACAAAGTCTTGTGGGCATCTGACCATCACACCTACAGTATATTTATGACCAAAGTAGTGGACACCCCTCCAAATTATAGCAATCAGGTGTTTCCAGTGAAGGATACTGGTAATGCTACAACATACAAAGTTAGCCATTGTCTTCCAACCCTGTTGGGAAAGACTCTTTTCTGTGATAACCTGACTGTGTTTACATAAACACATGGTTTGATGGGTTTTGCATGAAAGACTTGAGCGACCTGTGCAGAGCCCAGATCTCAACCCTACTGAATACCTTTGGGAGGAATTAGAATGCTGATTGTGAGCCAGTTCTTCTCGTCTAACAACTGTACCTGACCTAGCAAAATGCTCTTTTGGCTAAATGGACACAAACAGGGGCGGATTGACAACTCATGGGGCCCCCGGGCAATAGGGGATCATGGGGCCCCTGTGTCCTTGCCTAAATTTAAAAAAGCCTATGAAAAAGGTACCAGGGGCATCTCATGGGGCCCCCTACTGACCCCGGGCCCTCGGGCAGTGCCCAAGTTTCCAAATGGTCAGTCCGCCCTGGACACAAATCACGTAGACATACACTAAAATCTTGTGGAAAGTCTTCCCTGAAAAGTGGAGGCTGTTATAGCTGTGTAGTGCTACCCCCAGAGGAGCCACCAAAATTATTTTATGATTTCTCTGCACACCTGAAGATGCTGCACCTCGCCATTACCAACACACCTTGAGGTATTTAAAAACGTATTAGAACAAGAATAGCCTAAAAGGAGAGAGGATTAGCAAGTAAACGTATACAAGCAATCAATAAGACAGTAATGTTACTCTGAGATATGGTTAAACACCTGGTTGGTATGGTTGGTTAAGCAACTGACCAGTGAATGATGAAAAAGGAAAAAACATTGGCTGACAAAGTTGGGGACCTTGAAGGAAACACAACAGTTCCTAGCAGACAACAGATGAACTTGTACCATGTTAGCCTCTTACCAGGCCTAGGGCATCCTTCAGGTCTCCGAGCATGTGCTCTGGTTCAGTTGAAGTCCTCAGACAAGGATATGAATTGCTGTGATATCTCTCTTTCATTTCTGTCAAGATAGCCTCTCTTTTCCTTCCTTACAAGCGCTACGAGTGTTCTCCAGTATAGTCTGATCTCATAGGCACGCAAATCACACCCTCCCAGGGAGGACGTTTCTGACCTCCAAAGCAAGGTGAGTAGTCTCTTTGCTTCTCCTGAATGTGGTTGGCCATGGCAGGATTCTGTTCAGCCAGCAGCAACAGCTCAGCTTTTCCCCACACACCTGCTTGCTTCAAGACTATCCTTCTCCCACCTCTCCCTGCTCTGTTGCATCCGCCAGTTACCTCCAGGACTGTATCAGACTGAGCCAAGATGGCTGCCCCCTGCACAGGAGAGACTTCACAGACCAGCATTGCAGAATGGTCTCCTTAAAGATGGCTGCTGCACTTCTGCTCTAATGAATATTCAGTTTAACTGTATCCACACTGCAGAAGGATAATACAGCAGCATCAGTGGAAGAAGTTCCGTAGCAGTTATCAGCTACAGTCCAAGTTACAGCTGCAGCTCATATTAATGCTGATAGATTTTGAATAGGATGGCTAACAAGCTCATATTGGTGTAATAGTCAATTTTCCACAAAGTTTATGTATTGTCAACAATTCGTGTAGCATTTTACATATTGTACATTTATAGCAGTCTTTACTCTCAAGAAGCTTACGATATAAGGTCCCTACATCACATGCCAGGGTCAATTTAGACAGGAGCCAATTACCAAGCAGCATGTGTTTGGAGCATGGGAAGAAACCAAAGTACCTAGAGCACAGGTGTCAAACACAAGGACCGCGGGCCGGATCTGGCCCTCCAGGCCATTTCATGTGGCCCTTGCAACTCTCCTGCAGGTACCCCCTTGTCTCCACCCCCACCTTGTCTCAGCTGTTGGCAGCAGAAAGGAGAATAGAACTCCTCTGCCAAATCCTGCACCTCTGCAGCATTCCCGCATCTCTGCCTCCCCTGGTCTCAGCAATCAGCAGGCTCTGGTAACTGATTCCACTCTTTCTCTGACCCTCCTCCAGACCCTGCACTTTCGGCTTTCCAGCTCTGCCACCAAAAGGGGTGCATGGTGATGTTAGGGAGGGTGTGGGATTCTTGAAATCTGATTATTGGGGGTGGGGTGCTCTGGGCATCTAGTCTTACAGATACAGCTGGCCCTTTGAGGACAACCATAATGCTGATATGGCCCTCAATGAAATGGAGTTTGACACCCTGACCTAGAGGAAACCCAAGTTATACTTAAAATTACCCCCTCCTCTATCAGCAACCACCCAAAGTCTTACACTTACCTGTTCTTGCTCCTCCTAGTTCTTCACATTGCCACTGGTAATCACACAGAAACCACAGTGGAATTCACCTGGGTGGGCTGTTCTTCCATTCATGCGTACAGCAATCTCCTTTTATTCATATGGAAAAATTGTCTATGTGTCCCAATTGTGGATGGTCTTTCCTTGGTTATGACTGGAGATTTTTCTGCGTATGTAAGAAGCAGAGCAGGACTAGGAGACTTCTGTAAAAGTACCTGCGCACCTTCCAGCAGGACGCATGGTAAAGATCCTGGATGGGGAGGGGGAGGGGGGGCAGAGGGATATAAAGCTGGCCATACACCAGTAAAATGTAGTTGGAAAAGGAAAATACAAGAATACTGAAAAATTGTTCATCAGAGCATTGACTCTCAAACCTAAACAAATAAAAACATGTGTAGCCTCAAATGGCAAAAGATGCATTGTACATTCAGACATGTCCCTTCTCCTTCAGAGAAAATGGCAACAATTGTTAAGAAAAAGCTGGAATCCCTTCCAACAAATGTCATCCCACTGGTAAACCTGATCATGTTTGTCTATGTGTCTAAAGCCACAGATGATACAGTTTTTTTTCGTTTAACCAGCAGGTTAAAGAAAAAATAGACTGACCTGATTCCCCCATCCACACTTGAGGTGGATGGGGAATCCTCCCTGCTGAGCTTTTGTATTCTGCCATCAGAATACACTGCTAGTGAGGAAAATCCAACAAGGAGGTTGTACAGAAGTCGATCTGTATATTGACTTCTGTATGTCCTCCCTGTCCATACATGGATCTAAATTTGGCCGTTCCCCGCTGACCCAGACAAATTTGGTCCATGTATGGCCGACTTAAAGAAAGAACATGTGAGCTTTGTTTAATTTTAGCTATCAAAGTAAAACCTGAAGAGCATGAGCTACAGCTTTAAGGAAACTGTTCCTAATAAAACAGGCATTGGGCAAAGGACTAGGCATCAGTGTCCTGCAAATGATTTTTCCCCATTGCTGACTTACTATGCCTTGTTCTGCAATGTGTCTCTGTGTTGAGGTGGTCATCTTGGTATAGGCAGGGCTTTGCTTCCTCATATCAGAGCCTCCAGTAAGGAGATGATTGAGCAGCGCATTAGTGACATCACCAACCCCCACTCCAAATCTCCTGAGAATAGCAGACGTAAGAAGCAAGAAGCAGTGCCTTAGATCAGTGGTTCTCAAACACTGGGCTGCACGGCTTTCTGTTTGCTATGGCAGCTACTGCTGTCACACAGAACACATCTGTGAAAACATACCCAGCAGCCGGCACATACACGTAGCTGTGCTGACATCAGTCCCCAGCAGGGATGCAGCAACACATGATAATTGGAACTGACCTTGCCCCATCTCCCACACAATCTTCTCTCTTAAAACTTATCCTGGCAAAAGGAGGAACTTCAGCCCCAGACATACAGACAGAGAAAAAAGCAAGAGAGGAATGTGGCAATCACTTTATATGGGTGACGGAGACAGGAGCCAGTGAGTTCAACTATGATGACAGCACAGAGAACATTCCCTGGAATTCATAAAGAGATATACAGACAGTCTTTAGAAGTATGTCTCGCCTCCATATGACAAATGTAAATCTGTGCAACAGACTTGAAAACATTTACACAAATTTATTGGAAACATGTTACATAGTTAGTCTGGCTGAAAAAAGTCCATGTAGTTCAACCATCAAAAAAAAAAGGTTATAATCCTACACCTAAAGTTGATCCAGAGGAAGGCAAAAAAAAAAGCAAAGCATGATCCAATTTGCTCCTCCTGGGAAAAAAATTCCTTCCTGATCCCCCAAGAGGCAATTGGATATTCCCTGGATCAACTTTACCTATAAATGTTAGTATCCAGTTATATTCTGTGTATCCAAGAAACAATCCAGGACTTTTTTGAAGCAATCCACCGAGCTGGCCAGAACCAACTGTTGAGTGAGTCTATTCCACATTTTCACAGCTCTAACTGTGAAGAAACCTTTCCATGTTTGGAGAGTACATTTCTTTTCCTCCAGACATAAAGAGTGCCCGATTGTTCTCTGTGATGACCTCAGGGTGAATAGCTCTACACTGAGTTCACTATATGAACCACTGATGTATTTATTCATGTTGATCATTTCCCCCCTTAATCTCCTCTTCTCAAGAGAGAATAAATTCAGTTCCTCTAATCATGTGTGGCACCCTCTAGTGGCACTAGAGAATTAGAAAATTTACTGGCTCACTCAGTAGTTAGAATGAGCATGCCTGAGTGGGGGTCAAGTTCAGGTCAGACCAGGTTAGACTGGATGACTCAGCAGGTTGGGCCTCTATCACCTCCCCCTGGTTCTGGAGGTCCATGGAAACTTCCAAAAGCTAGTGGGTGGAGATGTGGAGAACTAGATCTAAATATTCACACGAGTATGATCAATCCCAAGCTTGAAACCCTTGTAGTGTGGCCGACTTCCCTTGGATATAAGGAGCCATTTCAGCAGGGGTCTGGAGTCGGGTGGAAGTTGGAGATGTCACTACTATTTTCAACTATCAGGGTACTACTTAGGTACAATTAACATTCTAGATGTTCCCTATAACATAGCAAGCCATCATTTTTGAGTTCCTGCCCACTTTAATGAGCTTATAGCAACCTTAGTACTGTTTGAAGCTTAATAAAGCACACCGAAGCTTGTTAAAGTGGAAACTATAATCGTTCTTTGTCAAGTTTATTTTGTATTATTTGTATTGAATCTTTACTTAAAGCTGTACTCTGGGGGAAAAAAAGATTTGCTCTTACAGTGGATCCCCCTCCCCACGGCAAGGGTTAACTGCTTGTTTTACCTAGGAGCAGGGGCGGACTGACCATTTGGAAACTTGGGCACTGCCCGAGGGCCCGGGGTCAGTAGGGGGCCCCATGAGATGCCCCTGGTACCTTTTTCATAGGCTTTTTTGAGTTTGGGCAATGACACAGGGCCCCCATGATCCCCTATTGCCCGGGGGCCCCATGAGTTGTCAGTGTGCCCCTGCCTAGGAGATGATGAATAAGGTGATAGCTTATTCCTTGCTTCCTTAGCAGCCAACACTCTCCTCCGCTGCCCCAACACTCCGGAATGTGGACAGGACATTGGCATCCTCCTGTACAATGTAGATTTTCTAGTTCAGAGTTGTATGGGATGATGTCAAAGTCTTTGGGGATCGGTCACACACAGAGAATGAATCCTATGGGAGCACTAGAAATACGGTGAGTATATCATCTTATTCTTCATATCCCCAAGCAAAACAAGCAGTCTACCCCTGCCACCCCTGGGGAAATTCAGCTTTAACAAAAAAAAGACATCAAATAAAGATTGCATCCATAACATCCAGTTTGCAAAGGATGATGAGAATTTTAACTTGATTTTTTTACAGGTGTAATGGGTGTTAATTATTTTCTGGGGGTTGCTAAAGCTCCTTTCAGTTATTCAGGACTTGTTTTTGTGTTAAAAAACAAACTCCTTGTTAGGCTTTGAATTTATTTTTTTTTCACAGGAAAAGAGATTTAAAAAGTACCAAATATTTTCAAAGCGAGAGTATACAAATAATTGTTTACACAAAATAAATAAAGGCTCCATGCCCACCAGCATTTTTTAAAAGCTCCAAAAAACCTAGAAAAAAAAGCTAGATGAAAAACACTAATAGCATTTTTATTTCGGTTTGTAGTAGCGTTTAGGAGCGTTAACATTTTATTAGCGTTTTTATAGTAAAGCTAGAAAAAAGCTGTTAGGGGCATTTTAGTAGCATTTAGGACCTTTCAGCAATTTTTCCTGCCAGAAAAACACTACCAAAAACTCTATAAAAACATTTTTTTCTGCTCCTAAACGCTGAAGCTTGAGAAATGCTACTAGTCTAAAATAGTGCGCATGCACACATAGGATAGCACTATTTAACTTCTAGAAGCAAAAAAAAATGCTGATAACAGCTTCTAGGAGCTTAGTGTGCATGGAGCCTAAAGAATCACAAAACACAAATACATTTAGGATACAAATGGAGAAACAGAAAAAGGGCGCCCTGACCTAGTGCATTATCGTTTAAAATAATTTATTAAAGAAACAAAAATAGGTATCATACTCACAATGGACATAATAACACAGGCATGTCAAACTGAACAAGGTGTATGATCCAAACAACATCTGAGTCCATACGATGGAACCCTGGATGACCAACTGGCTAACGCGTTTCGAGGACACAACCTCTTCCTCAGAGCCTTGTGTTGTGTTTGACAAATACATTTAGAGCGTATTTATAGAACATTGAGTGTGATTTTCACCAGACATTCACATATGCACCTGGTGGATTCATATGCAGTAGAAGTATGGTAAATGTCAGATTCACTTTTTTATAAATAGATTTTTTTTGGCAAGCAACTTTTGCCTAAGTAGCTTAATGAGTCAAACTGAGAATTTTTTCTTTGGTAAAATTTTGCCACAACCATGCCACTCATCCCCAGAGTATATGCTTCCTGGTATTCTATAGCTGATGTGGATTTACAAATGCCATCTGGGACCTGCAGTTCCTCAGCAGCTGAAGTAGCAAAGTAATCTTATCTCATACATGTGCCAGGCACAAGAATTTTGTTAGGTATTTCAGTTGTTATGCCAAGCATCTGTCTTTATAAATAGATCCCTTGTTCACAGCTTTTGCAATAGCTATAACTGAATGAACCTACTGATAAGTTTTCCTTCTCTGCTCCCTGATTACCACCATGAAGGCGAGAACTTGAAGTTCAGAAAGGATGGGTTTACAAAAGCTGGAAAAAACAGATAAAATAAATGCACTGTACATTTTAGCAACTAATACCGTACTTTTCTGACACAAAAACAGTGGCCCTTAAACTGCAGACCATTGTCCAAATGTGGCCCTTTACTTGTCTTTAATCTTTTTCTTGGGGCATTATTTTTCCCACTTGTCCCAATATTGGGGCATTATTTATCCCACTAATATCAATGATGGGCCACTATTCCTCCCACTAATACCAACAATGGGGCACTGTTCCTTCCACTGACCCCAATGATGCAGAACTCTTCCTCCCACCGATTCCAACAAAGAGACACAATTCCTTGAACCAGGGGCGAACTGACAACTCATGGCCCCTGGGCAATAGGGGATCATGGGGCCCCTGTGTCCTTGCCCAAACTCAAAATAGCCTATGAAAAAGGTACCAGGGGCATCTTGAGGGGCCCCCTACTGACCCCAGGCCCTCGGGCAGTGCCCGGGTTTCCAAATGGTCAGTCCGCCCCTGCCTCGAACTGATCCCAATGATGGGGCACTATTCTTTCCATTGATTCCAATAATGGAACACTGTTCTTCCCACTTATTCCAACAAAGAGGCAATATTCCTCCCACCGGTTTCAACAAAGCGGCACTATTCCCCCCACTGGTTCCTATGATGGGGCACTATTACTCCCATTGATTCCAATAATGGAACACTGTTCTTCCCACTGATTCCAACAAAGCGATACTATTCCCCCACTGGTTTCTATGATGGGGCCCTATTCCTCCCATTGATTCAAATAATGGAACACTGTTCTTCCCACTGATTCCAACAAAGGGACAATATTCCTGCCACCAATTCCAACAAGAGGCACCATTCCCCCCCACTGGTTCCTATGATGGTGCCCTCCCTATTCCTCCCATTGATTCCAATAATGGAACACTGTTCTTCCAACTGATTTCAATGAAGGGGCACTATTCTTCCCACCAGTTCCAACAAAGGGGCATTATTCCTCCCACTGGTTCCAATGATGGGGCACTATTCCATCCACTGGTTCCAATGATGGGGCACTATTCACCCCCCTGGTTCCAATGATGGGGCAATATTCCTCCCACTGATTCCAACAAATGGGCCCTATTCCTCCCATTGGTTCCAATGATGGGGCACTATTCATCCCCCTGGTTTCAATGATGGGACAATATTCCTCCCACAGATTCCAACAAAGGAGCACTCTTCCTCTTATTGATTCCAATAATGGAACACTGTTCTTCCAACTTATTCCAATGAAGGGGCACTATTCCTCCCATTAATTCCAATAAAGGGGCACTATTCCTCCCACTGGTTCCAATGATGGGGCACTATTCCATCCACTAGTTCCAATGATGGGGCACTATTTTCCCACTGGTTCCAATGATGGGACACTATTCCATCCACTAGTTCCAATGATGGGGCACTATTCTCCCACTGGTTCCAATGATGGGGCATTATTCCTTTCACTGATTTCAGCAATGGGGTAATATTCCCTCCACTGACCCCTCCAGCTACCCATGCTCTTTTTTCACCAGTATCTTGCAAATTTTCTTGAAAAGGGACAGGAAAAATCTACAAGATTCAGCTCCCTTAGACTTTTATGGGGATTGGGTGCTATGTTTAGGGTTTGCAGATTTCAAGCTAGGTTCATGAATCCCCCTGTGACCAAACCAAAGGCAATTCACTCATCAACAATGCAAAGTTAGAATGATTTAATTAATCAATCCTCATCTACCACTTAAAATGGAACTTCCCCATCTGGATGCACTGGGCTACCATAAGCATTTTTTCTGTGTGTTTATGTACTTTTTTCTTTCCTATGCTTGCCACACCCCCTCGCTACCATTCTCTGCCATTCTCGCATTCTCGCTACCATTCTCTGCCATTCTCGTAGGCACCCAGCACGTGATGAGGTCTGAGGAAAGATAGCGGCGCGGTGCATAGGCTGTTACAGTGATGCAGCGGATCACAACAGAACAATGCTGGATCAACTGAGCAGGTAAGTATCAAAATTGAGAACAATCAAGACTAACAGGTAAAGGGGGGCAGACTGAAGTTGCTCTTTAAGTTCATTTGGACAGTGCAACAAAATGCTGCTTCTTCTTTAAGAGAATCATAAATTATATCCAATTTTTTTTATTTTACTTTTTATTTATTACAGGTACTCATATAGGTCTGTCAATTTATGCAGCACTTCAATATATATATATATATATATACAGTCATGGCCGAAATTGTTGGCACCCTTGATATTTCTCCAGGAAATCATGTATTTCTCACGAAACGTATTGCATTAACACATGTTTTGCTATACACATGTTTATTCCCTTTGTGTGTATTGGGACAAAACAAAAAAAGGGAGGAAAGAAAGCAAATTCGACATAATGTCACACAAACCTCCAAAAATGGGCTGGACAAAAGTATTGGCACCCTTTCACAACTGCGGATAAATAAGAATGTTACAAGCATGTGATGCTCCTGTAAACTCACCTGGGGCAAGTAACAGGTGTGGGCAATATAGAAATCACACCTGAAAGCAGATAAAAAGGAGAGACGTTCACTTAACCTTTGCATTGTGTGTCTGTCTGTGCCACACTAAGCATGGACAACAGAAAGAGGAGACGAGAACTGTCTGAGGACCTGAGAACCAAAATTGTGGCAAAATATCAACAATCTCAAGGTTACAAGTCCATCTCCAGAGAACTAGATTTGCCTTTGTCCACAGTGCGCAACATTATCAAGAAGTTTGCAACCCATGGCACTGTAGCTAATCTCCCTGGTCGTGGACGGATGAGGAAAATTGATGAAAGATTGCAACGCAGAATAGTCCGGATGGTGGATAAGCAGCCCCAAACATGTTCCAAAGACATTCAAGCTGTCCTGCAGGCTCAGGGAGCATCAGTGTCAGCGCGAACTATCCGTCGACATTTAAATGAAATGAAACGCTATGGCAGGAGACCCAGGAGGACCCCACTGCTGACACAGAGACATAAAAAAGCAAGACTACAGTTTGCCAAAATGTACTTGAGTAAGCCAAAAGCCTTCTGGGAAAACGTCTTGTGGACAGATGAGACCAAGATAGAGCTTTTCGGTAAAGCACATCATTCTACTGTTTACCGAAAACGGAATGAGGCCTACAAAGAACAAAACACAGTACCTACGGTAAAATATGGTGGAGGTTCAATGATGTTTTGGGGTTGTTTTGCTGCCTCTGGCACTGGGTGCCTTGACTGTGTGCAAGGCATCATGAAATCTGAGGATTACCAAAGGATTTTGGGTCGCACTGTAGGGCCCAGTGTCAGAAAGCTGGGTTTGCGTCCAAGATCCTGGGTCTTCCAGCAGGACAATGACCCCAAACATACGTCAAAAAGCACTCAGAAATGGATGGCAAAGAAGCGCTGGAGAGTTCTGAAGTGGCCAGCAATGAGCCCAGATCTAAATCCCATTGAACACCTGTGGAGAGATCTTAAAATTGCTGTTGGGAAAAGGTGTCCTTCCAATAAGAGAGACCTGGAGCTGTTTGCAAAGGAAGAGTGGTCCAAAATTCCGGGTGAGAGGTGTCAGAAGCTTATTGATGGTTATAGGAAGCGACTGATTTCAGTTATGTTTTCCAAAGGGTGTGCAACCAAATATTAAGTTAAGGGTGCCAATACTTTTGTCCAGCCCATTTTTGGGGTTTTGTGTGACATTATGTCATATTTGCTTTTCTGCCTCTGTTTTATATTTGTTCCAATACATACAAAGGGAATAAACATGTGTATAGCAAAACATGTGTTAATGCAATACCTTTTTTGTGTGAAATACTTGATTTTCAGGAAAAATATCAAGGGTGCCAACAATTTCGGCCATGACTGTATATATATATATATATACAGCATATATATATATATTGTACATTCACATCAGTCCTTGCCCTCAAGGAGTATACAATCTACAATGTGCAGGCACATCACAAAAACACATAAAATTGTCTCTATCTTTTATGATTATTATCACAAATCCCCTCACGTATTCCCTATTTTCTTCCGATCGGGACATTTGTTTCAGTGACAGCTGTTATTTCCACAGTCAAGAAAAAAAACATCCTTTACTCTTTTTTAAATTAAAGGAAAAAATGGATTTGTATTTACCTAAAATACAGATAAAGGTATTTTTTTCATTTTGGATAGAGTGGGGAAGTGTTTGTATTTTTTGAGACCTAAAGTGAGGGAAAATTCCAAAATTTAGAACCATTAACAGAACAAAAGGTGAGGAAAAATCCTTGGGCTACCTGTTCCTGTGACAGATCTCTAAAATTGGAATTCTGCTCACTTTGGAAAGATTTTCTCTAATTTCTTCTTGCGTCTTCACCACAGCAAACGAAGGGAAGTCACCCCAACGAAACACAGGCAGCAAAAAAATAACCTAATAGAGCGCTCAATCCTTCCCTTCTCTATTTAAAACTGGTGTGGTAAAAGTCTGGGCTTTACCTGTTTACATGAATCTGATTACATGCACATGTATTAATAGGAAACAAAAAAACTACTTTAAATAATTCCACAAACTTAAACAGCTTCAGTAACATTTTGGAAATAAAAGTGTTCTGCATACTAGCTTCAGATGAAAGTCATAATAATCTCATTAACAATATCCCAAAATCCCTTGATAGAGAAGTGTTTGTAGAATAATCAAATAATTTGTTTGATTGGCTCCGTCTTGTGCATAATTCTAATTAATTATAAAGCAAAAACATGAGTGAGGAAATTGATTAAATTCTCTCTCCATTATATCGCTAGAAAATATATTATAGGTTATACAGTATATATTATATTAGTGGTAATAATAGTAGTATTAAATATAATATAAAAAATCCCCCCATTCTACAGTTGATTTTAATGGGCCATTTGTTCCATAACAAATATTTTAGTATACACTAGATCAGTGTTGCTCAAACCTTTTACACCACAGGACCCTTTGAAATAATTTGAAGGAGTCTGGGAACCTCTACTAAAAAATAATTACATCTACAGGTCATGATACATTAGTATAATCACAAAGTTAATAGAATGTTGGAAATAAAATGAAGTAAATGGCATAACAAGGGTACCCTACACCCCTGACTATTTTACAACATTCCCCTGCTCAATGTAGGAATAATATTGGCAGTATGTGAAGAAAATACCCCTTTACATTGATCAGTGCAGACGTGACCCATTACATTGGACATCAGTGGGAAATTGTCCCTTTACATTGGTGGTCATTGGATGTGAGAGATCAATCTGACACTGCTCACTGCTTGAGGAACACGTGGAAACCTCTGGAGGAACCCTGATTCAGAAACCCAGTAATTGATGGTAGAGTTAAACCCTCTGACATTTCCTAATATCACTTAGGAATTGCATTGGTGTGATATTTATTTATCTATGGCCACTATGATGGTGTCCCATTCTGCATTTTAGATATTTTATAAGATGGAAAAGGTAACAGAAGGGGCTGGAACACACAGAGGTGGACAAGAACAGCCAACACTCCCAGGCAGGGGCGGACTGACAACTCATGGGGCCCCCGGGCAATAGGAGATCATGGGGCCCCTGTGTCCTTGGCCAAACTCAAAAAAGCCTATGAAAAAGGTACCAGGGACATCTCATGGGGCCCCCTACTGACCCCGGGCCCTCGGGCAGTGCCCGAGTTTCCAAATGGTCAGTCCACTCCTGCTCCCAGGTGGAGAGGAACAGTCAGGAACTGGGGCAGAGATATGGTATCTAACTTTTGAAACATCCAAGACAAAAGGGCTAGATTTTCCATTATTCCCTGTAGGGCCTTCATCTCTCCCTCCGGTGTACGCGCTCACTAATGCCCGTGACCAGTTAACTGGGGCACCGACCACTACAGAAGGAAACAGCAATCTGCTCTTCTCACTATGCAGAGAACTTGTCACCCTTGCCAGTACCATCCTTCCACTGTATGGCTGCCATATGATTCCCTTCTGCTGGTTACCATTATCAATTACACATTCTCCTCTTCACATCATGTGTGTGTGTGACAGGCCCAATTCTTTGCTATATACCATGTACCACCATGCACCCCTTTGTAGTGACTTCAGACCAGACAATGAACAGTTAATAGACTTTACTGAACGTATTCAATGATACAGTCCAAAGGTGCAACAACAGTCTTTTTCCTAACTAACTAGTTAAAGGCTGCCCAGTTCACAGCTCTCCATTTTGTATGGATCATTCTCACACAGTCTGTTCAGTCTTCTGTAGGACCCTGATTGGGTGCCCACTAAGAGGGAATGCTCTCCTGAGAGAAGAAAGTTACATGACGCCACAGTCCTGCTTACTCTTTCCCATGTGCTCCCTGGGATCCCAAGAGGTTACCCCCCTTTGTATTTATGAACCACCACAAGGAGCAGGACCATGAATACCCGGGAAACGGTACCTTAACCCCTTGCTGACTCCTAGGCGACCTGCTAACTATTTCCACATTGCACATGACTTTAGGTGGCATAAAAACACTGAATTGGTAAAGTTTTCCAAAATTAAAGAACACTTTAATTTTGCACCATACTGTAAGCATATGCTAACGGGTCAGTGTCTATAGGTGGCACAAGTAAAGAGGCTGCTTATCCCTTTTTACAAATATTAACTACACATTTTTTCCCTTTCAGCAGTAGAACTATAGGCTCTCATAATACAATATATCCAGCAACAGAGAAAGAGAAAAAAGTCATTTTGCGAGCTAGGTGGTTTATTTGTAAAGCAGCTGTATGTATTGCCACAGTGCTATTTTAACAGAAAAAAAGTAGATGATTTTTTTTTTTCTTTCAGTCAGCAAACCGATTCCTTCATCCACACAAGCAAGGCAGATGGAGGAATCTCCCCGTTGAGTGGGAACAGCCAACGGATTGAACTTTGGTCGGTCTCTATTGAACCAGCCAAATTGCGATCCATCTATGGCCACTTCAAAGCAGGCTTCCCCCACTCTTCTTTAACCACTAGCCTACAGGGCACTTATACCCCCTTCCTGCCCAGGCCAATTTCCAGCTTTCAGCGCTGTTGCACTTTGAATGACAATTGCGCGGTCATGCAACACTGTACCAATATGAAATTTTTATAATTTTTTTCTGACAGATAGAGCTTTATTTTGGTGGTATTTAGTCACCTCTGGGTTTTTTATTTTTTCTTAAACAAACCAAAAACCACTGAAAATTTTGGAAAAAAAAAGGTTTTCTCCTAGTTTTTGTTATAAAATTTTGTAAATAAGTGATTTTTCTTCTTCACTGATGTGTGCTAATGAGGCTGCACTGATGGACACTGATAGGTGGCACTGATGAGGAGGCACTGGTAGGTGGCACTGATGGGCATTGACAGGCATCACTGATGGGCACTGAAAGGCAACACTCATATATGGCACTGATAGGCGGCACTGACTGGCACTGTTAGGTGGCACTTATAGGCAGCACTGATGGGCACTGATAGGCGGCACTGACTGGCACTGATGGGTGACACTGAAAGGCAGCTCAGATGGGCACTGATATGTGGCATTGATGTGGCACTGATGAGCACTGAAATGTGGAACTGATGTGGCACTGTTGGGCACTGGCAGGTGGTATGGATGAGCACTGAGAGCTGGCACTGATGGACACTGACAGGTGGCACTGCTGGAGCTACACAGATCATCAGGGCACACTGATCATCAATGCTCTGATGATCTGTGTACGTCTCCTCCGAGGAATGCCGATTACCGGCTCTCCTGTCCCCACGAGCTGTCAGTGTGATAGCTTGTGGGGAGAGAAATGACGATAACCAGCATTTCCCTATTTACATGTGATCAGCTGTGATTGGACACAGCTGATCACATGAACGAGCCGACATCTTCGGCTCTTTCCGTTGATCGGTGATCCGCTGTGTCCCTCGCACCGCCGATCGCCATGCTGCATGCTCCCAGAGCCGCGCTTGCTCAGTTAGAATGGGAGGGCGTCATATGACGTCCTCCCAGAACGAGAGAACCGCCTTTTACTATATGGTGAGCGGGAGGCAGTTAAGAAATGGCACATTTTTGAGAGGGGGGAGCAGGTCCTACTTTTGCTCCAATCTCCTAGGCGATCTGAGTGGAAGTCCTCCTCCCCTCTCCCTCTCCACAGTCTTTTGGGACACATCACAGGTCTCAGAAGACTGCGGGACCATTCATAATGTGCAGCGCGGCTCATGCATGCACAGTGGGCACCCGGGTGTGAAGCCGCAAGCTGTCACAGCCAGGTGTCGACAGTTAAGATGATGGACCGAAGATGGGTGGAGAAAACAGTTTGGGTGAGCATAACGTTGGATCCTGGGACAAGTGAGTGCCTGTTTATTAGAAGTCAGCTGTTTTTTTAATACAAGTACCTTAAATAAATAAATAAAATAAGAAATGACACTTTGCTACAATGTAAAGTAGTGAGTGTACAGCTTATATAACATGTAAATTTGCTGTCCCCTCAAAATAACTCAACACACAGCCATTAATGTCTAAACCACTGGGAACAAAGTGAGTCCACCCCTAAGTGAAATTTTCCAAATTGGGCCCAATTAGCCATTTTCCCTCCCTGGTGTCATGTGACTTGTTAGTGTTACAAGGTTTCAGGTGTGAATGGGGAACAGGTGTGTTAAATTTGGTGTTATCGCTCTCACTCTCTCATATTGGTCACTGGAAGTTCAACATGGCACATCATGGCAAAGAACTCTCTGAGGATCTGAAAAAAAAGAATTGCTGCTCTACATAAATATGGCCTAGGCTATAAGATGATTGCCAAGACCCTGAAACTGAGCTGCAGCAGGGTGGCAAAGACCATACAGTGGTTTAACAGGACAGGTTCCACTCAGAACAGGCCACGCCATGGACAAGTTGAGTGCACGAGCTTAGCATCATATCCAAAGGTTGTCTTTGGGAAATAGATGTATGAGTGCTGCCAGCATTGCTGCAGAGGTTGAGGGGGTGGGGGGTCAGCCTGTCAGTGCTCAGACCATACGCTACACACTGCATCAACTTGGTCTGCATGGCTGTCATCCCAAAAGTAAGACTCTTCTAAAGAGGATGCACAGGAAAGCCAGCAAACAGTTTTCTGAAGACAAGCAGACTAAGGACATGGATTACTGGAACCTGTGGTCTGATGAGACCAAGATAAACTTATTTGGTTCAGATGATGTCAAGGGTGTGTGGCGGCAACCAGGTGAGGAGTACAAAGACAAGTGTGTCTTGCCTACAGTCAAGCATGGTGGTGGGAGTGTCAAGGTCTGGGGCTGCATGAGTGCTGCCGGCACTAGGGAGCTACAGTTCATTGAGGGAACCATGAATGCCAACATGTACTGTGACATACTGAAGCAGAGCATGATCTCCTCCCTTCGGAGACTGGGCCCCAGGGCAGCATTCCAACATGATAACGACCCACAACAAACCTCCAAGACCACCACTGCCTTGCTAAAGAAGCTGAGGGTAAAGGGGATTGACTGGCCAAGCATGTCTCCAGACCTAAACCCTATTGACCATCTGTGGGGTATCCTCAAACAGAAGGTGGATGAGCGCAAGGTCTCTAACACCCACCAGCTGATGTTGTCATGGAGTGGAAGAGGACTCCAGTGGCAACATGTGAAGCTCTGGTGAACTCCATGCCCAAGAGGGTTAAGGCAGTGCTGGAAAATAATGGTGGCCACACAAAATATTGACACTTTGGGCCCAATTTGGACATTTTCACTTAGGGGTGGACTCACTTTTGTTGCCAGTGGTTTATACATTAATGGCTGTGTGTTGAGTTATTTTGAGGGGACAGCAAATTTACACTGTTATACAAGCTGTACACTCACTACTTTACATTGTAGCAAAGTGTCATTTCTTCAGTGTTGCCACATGAAAAGATATAAAATATTTACAAAAATGTGAGGGGTGTACTCACTTCTGGGAGCTACTGTATATCTCTGGCACGAATGTACCTTCCATATTCCTCCGATGAAGGTTTATTTGATGTAATCACAACCCGTCAATGTTTAATTGAAATACAACATATGTGCCTATTGAGCGGCCACTCTACTTATTGGCATCAATATTTGTTATTTAAAGGTACAGATTGTGAGTATTTTTGGCCAGAGAGATATCCATTGTTTTTATATTTTGTATAAATCATATTTGTATCAATCTATGTTGTACGGCTGCATTAAAATCCCATGGGAGACGTTCTTTCTCTTGACACCAAAGAAGGGGCACAGTTTATTCCCACCAATGTTGGGACCTTTTCTAATCCCAATGGCCATAGTCTGCCCCCCCCTAAAGTCTGAAGGACAGTAAACTGGCCCTTTGTTTAGAAAGTTTGGAGACCCCGGTCCTAAATGATGGATCAAGGATGTGATTTCTTCTGGACTTGGTGTGGTTCAAATAAGGACAGAATCCTGGTGTGCTTAGAGAAGGAGAATTCAAGTTTGAAGAGAAGACTCCCCTCTAATATATTAACCTCCCTGCAACCCCATCTTATCCCCTCTTTCATTTCCCTATTTTAAGATCCAACTGTTCTGTAATAAAAAGGACCCCCCCCCCCTTTCCCCAACAAGAAAATGGCAATAATATAGAATACATTTCACATAAACAAGTACACTAACCTTTGTCCATGCTGTCTTTCTTTCTCGGGGTTCTCTTTTCAGGCTGCCATTGTGCATCCAGCGCCCTTGCTCCTCTGCTGTCATTTTAAAAATGTATGTCCTCATGCATGCATGACATGGAGCGCATGAAGTCCTGATGTATGCGGATGTGAATTTTAGTAAAAGGGGGAAAAGTCCACTTTAAAGGCAAGGGGACACAATGACTATCAATGCAATGCGGGAGATTTGCCAAAACTGGTGCAGCTGTGCATAGTAGTCAGCTTTCTGGTTTTAGTGTCAAAGCTTAACTAAACTGAAGTTAGAAGCCGATTGGTTACCATACCCAGCTGCATCAGATTCTATGTGCCCCAGTTTTAGTAAATCTTCCCCAATGTATCCCTTGTGCTAATGGCTCCTGCTTTAGTTGAAATCATCTTCTTTAGATCCCCACCCCTGCAATCTTCCAGTGCACAAGGGGTTCAACAGAGCCAAGAGACCTGTCATATGCATTCAAGTGCCAAGTATATTCATCCTTTCCATCCCCTTATGAATGAAGAAAGGGGGCCTTTCAATCATCCACCTGTCCTCTGTTCATAGATCATTTTAGGGTTAGACTAAACTAAGGCTTTATCACTTCAGTTCCGGAAGGTTTTGCCCCCTTCATGACCAGGCCATTTTTTGCTATTTGGCACTGCGCTTCTTTTATTGGTAATTGTGTGGTCATGCAGCGCTGTACTCGAACAAAATTTATATTATATTATTTTTTATTATATACATAAATAAAAAGACCAAAAATTTGGAAAAAAAACTCAAAACAATATTTTTTACTTTCCGCTATAAAACATACCCAATGAAAAAATATTTTAAAAAATTAAATTACTTCATAAATTTAGGCCAAAATGTATATACATGTCTTTTGTAAAAAAAAAAAAAAAAAAAATACCAATACGTGTATAACAATTCATTTGCATGAAGGTTATAGCATCTACACACTATGGCATATATACTGGTACTTTTATTTATTTATTTTATACTACTAATGGCAGTGATCAGCTACTTATAGTGGGACTGTGATAGTGTGTAGGGCAATCTGACACTAACTGACACTGGGAGGGGACTGCTAAGGACATCCCCAGTGACATTAATACAGTGATATTATACACTGGCTGGAAGGAGTTAATTTCTAGGGCAATCAAGAGGTTAAAGGTGTGCCTAACAAAAGTTAATTTGTGTAAGATGTGCTGCTTTTTACTAAATATATCTTTGTTTCTTCTCCCTCCTTTGCAGGGGAAAAAGAGATTGTTCCCTCTGAACACAGCCCTGAGCTGATTGTCAACACAGGGCTCTGGGCTGTGTACAATCACAGCAGATGGCGGCAGGCAGGCAGGGAGCACATGCCCTGTACCCGGAAGAGGCCAGTGATGTATAGCTACATTTGCTGTGCCTGTATGGGCTGCCTGGCCACAGTACATTGCAGTTGGATGGTTCACAAGCGGTTTACCAAGGATAGTACCAGGGGCGGACTGACAACTCATGGGGCCCCCAGGCAATAGGGGATCATGGGGCCTCTGTGTCCTTGCCCACACTCAAAAAAGCCTATGAAAAAGGTACCAGGGGCATCTCATGGGGCCCCCTACTGACCCCGGGCCCTTGGGCAGTGACAAAGTTTCCAAATGGTCAGTCTACCTGTGGATAGTACATTGTACAATTAACTTTTTTTTTGGGGGGGGGGGCATTTGTGTCCCATTCAGGAGATATCCATTTGCTTGCTGTATCAGACACACGAAAGGAAGTGAGAATAAATCCCTCTAAAGCAGTGGTTAATCAACCTGGGGGTCGAATGACCCTTTCACAGGGGTCCCCTAAGACCATCAGAAAACAAATATTTCCGATGTGTAAAGAGCAGCTACTGTGTAGAAAGCAGCTGCTGTGTTGAAAGCAGCTAATCTGTTAAAAGCAGCTACTGTGTTGAAAGCAGCAGTATTGGAGGTAAAACGACACTCATGAATTATAATTACTGGGTAAATAATTTTATGGTTGGGGGTCACCACAACATGAGGAACTGTATTAAAGGGTCACGGCATTAGGAAGGTTGAGAACCACTGCTCTAAAGTAAAGGATGACCCCTCACCTGTCACCTGAACAGGTGTCCCCCATGGGAGAATTCCCATCTATTCCAGGGACAACTGTAATATTTTGGAAGACCTTCACTTTGTTCTAGTGAAAATGGTGTCCAGGACAAATAACAGGTGAATCTCCCTAGCAATAACGCACGACAATAAAAACCTGACAGGGGTCTAACTCCCATACCACTTTCCAAAACTAAATTTTAATACAATCAGGACTTTTGATATATGTTAAGCCACCACACAGACTAGACCTAAAATGAATAGCACAAAAAAAGAACAAGACACTGTCTTAAGTTATTTATTTTTCTTGTAATCATACATATGAAAAAGTAGAACAGAAACATATTTTACATACAGGACATAGTAAATGACCACATGACAGGTTTCACCAAGGGAGGATATATAGAGCAAGCACACCGGTCAGTTCAGTGAGGTCTATTTAATTTCTCTGCAGCAGATGGCAGTCTAAATTTGCATCTGCACCATCCCATGAAAAAGCAACCTATGAGGTGATTTGATAGTGAATACTATTATATTGCTTGTCTACCAACGACACACAAAAGATTAGTATGCATCAATATCATTGCTACGACTGCAAAGGATGCCAAAGTCACTAGCCAGCCACTGCAGAAGTTCTGGTGCCAAGATGGAGCTATGTATTATAAAGTGGGTCTGTGGCCTACATATTTAAGCAGCCATTTTGGGGAAGCCATTTTGTTAGATATTGAGAATGCAACTGATATATGAACTAAGAAGTGGCAAAATTAAAAAAAAAATCACTTGTTCTTAAAAGTTAATACCATTTTTAGAGAATGTTACACCCATACATATTTAGGGTGTAATATGGTACCAATGTGGCCTGTCCCTGCTGAACCTGTCAAATTTTGATGGCCAGCCTTAGCCTCTGAAGCCCAACCGCGGGCAAAACATTTGTTTTGGATAAAGGGGGAAGGTTACAACCTGCCAGGCTTTAACTCTTGAAGAGGAGAGAAACAAGTACACTTAAGGTAGGAACTTAAGTCCATCGAAGTATGAAATAATGTAGGCACCATGGAGCACGAGTTTTATAAATACTGTAGTAGGTTTTTGTTAGAAAGCTATTGCAGTGTTTTTGGAGAAGACATCCCTGGTTTATTACCCAGCCAAAGGATGGGTGTGTGGCCTAAACATTTAAAGATTCCTGTCCTTACAGGTGTCTTCTTGTGGAATTTAAATGACTGGAGGGAGACGGTGCAGTGTGGTAGGAGGCAATTCAAAAAGACATGCTGTATGTAGACGTTTTCATGTAATCATAAGGAATGTGTTTTCTGATCACCAGCCGAGTATTTGTGAATATGAAATTTTGGGCCTGGAATCGAACTCCTGTTTTGTGAGTTTTAATACTGATTGGCAGTCTACAAACTGTGAAAACACACACAGGAGGGGGGAAACGCCTAGTGCATTACCACCATAGACATTTATTCAAATCCAAAAGCAGTTATATACTCACAAACACATATACGCGTATAAAAACAGGCATGTCAAACAACTCCAGCCATAGGTGACATCATCCATGTACCACTCAGTTGGAAGGCTAACATATTTCGGGATTTAAATTCCCTTTCTCAGAGCCCCTGAGGAAGGAGGTTTTGTCCCCAAAACATGTTAGACTTCCAACCAAGTGGTACATGAATGGATGATGTCACCTACGGCTGGAGCTGTTTGACATGCCTGTTTGAGTATATAATTGCTTTTGGATTTAATGTCTATGGTAGTAATGAGCTAGGCATTTGCACCCTCCTGTGTTTGTTTTTGCAGTTTGTTTGAAGATGACCACGTCTGGAGGAGGGCTGCATTAAAAAAAGCATTACATGTAAGGTTTTATGGGAAATACCTTTGTCTGAGCGCCAGAGCTTTGGACTTCTACTGGTTGGCCGTGGTAGGATCCAGGCTACACAGAAATGAATAAAATGTCTACAAGTCATCAATGGGTTTGGTGGCTCCTGCAAGTGAGAAGAGGAACAGTGGAGCATAATATCAAATATCAAGAACCTGGAAAGGTAGGGGCACTGTGGAAAGTGGAGGAAAAGCTGATTCTGGCTCTTCGCTGCCAAGAAAGACTCCAACCACGCCAACATAGCAATGGACAAAAGTTAAAGGGTCAGATGGCTGAACGCGAGGAAAAGCAAAATGAGAAGTCATAGCTGCTAATCCAGAGAATTCACTGAGAAAACAGGAAATCTAACCTGAAGATCAGGGCCATGAAAATTCAACAGGTTCAGCTTATGTGGCAGATGAAAGTGTAAGAGTTGAGGTCAGATGGCTGAACTCAAGGAAGAGTCAAACAAGCAAAGCTGCTGCAACTCAAAATAAAATCAGAAAAAAACAGTAAGATTACAGGCTTAAGTTCACCGTTTTTGGAAAAAACTAATAAATGCACACATTTTTTGCAGGAAAAAAAAGTGAATTCATTTATTTTAGAGAAGTCTGCAGAGCAATGCACCTGCGATCAATAGGTAGCAGGTGCAATGTCAAGCTTCTGCAGAGACGACCTCCAGCTATGTGCTCATACCTCTCTATAGGCTTTTAGTCACAAAGCTGGAGGAAGAAGGAAGGAAGAAGTTTTCTCAGCTTAGCTCACCATCCTGTCTGCATGCCTGAGCCAAGGACAGGTGGATTCCAGGAATAAATACTGTATGAGTCATCTGCCCTTACTAGAAATAGCCACATGGCCAAACTGAAAGTAGAAGGTGAACAGGCAATCATAACTGCTGGAAGTATGAAAGTCCAAACTGCTAACTTAACCTGGAGGTCCAGGTAATTTAAATGCAGCAGGTTCAGCTAATGAGGACAATGAAAGGAATCTGAGAAGATTTGCTCTCTCAAGCAAGAAAGGTGATTAAGAAAGAAACATGCTGTGTGAGGACTTTTTGATTTAAGAATCAGAGGAGGAATGTGTTTTGTGACCATCAGTTGAGTGGTTGTGAATAAAGTTTGAATTCTGGGCCTGGAATCATTCTTGATCCTTTCTAGTAGGCAACTCAGTTGCACAATACACAAATGGTTGGGTGGGTGAAGAAAACTATAGGCTTTCACTGGAGTCTATGTCCTCCATTATGGCGATTACCCCAGAAACACAGCAAAAATCGAAGATGTTTGAATCCTCTCACTCTTTAAAGAACACTTTTCAGACAAAATGGCTCCTTTATCTAGAAAATGGCTGCCTTAGGCTGAATACTGCCTTGGCTCATATAATGGCCGCCGGTGCCAGAGACCTACTTTAACCAAAACAAAAAAAACCCTTTAGGACGCCTAGGCCCGTAAATGATGGAATATAAAAGTTTACATGACAAAATTTACAAGTTATTTACAGCTGTAATCCTCTAACCCTCCCGTGCCTTTGTAACTAGCTCCCTGTGCTAAACTTGTTGCGTATAAACTAAAACGGGTAAAGCACAGATGAGAAAGGACACCAAACCCATAAACTAGACAGACAGCGGTTCAGTCATCTTCAATTACAACAATTTAACACTGACTAAATGGCACATGGAGGAACCAAATTACATGGTGGTGGTTGCTTGCCTTCACATGGGGCTTGGATTTATTTTTTTTTTTTTTTAATAATTCAATTCAGCCACTGCTGAGAAACTGGTAGTAATATTGTTTGCAGACAGAAACGGAGCATTTCTATGAAGAATAAAAAAATATTCTGTCACCAATTTACGTCATGAACCCCAGATTTTTTTAATGCATCTCCCTATTGGTCAGGGGTTTTTGGTTAAAGGGTTAGTTCACCTTTTCAAAACACGATAGATGAACTAACTCATAATATCCTCCCCACACCCCTGCACGTTCCTCCTTTGATAATTATCTTTTACTGCCCACAGTAGTTGACATAGTGGTCCATCCATTTGAAAGCCCAGCTCTACATCCTTTTTTTTCCAGGATGGCTCAAAGAGTCTCTGATTGGTTTGTGCAGTCACTTGCCAGTGCTGACCAATAACCACTCACCATTGCAAGCGTTGTGATGCTACACAGCCTCCAGCCCACTACACCAGCTGGTATGTGGATCAGAAGATGACCAATGAAGGTGTAATGGGGACCAGGGGTGTGAGAATGGTGTAGCGAGTTTGTTCATTTTTCTTTTTGGAGAAGGCGAATGAACCTTTTAAGATAACGCACATGGTAAGTTTTTTGTGGCAACACATACAAAAAGTTTCTGTTCAATGGGCTTCTGATTAGCTTTCATTGCCCATGCTAGCGGAAGTAGAAGACCAGGCATTTGAAAGCCGAGCTCTTCTGCACCCTTTATTCATCCGGGATGGCTTAGAGCAGTGGTTCTCAACCTTCCTATTGCCGCGACCCCTTAATACAGTTCTTCATGTTGTGGTGACCCCAAACCATAAAATTATTTACTCTTTACACATTGGAAATGTGTTGTTCGATGGTCTTAGGTGACCCCTGTGAAAGGGTCGTTCGACCCCCAAAGGAGTCGCAACCCACAGGTTGAGAACCACTGGCTTAGAGAGATTCTCATTAGTCAGCAGGGTCGCACATTGGCACTGACCATTGCCCCATCAGTATTGCAACTATTATGATGATACACAGCCTCCTGGCTGTGTACTGCATCTTAGAGATTCCCCAGAGGGCTACACCGGCTTGCATGGGCAGCAGAAGATAATCAATGAAGGTGGTAGGTGCTGCAGGGACCAGGGGTGTGAGGAGGGTGTAGTAGGTTAGTTCACCTGTTCATTTGTTTTTGCAAAAAGGTGGACTAAACCTTTAAAGGTAACGCATACAAAAGTCTTTATGCCTGTCAATGAGTTTTTCTTCACATGAAGTGGCTTTTCATTCCCATGCAGGTCTATGGAAATACAAACCCCTCTTGAAGCAGATCAAATGCACCTGTCAGACCCAATTCACATATATGCAGTGCCGGAAACACACAGCAAATCCTAAACATTTCCTTCACTGCAGTGAAATCACACTCTGTTCATGGGATCTGCCTCCGGCGCCAATGTAATTTAATGACACCCAAAAACAGATGGCAATAATCGGATCGCATGGGTATGAACACTCATGCAATCCGATTCCGGTGTGGTGAAAAAAAGGGTTCCTGAACCTTTTTTGTGCTGGTGGTGGTGCAAATTGAGCCTATACAAAATAAATGAGCTGAAATTAAACTACACAGAATCGCATGTGATTTGAACAGGAATGTGGTGTGATTCCTGTCCAAAACAAATGTGATTTTCCACACAGCTTTAGTGTGAATCCACTCTCAATGTACTATGAATGAACTCATATTGATGCCATCAACACAAGCCCAAAGCCTGTTGACAAAGGCGCTTACTGTCACCAAAAGCAGGAAGAAAAACTGGAAGAAAATTCATTTCTCAATATTTTTTTAAAAAGTACCGTATTTGTCGCCGTATAAGACG
The DNA here is from genome assembly GCF_062004578.1 of Staurois parvus. Classification (NCBI taxonomy): domain Eukaryota; kingdom Metazoa; phylum Chordata; class Amphibia; order Anura; family Ranidae; genus Staurois; species Staurois parvus. Next base: position 3,681,312 of record NW_028318236.1, read on the forward strand.
CACTTTTTCTTCCCCAAAACTGGGGGGGAAATGTCAGTGCGTCTTATGGAGCGAATATGGAGCGGCCGGTCCGGTATTTCCACCGCGGCCGTGTCAGAATACCGGGCCGGCCGCTCAGCTCTGCAGCGGGACCTTACCTGTTCCTCTATCCAGCGGCGCGCTGTCTTCCCGGCTTCTGTAGTGTGGGCACTGGGCATGACAGCCGGGTGCCAAGTGCGCATGCGCAAGAAGCGGTGCTTTTTGTGAATGGTAAGGCGGTACCTGGGACACATGACAGATCCCAGAAGCCGCCGGACCAATCACAAAGCGCAAGTGATTCTCGCTCATGCGCACTGGGCACCCGGCTGTCATGCCGAGCGCCATTACAGAAGCCGGGAAGACAGCGCGCGGCTGGATCGAGGAACAGGTAAGATCAAACAAAAACTCTGCGGAAGTAAGAGCGGGTACCTGTCAAATTCAGGTACCCGCTCCCCACCTCCCCAAAGGTCAGCAGTCATCTGTGCTGTCCGCAGTCTCTGGTCATCCCTGTGCTGTCCGCAGTCTCTGGTCATCCCTGTGCTGTCCGCAGTCTCTGGTCATCTCCTGTACTGTGTCTGCAGTCCATTAGTTCAGAATTTTTTTTTCCCCTGTTTTCTGCCTCTAAAACCTAGGTGCGTCTTATGGTCAGGTGCGTCTTATACGGCGAAAAATACGGTATTTAATCCCTCTTTTATGCAGTACTTTTTGCTCAGTCCTCATTCCATTTTTTTAATTTTTTGAACAAATCTAAACAATAAAATGAATGAACTGAATACAGAACAAAATAAAAAAAAAAAGACGAGACTTTCTTTCTGAAGTGTTAAAAAATCTGAAGGAGATAAAAACTACATTATGCTGCAACTTTAAAAATAGGTGAAACCTTGCGGCCTTGTTCACACCATGACTGCTGAGCTGCGTTTGTCTGCACACTGCAAATGTATGGTGTGATCAGGGCACATAGAAAGAATTTTTCCCAACGTGCCCTGGCGTGCAGAAAAGCGCAACAGACACGGGGTTAGCAAGCTTTAATAAATCAAAACAGTGTGAAATAGGCAAATGAAGCAACTGTGTAATGCTGCAATTTCCCTCCTGCTTTTAGGCCTCTTGCACACAGACATAATCATTTACTGATGTTTACATGCAGAACCTTCCTTGCAGAAAGATCTTGAGTAAAAACGCAATTTATGTTCCATCGCAGGACCTCACGAATACATGCGTACAAGTGCGTAAAACGTGTGTATGTGTATAAACGGGTAAACTTTATTTACTTCTAGCTGCCAGTGTTGCAATTTACGCACTTACATTTATATGGGCCTCATGTCCATGGGCGGACCGATCCGTACAAAGGGCCGTCTTCAGCCGGCTGCAATGTATAGATGCTCTGTGCAGGCAGCCTGTTGAAATCAATGACAGATGGTTGGCTGTGCGCACCAACATCTGCAGCCTCCACGGGTATCCCGGAGTGCACATCTGTGCGGTTCCGATGCACAGACTGGGACGCACACAGTGTTTTCCGATCCATGCATCGGACTTGCATGGATGTGCATGTAAAGGTCCGTACAGCCGGTGGCCTGTCTGACTTTAACAGGCTACCTGCATGCCTCTGTAAAGAACCTTTGGCATGGATTGGTACATTCATATAAATGACTTTAACAGGCTACCTGCATGCCTCTGTAAAGAACCTTTGGCATGGATTGGTACATCAATATAAATGACTTTAACAGGCTACCTGCATGCCTCTGTAAAGAACCTTTGGCATGGATTGGTACATCCATATAAATTAGGCCATATATTTGCGCATATGTGTAAATTATTGCATTTTAACATTTTTTTTTTTTTTTTGCGACTCTGAACACATTGCTGAATTACAGATCTTTAAGCAAATGTGTGCATTGTCCCATAGACAGCAACGCACCCAACTTCAGATCCAAAAACACTATGTGGCCACAATTAATGTGTTTTTTCTGCCCCTGTGAAAGAGGTAAAAAGAGAAACACAAGTAAACTCCATCTGCTTGTGGGTAAACAAAAGGAGGATAGGCTTCAAAAAGGGTGTTTTACGTAACAGATGCCAATAGTGAGACTAGGCTTGTCTTCTCATTCCTCATCAGGGCGAGACTCCCGAAAGAAGTCGCTTTGTTTGCTGTCAGCTCACATTCATATTTTAATAATTTACAATAATATCCTTGTCTTTTGCATGTCTGCTCAGAATGGCATAATCTATTCCCCCATGAGATGCATCACTGAGCAAGCGATATTTTTTGGCAAGAGCCTTCGGTAGAGGGAAGTGCACATGAAGGAACTGGCTGGCTCCAGCAATGTTTCACAAACAGCTCCCGCACAATACGACTATTCCACCAGCTGCAAAGGCCATGCATAAACAGTTGACAAAGCAATTTATAGGTCAAATGAATATGGTTTGATCCACCCTCGCAATTACTCCCGTGAACCATTTCTGTGCCGAAACAAATAAGGCACAGCCACGTAAAACTAATCTTTAAAGGACCACTCCACCCAGTCACTTTTTTGGGGAGTAGCTGGAAAGTTAACCACCTAACTTTTATTTTTATTTATGGGATTCTACTGGAAAGATTTTGGTGACCAAGTGCCTGGGTCTTCAGCAGCCACAAAAGGGGATCCCAACTGTCATTCAGAAAAGGAGTCCCAAAAAATGAACAGGTATTGCTGCCAACAGGCTCAGTAATTAAAACATTTTTTGGTGGATTGACCCATTAATTCAGCTAATCTATTTATAGGCTTTGTGGATCTGTTACTATACACTCAGGAAGCAGTTTTGTCTGATGAGGTAATATACATTTTTTCCCCATTCACAGAAAGCTTGATGGCCATATGTCCTCACAGGGCCAAAGCTGGGAACTTCAGGTGCATTACCAAACCCTCTGAATACTCACTGACCCAGGATGGCTATAGAGCATGCCTTGTCCACAGAGGAGGGACAAAAATGGAAGCCTGATGTGCTTTACTATACTCTATGAATTATCCCTGACCTGGGTGGGGTAGAGGGCATGCCTCAATGCTTAAAAGCATTAAGAGTTCAGTAAAGCATTCAGTCTACTGCATGCTACAATACGCTACAGTCAATGCAGACTGCAAAGTCTTTAGTCCTCATTTTTGAGCCTCACTGAATGGAATGCTGAAGCCAGGCTAGGGAGTTCAAATATGCAAGCTGGGTGTACTGTACCCTATGTGCTATGGTGGGAAGAGAAAAAAGCCCTCTCAGATACACAAGGTCCAAATTCCCATATAATTAGAAGTGTTCTGTGCTTTTAAAGGAAACCTGTACACAGATCAATATGGAAGCCACCAATGTTGATCACCTTCTAAAAATGCTAGTTACCTGGGTGACAGTCTTCACTACTTTGGGAAACATGTATACAGGTCAGAATAGTCAAAGGTGAATATAGATCTGGAAATCTGCATTATACCGGAGTCAATGATGCAAACAATACTGAACCTGAAGTATCAGCATACAGTCAAGGAACCTATATTTTCAGATGTAAAGATCAACAACCCCAGTACAGGTTTCCTTTAAATAAAAGTAGATTCCCCTCCATTAGGACCTGAAAGGTCTCCAAAATCCTGCTTCACCCCCTTAAAAATAAACTGAACTCAACTTTCTCCGCAAGCTAAAGGTGCCCACCTTCACTCTAAAATTCAATGGTCATTTTAGCCCCCCAGAAAGACACTTAACCCTAATACCAGTTATACATGGACCGATCCTTTAACTATATCATAAAAGGACTGCTGAACTATGACCACCAGATGAATGCATAAAAAGATAATAACACTTAACCACATTTTGTATCTGTTTAGCTAAGCAACGCAGCACTAAAACTGCAAATTTGCTCCAAAGAGCAATCTTCACAGGAGAGGTACTTTTAATATGAAGGTGATGCAATTTTAAAAAAGTTCCTAAACTAACAATAATAGAGAGAACACCCATATGACATTAACTTACAAAACAATTGAACAAGTTGTTTTTTTTTGACGAAAAAAAATAAACAAGCGATGTAAAGTCATGTCAAATCCTCTCTCCTAAAACATGAACAAGTTATCTGGCTCATTGATCCACCTGCCAATATTGGCTCAACCTGGCTTCTCCCATGCATGTACCATATATATATATATATATATATATATATATATATACACATTTTATTTTTATTTGTTTTTATTACTCAGATCTTGAACAGTGTATTTCAAACTACCTTTGCACAAGCCAAATTTTTACAGCCATTCTCTCTCTGTAAATAAACAGAAACCAGTCATACAGGTGACATAGGATGATGAGATCCAAAGCTAGCTGGTTGTTTCTATTGAATATAATAAAAAGCCAGAGTGTTCGTGGCGCCTAAACATGTTTAACTCCTGCGGAAGTACAATATTCTCATAAGATTAAAAGAAAAGCAAATTTGATCTAGTTTCCACAGGAAATTCAAATGACTTGCAGGAAGGTGCTAGCACATCAATCAGCAGTATGGTCACGGTTGTATGTTAGTGAGACTATTTAGTTTTCATAACCCTCAGACTGTCCAATTAACTTTGAGAAAAAACTGCTACCTGCAAAGGAAGCAACAGAGAATGAGCCCCCAAATGCGCCAAACACAGCATGGAAACCCAAAGCAACTACACCCCAGATACCACTTAGTATGTCAATGCCCACGTCTGGAATGGCGCAAATTGTATAATATGGAAAACAGGCCATGTCACACAGGAACCTTGTCGGCACCCTAAGTACGAAGCAAACAGCAGAAAACACATTGTTAAGAATGCGCACAAAGCCACATAGGATATTTGCAAGAACTCTGAGGATGTCACATGGGATGTTCAACAAAACTTTGCTCAGAGCAAAAATGTAAGTGGTGGCTGCAGTCCAGATCCAGTACAGTCTTCCAAAAACTAAATTAAGGACTTGTTTGACCAGGAACCACACGAAGGACAAGATGTTCTTCACAATCTCATAGACAATGCAGAAAAGGAGCTGGAAGAACCTAGAAAAAGCTCCTGGCCCAGCGGCATCCTCGTCTTCTGTTTGGGTGGCGGATTCAGATGTTCTTTGTTCAGGAGAGACAGCTCCTCCTGGTAATTGGCTGGAGAATAACTTTACATCACCAGGCAACCTACTTTCCAGTTCTTCTAAAGTGACCTTTTCCAGACCATCTACATCTCCGACTGTCTTGATGACTCCTAAAGAAAAAGCCTCAGGAACACTGCAACAAGCTGCAAGCCAGACATATTCTGGAATGCTCACTTTGTCTTTAATTTTATTACTAGATGGAACAGCACCAGCAATAATATGCAAGTTTTCTTCACTGCCGCAATGAGGCACTAACTTCTCCTTAATCAGATCATCCACATCCGTGGCCCACTTCTCCTTGAAGTTCTGTGGGAGTGGCACAGCATTAGTAAGCATGGCTGGAGCTCTGTGAAAGAGCAGTCCCGGCTGGTAATCCGATGAGGCGTAATCTTCCTCTAAGGCCTGGTTAGTACCAAGGCCTTCAGTCTGCTCCGAGCCTTTGGTGGCTTCATCCAAACTGCTCTTTGAATCATCCAACTGCAGAAATAAGAGAAAAAAAATTCTAAGAATGTGCTTAACATACACATTAATACATTTAAAAGGGGTAATACCAGAGAACTTACAGAAATACATGCAGTAAAAACTAGACCTCACCAAAATGTGGGTCTAATTTGCCTTAAAGCATATGTATAGTCAATCTGACTTGTGTCTCACAAGACCTCACTTACTATCCCATAGATGCAACAGAAAGTGGGAGGAAACTTCTCTAAAGAGGGCAAGTTCCCCCTCTTTGACATCTTTCACTGGAGAAAGTGTCCCCATTGGAAGATAAATTCTCAAGATAAAAAGGGACAACTGTAAAATTGTGTTTCCCCATCCCTTTCTGTTCCAGTATCAATGGTCGCCAAGACAAATAGAGGGGTAAGGCAGGCAATATATTTTGAAATTTTCTTTCCTTCAACCACTGACTGTGATGATGGGAGAATCCCTCCCGCAGTGCTATTCTGTTCTGTGGACGAGAAGCCTTCCCCCCCAGAATGATACAATGATCATTGTTGGTGGCTATTGCCACTGGCAGTGACCGAGGGAAAAAAAAACCTGACAGGCTTGTTGTACTGAAGTCAATTGATGGATTCAGTAGAACCAGCCTGCCTATAGACGGATTGAAATTCAAATGAACCTCGTCACTGGTCTACCGTTACACAGGCTCTCCCCCCTTCAGTCTATTATGAATGCTGCTGCTAGACTCATACGCCTTACCAACCGATCAGTGACTGCTGCCCCTCTCTGCCAATCCCTCCACTGGCTTCCACTAACCCAACGTATAAAATTCAAAATACTAACCACAGCTTACAAAGCCAGCCACAACACTGCCCCTAGCTATATCACCAACCTCATCCACAGATGCCGCCCAAATCGCCCACTCCGCTCCTCCCATGATATCCTCCTCTCTAGCTCCCTCATCAACCCCTCCCACGCTCGCCTCCAGGACTTCTCCAGAGCCTCTCCCATCCTCTGGAACTCCCTACCACAGCATATGCGGTCAGCCCCCACCCTGTCTGCCTTTAGGCGATCTTTGAAAACTCACTTCTTCGGGAAAGTCTACCCCACCTCCTCCTAAGAACTGTACTTGAATCACCTCCGCCAGATCATCCCCCACAGCTATCACCTTTTGTATTACCTCCCCCTTCCTTTAGATTGTAAGCTCCCAGGATCAGGGCCCTCCTATTCCTTCTGTACTGAAATGTATTGTAATTGTATTGTCTCCCTTATATTGTAAAGCGCTGTGCAAACTGTTGGCGCTATATAAATCCTGTATTATAATAATAACTGAACCGACCAAATTTAGATCAGTCTTTTGGCCGGCTTAAATCTCCCCAGCAGGGACCCCACAACAGCAAACATTCATCCCAGCACCAAACCACCATGTGAAGAATGCATCCTAAGCTGCACAGCTCAGCGTACATTTGAAAAAAAAGATTGCAAATAGGCAGGTTTGAAGACACAGTGGATCACTTCTATAACAGCACGTGTGAACGCAATTTTCTTTTAGTTCCACTTTAAGGACCAGAATTCAATTGATGGTCACTGAAAAGAAACCCTCTTTAAAGCCCCATCATTCTCATTTATACTTCAGCATTACAAATCTGTACTCTTAGACGCCATTGGTTTGGTTTGTTGGATTCATTTCTCTGCTACAGATGGAATCTTTATGTTCTCAAGACTCCTCCCCACATCTGAGTCATTTTATACAGTTGCCACAGGCAAGACTGATAGCAAACCAGCCCAGCCACTGACAGACGGAATGCAGGATAACAGCAGGCCGCCGTGCAAATCTAATTTAGGGCATTGTATTGACGAAACTTCACAGCCCTGTCTATAGTAATAACCATTAGCAATTTACCGGCAATATTTCTGATGTTTTTCCTGAACTGCTCCTTTAAGGCATCAATTGGAAACACATTAAGACTAAAAAAAAATTTTGCTCTTGTCCTTAGATAATGACCTTGATAGAATGACAGATACTGTTTATTGTGTGTGTCAGCCAGTCAATACCAGCCTAGAAGAAAAAAAAACCTGACTCGTCGGTCTGAGCAATGAAATGAGCTTATGGCATCAATTACGAAAAGTGTGCCCATTAAGAAGATTCAATGATGGACGTCCATTTAACACCACTATTAGATAATGTCCTGCAATGCAAGCTTTCAGAATCTCTTCTTTCATCAGGGATGTCTCAACAGCTGACCTTGCAGCACAGATATTGATCTGGGACAATGGAGAATGCTTGCCTTCCACAAGCACGAGAAAAGAAAAAAAACAAATTGCAAATCCATACTTACATGGCCATATGGTAATGATTTGTATATTTGCTTTTTTTCTCCATATGGTGTCAACATATAGTGTACTCAATGGGTGGACAGAAAAAAATCCTCAGGAGCTTATGCATAGGAGCCCTTGATAGTGTGGGTCAAAGCTCAAAAACACTCAACAAGCCAAATCCAGATACGGGCTCTTGTAGCTCACGCCTGAAGCTCAAAAAGATATAAAGTTATTTCTGAAGCAGAATGGGGAATTTTTGGCCCCATTGTCTTCAAGAGGAGCACGCAAACACGTGTCACATTTTTTAGGTGCTCCCATATTTAAAAAAAAAATCTAATCGGGCAAAGATGTGCAATTTTGTCTCAAAAAAGCTCCTGTATGGCACTTCACATGCAAAAGCACACACACCAAAAAAATCAAAATCACCGACCTAGAATATATTCAAGCATGAGTGTGGGCTAAAGCCTAGTACACACGATCAGAAAATTGTACAAAAAATACCGCTTTCAAAGTGATCGCATGAAAATCTGATTGCTAGTACACAGCTTTCATCCGAAATTATTCAAAGGGACAAGCACGAAAATTTTTCTCGTCCGAAATCAGATCATATGATTTTCATTTAAGCAGTACAGTTTTCATCTGAAACTAAATACAAATACATCACTCCTGGAATTTTATTCTGTCATACGAGAATTTTCATAACTTTAGTAACCTCTTCATTTTCAATATGGAGACTAGTATGCAAAAAAACAAAAATAACCCCCCCCCAAAAACGGACAATCATTTATTTGATATTCTAATCGTGTGTACAGGACTTTAACTTCCTCGGCGGTCTGATTATTTCCCATTTTTTGTGCTGAAAGCGGTACCATTTTTTTGCATGGAAATATGTAGTTTTTTATTGTAGGCCTGTAATTTTTAGGAATAACTCACTGAAATCTGTCCGAACAAGAGTCTAGTAAACATCCCGGGTATGATAAAATTTGAAACACAAAATCATAAATTATAATTTAATAAATAATCATAAAAAATAATAATATAATAATAATAAATTTAATTCAATAATATAATCAAACCAAAAACACTGAAATTTGAAATACAGAGACAAATTCGCACATCGCTGAGCAAAGTCGCAAAATCGTTTTCAGTGTCTGATGACGAATTTCCCCACGAAACATTATCACTCAATTCTGCAAGTGGTTCTGATTTACTATCACTGTTCTCTAGCCGGTCTAAAACCGCTTTTGACGTAAAGGGACGCTTTTTGGACGCCATGGACGTTTCTCAGTTTCCAGGCAGAAAGAACAGTCAAAATGCAGGCAGGGCACAGGACAAAGCAGTAGGGACAAAATATATGTGAAATGCATTGAAACAGCAATGTTTTTCTATGTAATAATCATTTTTAAAAAAATTACTTTTTTTAAATTTCAAATTTGCCGCCGGTTCCAGCGCCCGTACGTCCCGACGTCACAGGGACCGGAACACGGAAGCCGGATACCAGCATCGGCCAAAGGAGATGGCCGGGGACGCTGCAGGGGACACATCGCGGGAGCGAAGGACAAGGTAAGTGCTGCAGGGACTCCCAGAGCAACGCCGCATGGTAAGCCCGAGTGTAGCTCGGGGTTACCGCTTTTGGTACTCAAATTTTACCCCGAGCTACACTCGGGAATACCGCTAAGGAGGTTAAGCTCTGTAGCCACCCAAGTACAACTAAAGTATAACTTAAGTGGAAGCAGATACTGAACAACAGCTCCTGCGCTCTAGGACTCAAACTAGGGGTGGAAGGTGTCGCAAGCGTACAGGGGGTGTCTCTAAAGCCAAGGACCAATGCCTCATTTAGGGAGGGATGAACTGGGTGGATTGGTGACAGCGATTGTGGGATCGTCACATATTGGTGGCAGCAATCTTGCGTCCGTCACAGAAGGATCAAAGGAACCTCAAAACAATTCCACCAGTTCAAGGAAGATTGTGCAGCTCTAGAACAAGGCTGGGGAAGCCTGACCGATACTGTAAAGTGAAGCAAAAAGAAACAGCGCACCAACCTTTTGCATTACCTCAGTAAATCTGTGATTACAGATCATCAAAGGAACCAGGGAGTGTAGAGCCAGTGTGAGTCGCGTCACGAGGGTAGACTCTCAAAGTGAGGCTGAGGTGTTTCGAAGGGGCTCTGATGAAGAAGGGTCTACCCTCATGACGCGACTCACACTGGCTCTACACTCCCTGGTTCCTTTGAGGATCTGTAATGCATGTTTTACTTCCTTGTTTGTGAGTATATATTTAATAAAATAACAGATTTTCTGCGGTAATGCGAAAGGTTGGTGTGCTCTTTCTTTTTGCTTCACTTTAAAGTATAACTTAAGACAAAACTTTTTCTTTTTTATAGTTTGGGAGAGTCCAGAGGGATTAGAATGTTTGTCACTTTTTACTGCTGTCTGTGCCCCTGTTAGGGAGATTCACCCTCTCTATTTGTCCTGTGTACCAAAAGTAAAATCCTAAATTTTGGGTTGTCCCCAGAAAAGTAACAGAGTGGATATCTCCCAATGGGGGCACTAGTGCTGGTGATCTGGGGGTCCCTAAGGAATTCCCTTCCTTTGCAGAAAGTTCCTGTCACTTCCCGTTTGGCTATGGGACAGGAAATGAAAGGAAATCTCTGCAATGGGACACAGATTAAAAAAAAACAAAAAACTGACAGGGTTATAACCCTCCCTTGCTCTATCAAAAATGAAAAAAAAAAAAAGTTTTGTCTATAGTTCTACTTTAAGTTTATATTTCTGATGCGAAATTATGTGAAATGTAATTAAAAGGTTGAGGAATGTTTTCCTTCTGGAAGCCCATGCAGGACAGTAATAAAGTCTAACGTGGGGGCAGGAATCTCCGTGAGATTCTGGGGACTGCTACAGCTGTGATACTAGAGAGGGAGCAAAAAGGAGCTTATAACAGCCTCTATGCACAGGTACAGTTAGATGGGAGAGCAAGGAGAATGGTAAATTAAATTCAATGGTTCAAGTTCGGAGAGATTTATGTAGATGCAACCCCAGATGCTCAATTTTTAACATATTAAAAAAACATTTTCACCAATTTTCAGCATTACAAGATCCTGCCACAAAGGCGTTCTGGCACTTTTTACAACAGGGTGACAATGCTTCGTCCAGGGGCAGACTGACCATTTGGAAACTCGAGCACTGCCTGAGAGCCTGGGGTCAGTAGGGGGCCCCATGAGATGCCCCTGGTACCTTTTTTTATAGGCTTTTTTGAGTTTGGGCAAGGACACAGGGCCCCATGATCCCCTATTGCCCGGGGGCCCCATGAGTTGTCAGTCCGCCCCTGGTTTTGTCCCTTTCTTCTATTGGTGCACATGCTTTCCAAGGACACTATAAGGCTGGATTCCAGGGTGGATTTGATTTAAATCACTAGTGAAAAGGGTCGATTTAAATCATAATTTTTAAAGAGCAACAGTCATCTCTGTCCCGCAGCGGCTCCTCCTCTGACCCGCTGTTGACTCGCTGACAGTCCCACTCACTTTAATGGGGCAGCTGGTGATGCGGCAGGGACACAACAAGGTGAGGGACGTGGCGGCAGCAGGTGAGTGGATGCCCGCTAACAGGCGCTACCTTGATGGATCTAAAATGACAGGTGCTCTTTAAATGTAAGGAATCCAACTCATTCTTGCTAGTAGTTAGTATCTTTAATATTTGCAAATAAAATGAAGGTTTCCTTTTTAGAATAATAAGCTGTCAGGTCAGTAAAACAGCGATATCAGAACCGATTTTAGGTTAAAAAGGTTAATCACACATAGCTGGAGAACGACTCAAATTCGTTTATTTCAGGTTTTTTTCTCATGATTAGTGTGAAATCGTGTGAATGCATCAATGCAGTGCATGTTATCTCAGCTTACAGAGCTTGGATTCATTGAATGAGTTCACCAAAAATGTAAATACTGCAGAATATACAGCCTCATGCTACGTAACTAAGCTCCATGTCATGCTGAATAAACTCAATTATTAATGAATCTTAAATAGATTTTTACTCCAAAAGCATTTTATTAAAATAAATTTGATAAAAATATAAAAAAAAATGCTGTCTTTTTTTTTTAAATCATCGATTTTTATCCACCCTGCTGGATTCACACTGCTGTAATATACAGTCAGGTCCATAAATATTGGGACATCAACACAATTCTAACATTTTTGGCTCTATACACCACCACAATGGATTTGAAATGAAACGAACAAGATGTGCTTTAACTGCAGACTGTCAGCTTTAATTTGAGGGTATTTACATCCAAATCAGGTGAACGGTGTAGGAATTACAACAGTTTGCATATGTGCCTCCCACTTGTTAAGGGACCAAAAGTAATGGGACAATTGGCTTCTCAGCTGTTCCATGGCCAGGTGTGTGTTATTCCCTCATTATCCCAATTACAATGAGCAGATAAAAGGTCCAGAGTTCATTTCAAGTGTGCTATTTGCATTTGGAATCTGTTGCTGTCAACTCTCAAGATGAGATCCAAAGAGCTGTCACTATCAGTGAAGCAAGCCATCATTAAGCTGAAAAAACAAAACAAACCCATCAGAGAGATAGCAAAAACATTAGGCGTGGCCAAAACAACTGTTTGGAACGTTCTTAAAAAGAAGGAACGCACCGATGAGCTCAGCAACACCAAAAGACCCGGAAGACCACGGAAAACGACTGTGGTGGATGACCGAAGAATTCTTTCCCTGGTGAAGAAAACACCCTTCACAACAGTTGGCCAGATCAAGAACACTCTCCAGGAGGTAGGTGTATGTGTGTCAAAGTCAACAATCAAGAGAAGACTTCACCAGAGTGAATACAGAGGGTTCACCACAAGATGTAAACCATTGGTGAGCCTCAAAAACAGGAAGGCCAGATTAGAGTTTGCCAAACGACATCTAAAAAAGCCTTCACAGTTCTGGAACAACATCCTATGGACAGATGAGACCAAGATCAACTTGTACCAGAGTGATGGGAAGAGAAGAGTATGGAGAAGGAAAGGAACTGCTCATGATCCTAAGCATACCACCTCATCAGTGAAGCATGGTGGTGGTAGTGTCATGGCGTGGGCATGTATGGCTGGCAATGGAACTGGTTCTCTTGTATTTATTGATGATGTGACTGCTGACAAAAGCAGCAGGATGAATTCTGAAGTGTTTCGGGCAATATTATCTGCTCATATTCAGCCAAATGCTTCAGAACTCATTGGACGCCGCTTCAAAGTGCAGATGGACAATGACCCAAAGCATACTGCAAAAGCAACCAAAGAGCTTTTTAAGGGAAAGAAGTGGAATGTTCTGCAATGGCCAAGTCAATCACCTGACCTGAATCCGATTGAGCATGCATTTCACTTGCTGAAGACAAAACTGAAGGGAAAATGCCCCAAGAACAAGCAGGAACTGAAGACAGTTGCAGTAGAGGCCTGGCAGAGCATCCCCAGGGATGAAACCCAGCGTCTGGTGATGTATATGCGTTCCAGACTTCAGGCTGTAATTGACTGCAAAGGATTTGCAACCAAGTATTAAAAACTGAAAGTTTGATTTATGATTATTATTCTGTCCCATTACTTTTGGTCCCTTAACAAGTGGGAAGCACATATGCAAACTGTTGTACTTCCTACACCGTTCACCTGAATTGGATGTTAATACCCTCAAATTAAAGCTGACAGTCTGCAGTTAAATCTTGTTCGTTTCATTTCAAATCCATTGTGGTGGTGTATAAAGCCAAAAATGTTAGAATTGTGTCAATGTCCCAATATTTATGGACCTGGCTGTATAACACACTTGATTTGCCATTCATTCTTTATTGCATTCCAACACACTTGCGTTGCACAGAGACGCACTACCATACGTTGTGGTGATAACCATTACAAATAGATGTATGCATGCACGTGCGTCAAACAAATGGGCCATCTGAACCCAATGCTTGGGAAGGAGAGCAGTAGGGGAGCACACCAAAGGTGAAACTCAGGAGAGGAGAATATGGTAGGTTCCTTCAACAGAACCTGTAATTTCGCCTTAAAGCGGAGTGCCACTCACTCTGTAAAAAAATAATCGTCAGCAGCTACAAAAACTGTAGCTGCTGACTTTTAAAAAAACATCCACAGCCGGGTGCCCACTGCACATGCGCGAGTAGCGCTGCAGTTTCTGAATGGCCCTGTCGTCTTCTGGGACCTGTCACGTGTCCCACAAGACTACGGGGAGGGTAGGAGGACAACTTCTGCTTCCGATCGCCTAGGCGATCGCAGCGGAAGTGGGTACCTGTCAATTTCGGGTACCCGCTACCCAAAGGTGCCAATCCTTAATAGGGAGCAGGGGACCAATCATTAAAGCAGAACTTCCCCTTTTGGGTGGAACTCCGCTTTAAGCAAGCAAGCAAAGTGACAGAAGCAATTCCAGAGAATGTCCAAAGAACTACTTTGTATACATGTGGTCAACAGCCGTTAAAAGCATTATTTGTGGTGTGCTATGGTGTCACCGTGCTGGAGATGAAGCAATGACCCTCTGTTTACACTAATCCTAAGTGTAACACTCCGAGTGTTTGAAGTAATGTGAGGTATGTGCCTCTCCCCGACTCTGCAAACTATTCCAGACCCAGAAACCACATTCCAGTCTTCAGACTTCCAGTGGCCATTATGGAGCCCGCATTTCAACCAGACTTTCATGTCTGATTTCCTCAAAACGTTTGACATCCTGACTACCTCTAAGGGCTTATGTGAGCATTTTATCATCACAACTTTTTTATGGTATACCGATATTGTTTTTTGACATTTTAATGTTAACAAATGTTCTGTATTGTGTCTTGCCAGTTTTGTGAACCAGACTCTCGATCTCCACTGCAACAAAGAAGGGTCAGAAGAACACTTCCCCATCCTGCTCATTGGACAATGAAGGAGCAGCATGTCCGCAATGACCCATCACTTTCCTCTCAGCAGAGTCATCTTCAGCATACAGGCATGTAGTAGAGACCAATTAGCTCCTAATTGTAACTTTCCTCCCAACTGAGCCCAGCTGTACAAGGAACGGCAAATGCCAATATCAAAACTAAAGGCCCTCGCACACTAGCCTGGTCCGCTGCAGTGCACTGAATGCTTGCACAATACGTTGCATTAAGGCATCGCATTTATTTGAATGAGCTGTCTGATGCACCCCAACAGACCAAAATTCGTGCAAGAGACATTTTTGACTGCACTCTGCATACCAGTGGGTTGCCACGCAATGCACATCCATCGACCAGGTGCACTGGGGAGCTATTCAGAATGAATGGCACCAAATTACACCAACACATGTAATATGCATTGTGGTAATGCACACATTACCACAATGCAAAGGTGTGAACGGGCCCTAAGGCTGGGTTCATGGTTTTCTGCTGCTGTATATTTCATTACGTTACATAAATCAGCCTACTTAAATAAATGGGGTGGCAAAGCACCATAATGCCCCCCCCCCCCAAAAAAAAACTGACATTATTATTATACAGGATTTATATAGCGCCAACAGTTTTCTCAGCGCTTTACAATATAACGGGACACAATACAGCAACAATACAGTTCAATACAAGAGGGTTAGGAGGGCCCTGCTCCTTGGAGCTTACAATCTAAGAGGGAGGGACTGGTGGTACAAAAGGTAGTAACTGTGGGGGATGGACTGGTAGGAGGAATAGAAGATTCCATTATTAGCTATGGGGAGAATAGGCTTCCCTGAAGAGAGAGGTTTTCAGAGATCACCTAAAAGTGGGCAGAGTAGGCGATAGTCTGATAAATTGGGGTAGAGAGTTCCAGAGGATGGGGGAAGCTCTGGAGAAGTCCTGGAGATGAGCATGGGAGGAGGAAACAAGGGAGCTAGAGAGCAGGGGGTCAAGGGAGGAGCACAGAAGACAGTTTGGGTGATATTTGGAGACAAGATTGGTGATGTAATTTGGGGCAGAGTTATAAATGGCTTTATACGTTATTGTAATGTTTTGAATTTTATTCGTTGGGCAATGGGAAGCCAGTGGAGGGATTGGCAGAGAGGGGTGGCTGATACAGAACGGTTAGCAAGGTGGATGAGTCTGGCAGTAGCATTCATGATAGACTGAGAGCCTGCGATGAGGTAGGCCAATGAGGAGGGAGTTACAGTAGTCAAGGCGAGAGATAACCAGGGAGTTAATAAGTTGCTTAGTGGTACTTAGACATGCACTATTATTGGCCATGCAGCACAGTCAATTCAGCATGTGTTGTGGTGCACAAGCCCAAATTTAGTATCAGATGCTTACCTGGTAATAAAGCCAGTAATTCCCTGAGTTTAAGAGATAACTATTACGGGGAGTATTTCTAGGTCTGTATACTTAATACTACAATCAGGTCACGGGGGTAAAAAAAAACCCACCATTTTTTTTACTTTTCTCAAAACATATGCATTGTTGTCTATGGAGCAAAGAACACAGCTGCGAAAAGATCAGCAATACAGAGATGAGTACAAAGCCGTATAATAAAATGAAGGACATTTCACCTCTGAGTGCAGTAATGTACCGTCTATGTGCATAGACATGCATATGTGGCAATACTGGCGACTAGAAGAGGATGAAGAAGAGTTTGATGCAAAATTACACAAGGTCTTTAAGGAACACTTTACTCAGGATCTTTCTGTCAACAAGCTCCCGAGTATAATCAGTAATTTATTAAGTCTGTGTGCAATAAGCCTTAGGCTACATACACATCGGCGATTAGGGCCGGTGCAAATTGTAGGGGCAGAAATCTTCTGACTCCGGCTGCAGCTCTGGGCAGCTAGGTGCAGCCGCCAGCCCCAATCACCAGGTTGCCGGACTTGAGGTGCCATTCAAAATGAATAACACCACAACACGCTAATGCCCATGATATACATCGATAAGTGTGATTTTTTGCTACTTCCACTGGCTGTATTTAATAGTAAATTTAGGCCTCATAGACGCAAGAGAAAAGCATCATAAAAATCGCACCTAGGAGTGTCAAGAACTTGGGTGTTTATTCATTCGAGTGGCCTGAAAATTTATTTATTCTGGCTACTGACATGAATGAATGCTCAAGCGCTTAATGCGCCTAGTGTTTAGATGCATTTAGATGCGATGACTGTTTTTTTCTGCTGAATCGCTCCCTTTCTGAATGCACAAGTGATGGGTTTTCTTTTCTGCCTCTAAACGCCTATGTGTGCATGGACACATAGGCTAACATGGAGGGACGTTGAGACAGAAATAGAAAAAAAAAAAAGGATTGTCCTTAACCACTCATAAACAGCCAGATGGGAGCAGTGCCGAAGCGGGTCGCCGTTTATAAATGTCCTCCCAGCTTCTCTGATTGTGCGCTCTCCCTGCGAGCACACAGCACCGCAATCCGGAACACCAATCACTGTACGGGACCTCTGTGTGAGGTCCTGATTCATGTAATCACTGATTGGCCAATCAGTGATCACATCAATAGTAGTAAGCAATATGTCACTTCTGACATCATTGCTTACTACTAGTGAAATCTGTGATTGATCACAGAGGTCACATGGTACAAGGCTATTCACAACAGCCTTGTACCATGTGACAAGCTGTGACCAATCACAGTTCACAAAATAGTTCTCAGTGGCTGCAAAATTGCAGCCAGAGAGGAGAAATGATTGCTTTTACAGCCTTTATGAGTGTAAAAGCAATCAGTGTAAAAAAAAAAAAAAAAAAAAATCTTCATCAGTAGTACAGTCACAACAGCCTTGTACCATGTGACAAGCTGTGACCAATCACAGCTCTCACAATATTTCTCAATGGCTGCAGGAAAGCAGCCAGAGAAGAGAAAAGATTGCTTTTACAGCCTTTATTTTATTTATTTTTTTTATTTTAGGTACTTATATAGCGCCGTCAATTTACGCAGTGCTTTACATATATATATTATTCATTCACGTCAGTCTTTATGGGTGTAAATGCAATCAGTGTAAAAATAAAAAAAAATCTTCATTACCCCCCACACGTAGTACAGTGTCACTATGGTGTAATTATACTGCTAGGGTGACAGTATGTTAAAAAAAACAAATAATATAAAAAAAAATGTAAAAAATGTTTTTTCAAAAATTATAATTTTTGGTTATAAACTAATTTGGGTTATTTTTTTTAAATAAAAATATAACTGAATAAATTTTGTTCAAGATTTAATGCAAAATTTTATAAGAAAAACTCTTTTTTTTTCAACATTTTTGAACTTTTTCATTTATATAGCAAAAAAAAATTAAAATCACAGTGGTGAAAAAATACCACCAAAATAAAGTTTTATCTGTCTCAAAAAAATGCTAAAAAATCCAAATGGGTAGTGTTGCATGACCGCGCAATTGTTAAAGTGTGATAGCACTGAAAGCTGAAAATTGGTCTGGACAGAAAGGGGGTAAAAGTGTCCGGAGTTGAAGTGGTTAAAAGTGGTGTTTTTGACACCCAGTGTGTATGTGGCCTTAATGTTTTGAGTTTTTTGTAACTGCATTAATTATAGTGTTTTTTAGATTTCTTATGTGTTTTTTAGATTTCTTATGTGTTTTTTAGATTTCTTATGTGTTTTTTAGATTTATTGGGAAACTGTCCAATATAGGCAGAGATTGGACAAAATTCAAAGATTATATGGCCTGCTTTACCGTATTTTTTGCCGTATAAGACGCCACTGACCATAAGACGCACCTAGGTTTTAGAGGCAGAAAACAGGAAAAAAAAAAATTCTGAACTAATGGACTGCAGACACAGTACAGGAGATGACCAGAGACTGCGGACAGCACAGGGATGACCAGAGACTGCGGACACAGTACAGGGATGACCAGAGACTGCGGACAGCACAGGGATGACCAGAGACTGCGGACAGCACAGGGATGACCAGAGACTGCGGACAGCACAGGGATGACCAGAGACTGCGGACAGCACAGGGATGACCAGAGACTGCGGACAGCACAGGGATGACCAGAGACTGCGGACAGCACAGGGATGACCAGAGACTGCGGACAGCACAGGGATGACCAGAGACTGCGGACAGCACAGGGATGACCAGAGACTGCGGACAGCACAGGGATGACCAGAGACTGCGGACAGTACAGATGACTGCTGACCTTTGGGGAGGTGGGGAGCGGGTACCTGAATTTGACAGGTACCCGCTCTTACTTCCGCAGAGTTTTTGTTTGATCTTACCTGTTCCTCGATCCAGCCGCGCGCTGTCTTCCCGGCTTCTGTAATGGCGCTCGGTATGACAGCCGGGTGCCCAGTGCGCATGAGCGAGAAGCACTTGCGCTTTGTGATTGGTCCGGCGGCTTCTGGGATCTGTCATGTGTCCCAGGTACCGCCTTATCATTCACAAAAAGCACCGCTTCTTGCGCATGCGCACTTGGCACCCGGCTGTCATGCCCAGTGCCCACACTACAGAAGCCGGGAAGACAGCACGCCGCTGGATAGAGGAACAGGTAAGGTCCCGCTGCAGAGCTGAGCAGCCGGCCCGGTATTCTGACACGGCCGCGGTGGAAATACCGGACCGGCCGCTCCATATTCGCTCTATAAGACGCACTGACATTTCCCCCCCAGTTTTGGGGAAGAGAAAGTGCGTCTTATACGGCGAAAAATACGGTAATTCTTACAGACTGTGTATAAGTAAAGTAGACGTAAACCCGCACAATCTGGTATAATCTATAACATGTAATTGTAATTTTTAAAAGCCATTTCTTTTTAAATCTTCAGCATTCAGTAATACCTGGTGATCCTACCAGAACAGTTTTTGTTAAAGTACTTCCTCTTATACAGTGACAACGCTGTTTCCCTGTCCTGCAACTGCTGTCCTGAGCTGTGTTCCTGACGCATGCACTTCCAGTGGAGACTACAAGCCGCTGCACCTACCATACATTTCGTAGGCAGGTCCACCGTTGTCACCATCAGGAACCCCTCCACTAAGAAAAGTCATGCAGCCATCAAAGATCAACTGCACTGAGATGTAACAAAGGATAAAAACACTGAAAAAGTATTAAAGAATTTGCGGTGGTTATGATACATGGTGCTTTAGGAAAAAAATGTACATCAGTAAGGGTTTAAATCTTCTTTAAGCATTAAAGCTGAACTCCAGAAAACTAAAAACTCCTCCATTGTAGTGGAGCTGTGCCCACACTGCAAGGGACACCAACTGGTTAATTACTTGCCCGATTCTCCATTCCACCAGCAAATGGAGCTACCCTCTGTTCCAGCAGTGGACTGTCCCGCAGCATCCTTTGCAGGGCTATGGTCCCTGCATTGGTCTTGATGATGTCAGGGGACAACCTTAGACCCTTGAAGCATAGGGAAGAGGAAGCCGCGGGGACCAGTCTAGAAGCGCAGAGGAGCCTGTAAAAGCAGAGGACGAGGTAAGCACTTTTAATTGTGCCCTAGGCATTGACAGGCAGTTAATCACTGCAGTGCATATGCATTCCCACCGCAAGGGAGGACTTTTTAGATTTCCAGAGAAGAACTCCAATTACAGGTTGCTTTTATCACAAGTATTTTGTTTATACTAGGCTTCTTTTAATAAGACCCAGCAGAGCCCGCTGACTTTTGTATGGTCTCATTAAGCTTCTGTGTTGTGAACGACACCCGGCTATACACATCACAGCAGTAAAATAACTCAGCGGATATGCAAAGAGCTGCCTTAGGTGCAATATTTAGCAGCTTCAAGTGTACTTTTAAAAATAATTTTTACAAATGCTATAAAATATGCTAATACAATCCATTTATATAATAAAGCTCTCTTTACTTCCAAGACATCCCAATCATGTAACATCTACCGACAACGGGGGGAAACATAAATTATTGCCAGTTTGGAGAAAGCATGGTCTTTCTAGATGCAGAATTTATTTCAATACCCTGGCAACAATGATGAATGGAAATGCTTTCTCAGACAATCAAAAACCGTATGGGAAAAATATTAATTTATAATTTCATCAGAAAAAGAACCCTTCATCACATCATACAAAATACATTTGGTGGTAATGACAAAGCTTAATGCATTACAGTCGGCCAGGAGATGACATCATACTTAATAGGGTCTGCAACCTCAAAAAGCCTTCCTGCTTAATTGAATCAGTGTAAAGAATCCATATCCATAATTGCTTGAAGTAAAACCACCATCAAGTATAACCTCTCATGAACTCCCCCAGTTTTGGTCCAGGAGAAGGCAAAGTGAACATTTCCAAGACAATCAGAAGCAATTCTTTCTGATCTCACACACTCCTTGGAAGCAGCAAAGTTTACTAAAGCTGAACTCCATGCTGGCCAATAAAAGTAAACTGAAACCTACCCAGTATAGGCAAAATATGCTCGCTTTGTCTAGAGGGTGATCCAATAGAAGTATACCTACCTTAACTGGTCCTGCCATAGCTGGTGCTCTGGTCCTCTGCTCTCCAGTGCTGGCGATAGGACAAGCTCTTGAGGTCATCCCATACACTGTGAACCCAGCGATGGCTAATAGATCTGCATTGTACATGATAATATTGCAAGAGAGGTGGCAACACGACCGCAGAAGGAAAGGGGACATGGAGGAAACCGGTAGAGGGGGGGTGTAAAACCAATTAGGATCCTACAATTATTACCCTCTTAAATCATCCCCTGGAAAAAAAAAAGAGGCATTATTTTTAGCATCTGTTGAGGAGGAGGGCACATTTAATTGTTACCAGCCTTCTGTTGGGCTTTAAGAGGTACAGTTAGGTCTATATATACCGTATTTTTCGCTCCATAAGATGCACTTCCCCCCCCCCCCCAAAAAAAGGGGGGAAAATGTCAGTGCGTCTTATGGAGCGAATGTAAAGTGGCCGGTCCGGTATTTCTGCCGCCACCATGTCAGAATATCGGGCCGGCCGCTCAGCTCTTCCCTCCTGCAGGACCTTACCTGTTCCTCGCTCCAGTCTTCCCGCGGCGGCTTCTGTGACAACCGGGTTCCCACTGCGCATGCGCAAGAAGCGCTGCGCTTTGTGAATGGTCCGGTGTCTTCTGGGACACATGACAGGTCCCAGAAGGCTCCGGGCCATTCACAAAGCGCAGCGCTTCTCGCACATGCGCAGTGGGAACCCGGCTGTCACAGAAGCCACTCCGGGAAGAAGGAAGGACAACTCTGCGGAAGTAGGAGCGGGTACCTGTCAAATTCAGGTAACCGTTCCCCCTCCCTCCCCAAAGGTCCGCAGTCTCTGGTAATCTCCTTTACTGTCTGCAGTCTCTGGTCATCCCCTGCACTGTCTGCAGTCTCTGGTCATCTGTACTATGTCCACAGTCTCTGGTCATTCCCTGTACTATGTCCGCAGTCTCTGGTCATCTCCTGTACTGTGTCCGCAGTCTCTGGTCATCCCCTGTACTGTGTCCGCAGTCTCTGGTCATCCCCTGTACTGTGTCCGCAGTCTCTGGTCATCCCCTGTACTGTGTCCGCAGTCTCTGGTCATCCCCTGTACTGTGTCCGCAGTCTCTGGTCATCCCCTGTACTGTGTCCGCAGTCTCTGGTCATCTCCTGTACTGTGTCCGCATTCTCTGGTCATCTCCTGTACTGTGTCCGCATTCTCTGGTCATCTCCTGTACTGTGTCCGCAGTCTCTGGTCATCTCCTGTACTGTGTCCGCAGTCTCTGGTCATCTCCTGTACTGTGTCCGCAGTCTCTGGTCATCTCCTGTACTGTGTCCGCAGTCTCTGGTCATCTCCTGTACTGTGTCCGCAGTCTCTGGTCATCCCCTGTACTGTGTCCGCAGTCTCTGGTCATCCCCTGTACTGTGTCCGCAGTCTCTGGTCATCTCCTGTGTTGTGTCTGCAGGTCTCTGGTCATCTCCTGTACTGTGTCCACAGTCTCTGGACATCCCCTGTACTGTGTCTGCAGTCCATTGGTTCAGAATATTTTTTTCCTCTAAAACCTAGGCGCGTCTTATGAAGCGAAAAATACGGTATTTGGACACAAGCACAATTTTAGTTTTTTTTTCAGGTATTTAGCAAAACATATTCAAGCTATAGTTATATAATGGATATGGACTGAAAGTGCACACTCTCATGTTTAATATGAGGGTATGTACATCCAAATTGGAGGAAGGGTTCAGGAATCAGAGCTCTTAAGTGTTGCCATCCCCCCTTTTTCAAGGCACCAAAATTAGACAATTGAATCAAAAGCTGTTTCATGGCCAGGTGTGGGCTACTCCTTTGTTATTTCTTCATCAATTAAGCAAGTAAAAGGTCTGGAGTTGATTCTAAGTGTGGTATTTGTATTTGGAATCTATTGCTGTTAACCTACACCATGCGTTCAAAGGAGCTGTCCATGCAAGTGAAACAGGCCATTGTAAGGCTTCAAAAACTAAACAAATCCATCAGAGAGATAGCAGCAACATTAGGAGTGGCCAAATCAATGGTTTAGTACATTCTGAGGAAAGAAGAACGCACTGGTGAGCTCAGCAACATAAAAAGGCATGGACGTCCATGGAAGACAACAGTAGTGGATGATTACAGGATCCTCTCTATGGTAAAGAAAAACCCATTCACAACATCCAGACAAGTGAAGGACACTCTCCAGGAGGTGGGCGTATCATTGTCAAAGTCTACAATCAAGAGAAGACTTCAAGAGAGCAAATACTGAGGGTTCACCACAAGGTTCAAACCATTCATAAGCCTGAAGACTAGAAAAGCCAGATTAGACTTTGCCAAAAAACATCTAAAAAAGCCAGACCAGTTCTGGAAAAGCATTCTTTGGACGGATGAAACTAAGATTAATCTGTACCAGAATGATGGGAACAAAAAAGTGTGGATAAGGCTTGGAACAGCTCATGATCCAAAGAACACAACGTAATCTGTAAAACATGGTGGAGGCAATGTGATGGCATGGGCATGCATGGCTTCCAGTGGCACTGGGTCATTGGTGTTTATTGATGATGTGACAGAAGACAGAAGCAGCCAGATGAATTCTGCAGTGTTTAGAGATATACTGTCAGCCCAGATTCAGCCAAATGCAGCAAAGTTGATTGGATGGCGCTTCACAGTACAGATGGACAATGATCCAAAACACACTGCAAAAGCAGCCTAGGAGCTTTTGAGGGAAGAGAAGTGGAATATTCTGCAATGGCCCTGATCAATCACCTGATCTCAACCCAATGGAGCATGAATTTCACTTGCTGAAGGAAAACCTAACGGCAGAAAGACCCACAAACAAAGAACAACCGAAGACAGCTGCAGTTAGAGACTGGCAAAGCATCAGAAAGCAGGAACCCCAGTCTTTGGTAATGTACATGGGTTCCAGACTTCAGGCAATCATTGCCAGTAAAGGATTCTCAACAAAAAATTAAAAATAAACATTTTATTTAAGATTATATTCATTTGTCCAATTGCATTTGAGCTCCTGAAAATGGAGGGACTGTGTATAAAAATGGTTGCAGTTCCTACAATTTGTACTTGATATTTATGTTCAGCCCCTTGAATTAAAGCTGAAAGGCTGCACTTCAAACTCTTTTGGATTGTTTCATTTTAATTTATTCTGGTGCCATACAGAGCCAAAAGTATGAATATTGTTACTGTGTCCAAATATATATGGACCTAACTGTATACAACATCAGCAGTCCCTAGGGTTGAACTAATACCAATACCGGTATTGGTGCTGATACTGAGTATTTGCACAAGTACTTGTACTCATGCAAAATGCTCAGATACCCGAAACCTATACCTTTGTGGTGCGATTTCAGACCATACAAAATGAATGGGCTCAAATCACAGTGCAAAGAATCGCATGCAATTTGAACAGCAATTGCTCTTTGAATCACATGCCCAGACCATGGGACCTGCTGATGATGAGAAACCACAGTCGCTTGTGGTGTACACAGGGCTGGAAGAAATGTAGGAAGTTCCGGGACCTCTATAAACCAGCTTGGAGCACACATAGGGCAGAAGTGATGTCAGCTTGGCAGCAAACTGCCTATACATCCATCCCTGTGAGCACTGCAGCGGCCGTGGTTTTACATCATCAGTGGGTCCCGTGGAACAGGGACACTATGACTGCGCAGATGTGGATTTGACATGCAAGATACAGTCATGGCCGAAATTGTTGGCACCCTTGATATTTCTCCAGGAAATCATGTATTTCTCACGAAACGTATTGCATTAACACATGTTTTGCTATACACATGTTTATTCCCTTTGTGTGTATTGGGACAAAACAAAAAAAGGGAGGAAAGAAAGCAAATTCGACATAATGTCACACAAACCTCCAAAAATGGGCTGGACAAAAGTATTGGCACCCTTTCACAACTGCGGATAAATAAGAATGTTACAAGCATGTGATGCTCCTGTAAACTCACCTGGGGCAAGTAACAGGTGTGGGCAATATAGAAATCACACCTGAAAGCAGATAAAAAGGAGAGACGTTCACTTAACCTTTGCATTGTGTGTCTGTCTGTGCCACACTAAGCATGGACAACAGAAAGAGGAGACGAGAACTGTCTGAGGACCTGAGAACCAAAATTGTGGCAAAATATCAACAATCTCAAGGTTACAAGTCCATCTCCAGAGAACTAGATTTGCCTTTGTCCACAGTGCGCAACATTATCAAGAAGTTTGCAACCCATGGCACTGTAGCTAATCTCCCTGGTCGTGGACGGATGAGGAAAATTGATGAAAGATTGCAACGCAGAATAGTCCGGATGGTGGATAAGCAGCCCCAAACATGTTCCAAAGACATTCAAGCTGTCCTGCAGGCTCAGGGAGCATCAGTGTCAGCGCGAACTATCCGTCGACATTTAAATGAAATGAAACGCTATGGCAGGAGACCCAGGAGGACCCCACTGCTGACACAGAGACATAAAAAAGCAAGACTACAGTTTGCCAAAATGTACTTGAGTAAGCCAAAAGCCTTCTGGGAAAACGTCTTGTGGACAGATGAGACCAAGATAGAGCTTTTCGGTAAAGCACATCATTCTACTGTTTACCGAAAACGGAATGAGGCCTACAAAGAACAAAACACAGTACCTACGGTAAAATATGGTGGAGGTTCAATGATGTTTTGGGGTTGTTTTGCTGCCTCTGGCACTGGGTGCCTTGACTGTGTGCAAGGCATCATGAAATCTGAGGATTACCAAAGGATTTTGGGTCGCACTGTAGGGCCCAGTGTCAGAAAGCTGGGTTTGCGTCCAAGATCCTGGGTCTTCCAGCAGGACAATGACCCCAAACATACGTCAAAAAGCACTCAGAAATGGATGGCAAAGAAGCGCTGGAGAGTTCTGAAGTGGCCAGCAATGAGCCCAGATCTAAATCCCATTGAACACCTGTGGAGAGATCTTAAAATTGCTGTTGGGAAAAGGTGTCCTTCCAATAAGAGAGACCTGGAGCTGTTTGCAAAGGAAGAGTGGTCCAAAATTCCGGGTGAGAGGTGTCAGAAGCTTATTGATGGTTATAGGAAGCGACTGATTTCAGTTATGTTTTCCAAAGGGTGTGCAACCAAATATTAAGTTAAGGGTGCCAATACTTTTGTCCAGCCCATTTTTGGGGTTTTGTGTGACATTATGTCATATTTGCTTTTCTGCCTCTGTTTTATATTTGTTCCAATACATACAAAGGGAATAAACATGTGTATAGCAAAACATGTGTTAATGCAATACCTTTTTTGTGTGAAATACTTGATTTTCAGGAAAAATATCAAGGGTGCCAACAATTTCGGCCATGACTGTATATACTTTTAACATGTCAGCTGTTGTAACATTTTTTAACTAACTGTTTGCCCATTGCTGCACTTTGCCACTTCCCTGTCTTTTTATACTGGGTTCATACAGGAGGGGTGGAGGAAACCGCAAGCGAATTGGAGAGGAATCACTCCGCAATCCTGTCCAAATTGCATGAGATTCTGAGAATAAAGCACCTGTATGTGCACTGACGTATATTCTCAATGCAGATAGTGCGCAGTCAGAGCATATATGTCAGTGGGGAAGGCATTACACGGGCTCTGCACACTGTATTGTCCCTGTGCAAGAGGCCTACATTTGTCCATACACTAGTAGTATCTCATCAGAATTTTTTTTTTAAGAACATTTTATTTTTTAAATTGTTAGTGAGGTAAAATCAGCATTTGTTCTCAAGCACAGCAACAAGAAAATTTGAAGAAGCAAAAGAGAGGTTTGATAGTTTTTTTGACATATTTTCAAACAGTGAATGCGTTTTTTTCCAAAAAATCCACTAGTTCCAAATCCACAGTTACAAGCAAGCAAGATTTTGAATTAGGTCCCTCCGTTTCCTCTTGTACCAAATTGTATTGTAACTGTAATGTCTACCTTCATTTTGTAAAGTGCTGCGCAAACTGTTGGAGCTATATAAATTAGGCATGCACCGAAATTTCAGTGGCCGAAACGTTTCAGCCGAAAACACCCTTTTCAGCCGTTGGCCGAAATGAAAAAAAGAAAAGCACCGATACAGGTGTCGAAAAAACCCCATCCCTCACCATCGCCAGCCCCTACCGCCACCGCTCGGTAGTTCTCAGCCTTACCTGAGAAACCATCGATCCCGGCACTGGGCACAGAGATGAATGAAGGAAAGATGGCCGCCACTCATCTCTATGCCCTTGGAGGACCGGACCAATGTCACTTTCCGTTCCGGCCATTTTTTTTTTTTTAAGCACTAGATCAATGTTTTTTTTGATCTAATGCTTTACATTGCAGAGGAGAGATGTGGGGTCTTATTGAACCCATATCTTTCCCTAAAGAGGACCTGTCACTAATTAT
Source organism: Staurois parvus (assembly GCF_062004578.1). Lineage (NCBI taxonomy): Eukaryota > Metazoa > Chordata > Amphibia > Anura > Ranidae > Staurois > Staurois parvus. The sequence continues at coordinate 3,708,889 of NW_028318236.1, forward strand.
TTCTATCACAAGGGTTGCATGCATTTCCAGCGATAAGAATAAAAGTGATTATATTTTTTTAAAGGGACAGTGCAACAAAAAAAAAAAAAAAAGTTTAACGTGCCCCTGTCCCCCCGTGCTTGCATGTAGTGGTGAATGCATACGTAGGCCATGCCCACATATGTAACCTGTGTTCAAACCACACATGTGAGGTATCGCCACGAACGTCAGAGCAAGAGCAATAATTCTAGCACTTGACCTCCTCTGTAACTTTACAATGCTAACCTGTAGACATTTTGAACGCATCACCCATGGAGGTTTTTAAGTACCGCAGTTCCATGAGTGTGCGCTGCGATTTACCGTGTTTTTCCAGCTAGAAACCCACTAGTTCTGGGTCTTTTTTCCAGCTAAAAAATGTTGATTCTAGTCTGTGTGTGCATGGACACATAGGATAACATGGTGAGGTTTACTGGCTGTAGAAAAAAAACGTCAAAAGACAAAAACAACTGCTGTAAAAACGTCCAGTGTACATGAGGACTTGAAGTGAACTAGTCATACGACGCTGGTTGCACTAGCAACACCTGATAGAGGAGAATACAATTTAGACAAGCCCAGTGATCAGAGAACCACCTGAGGGTGAGGTTTGCTGTGCTTCACCATATGTCAGGGTGGAGTCATGTTCTAGGGCTGAATTAAATCAGGAATAACAAGAATGTGGAGAAAGACCAAACTTGCAACATTCACTTGCAAAATAAACTAGAGAGTCCTATCCTTTACATCAGAGGTTGGCGTACATACAGTTAAATGAAATGTCATTTTGCAGCATTTCAGTAAAGTTAGAAAAAAGTAAACCGTGCAATACATAAATGCATCACACTGCCTACCCATTGCACACTGGTAGCTGCAAATTACATGGCAAGGGTGCGCAACCTTTTGAAGAGTGAGGGCAACTTGAGTGATTTGGTAACCAGTCGTCGGTCACAATGAAATTAAATGGTTCTGAATTTTAGAAATTTTTTTTGAACAGCATAATGAACATTTTCCTCTTGCAGCTGCTGAATGCTGGCTTTCAGGGGTTGCAGGAGGAAAATGGAGAGGACTGGTTCCTGTACATGCGTCCCCCGCCCCCTCCGTCCAAGTGTAAAACAGAATGTGACAGGGAGGCCGCACAGGCTCCCTGGAGCATGGAGTGGTGTCGCCACTACACCAGTGGTGGGGGTTGGTTAAAACGTGACTCAACTACAGGGATTTAAGGTTCTCCAAACTGCTAATGTAAATGAGCCCTTACTGTTTTGAGCCCCCTAGAAGGCTGCTTTCACACTGATGAGCCGCACCACAAGTGCACCTGTGCCTTTCCTGCAGGTATATCTTGTGGGTGTGGGGTACTTTCAGAAAGTGCGCCAAACCCGCAGGATAGAATAGTAGTCTATGGCTCATGCAGCAAACCCACAGGAAAGCTACAGATGCACTGCGCTGCACTCGCAGATCAGTGTGAAAGCAGCCTAACACCCGCAGGAAAGCTGCAGATGCATTGCGCTGCACTCGCAGATCAGTGTGAAAGCAGCCTAACACCCGCAGGAAAGCTGCAGATGCATTGCGCTGCACTCGCGGATCAGAGTGAAAGCAGCCTAACACCCGCAGGAAAGCTGCAGATGCACTGCGCTGCACTCGCAGATCAGTGTGAAAGCAGTCTAACACCCGCAGGAAAGCTGCAGATGCATTGCGCTGCACTCACGGATCAGTGTGAAAGCAGCCTAACACCCGCAGGAAAGCTGCAGATGCACTGTGCTGCACTCGCGGATCAGTGTGAAAGCAGCCTAACACCCGCAAGAAAGCTGCAGATGCACTGCGTTGCACTCGCGGATCGGTGTGAAAGCAGCCTAACACCCGCAGGAAAGCTGCAGATGCACTGCGTTGCACTCGCGGATCAGTGTGAAAGCAGCCTAACACCCGCAGGAAAGCTGCATATGCACTGCGTTGCACTCTCGGATCAGTGTGAAAGCAGCCTAATAGTTGTTAACCCCTTTTATAGGTACTAATATGCCCATTGCTAAAGTGCAGTTTGTGTTGTTTAATACACTGACCTTTTTTTCCTCTTCTAGCTTCAGCTGGCATTGCATTCCAGGCTACTAGGAAGGTCCCAGATGACGTGCACTTGGTATCACTCCGTCTGGGACAGGAGCCAGCGCTGCAGAGAAAGCATCAACTTATGTGGCTCCTACTCCCACTGGGGCCACCTGCTTCCTCCGCCGCCGGCACCAGCTCGATGTACTCTGATACTCTGGGATGGAGGGTTGGCAAGCCTAGACCATGATCAATGGATTACTGACCCCGGGCATGTACTTCCCTGGTTTGAGGTCACTGGCCACATAGGAGGGCTCTGTGGGCCATGGATTGAGCACCCCTGTCATAGGGAGCCTAATGCACTCCTGCTGGAGAGAATGAGCTCGGAATGCATTCATGCCAACACACACTGCACGGGCATGCTGCACCATTGTCACCATCAAGAAGCCAGTCCACAGCAACAGTGTGCAGCCGATACTGGAATAAACCTATGTAGACAGGTGGGGATGAAAGAGGCTGGAAAAGATCAAAAGAATCGAAATGTTAAAATGGATGATAGTATTTTATGTACAGAAAAAAAAACTCAACTTTTGGTGAGCCAAGTGGTGCAGACAGGGCAACACAGAATGAATTTCAGCCGATTCAGCCGGAAGCTGCCAAAATTTGATCTGTGTATGGGCAGAATAAGGCTGCGTTCACATTGGCACTTTAGGAGAAATCATCTGGATGTATACGTATGTGCTTAGGCCACATGCACACTTTGTGTTTAACCCCCTGAGTGTCCAATCCCAGCATTCTTGTGTCCCCGGGAGGCACAGATGCAGCTTTTAGCCCAGCCGCCTGTCGAGATCTATGACAAGCTGAAATATGCTTCGGATGGACAGGGTACCGAGCGATGCTCATGTTTAGGGTCGTCTACATTCAGAGACGTATGCCTGGAAAGCGAGTATATACAGAGAGCCCTAAATGTGGGCACCACTTGGTACACTGTCCAGCCACAGCATATATAAACCTGTCATAGACCTTAACAGGCTGCAGGACTGGACGCTGTACCTGTGCCTCCTGGACGCACAAAAATGCTGGGGCTGTAGGCACAGGGGCTAAACACCCATTGTGCATGTGGCCTTAGGTGTACATGCATCTACGTGGGTTTACATCCTTTCAGCAGTGTTCTGAGTATCGGAATTCAGAATATCTAATTCTATTTTCTCCAAACAAAGCTAAACTGAATGAATCTAAACGCAGAACATGCACAGAGAATTATACTATTTAAAATCATTACATGTACTTATATGCATTTAGAAATGTCCTATAAACACATAATCACAGGTTTGGCCATGCCAGTGTGAATGAGGCCTAAATATCATCTATTTAAGGTTTTGAAACTCCTTTAATGACACATAAAGAGAGAAATAAAAAGGCGTTTTGTACATTTGGAATCGTTATGCAAGGTATGTTTTAGATGATTCATTACCTTAACAGGTAATTTTAAAAATCCCGTCATGCAAGGCAACCTGTGCCAAGAAACCTTGAGTGTTCATACATGACCTGATGTCTGATTCCACCATTACCTGCTGTGAGTATGGTGACAATCCGGAGATAAGGTTCTACAAGTAATGGAAGCACTTATATATGGAGGGTATGTATATTGTGTATAGGAGTTCAAGGTGTTGGCTTTACCTACAAATTTTCCACATCTCAATCCAGTCGAGTATCTGTTGGTACCACAGCACACCTACATAGCCAGGTATGGTATATACATAGTTATATTGGTCCACGCAGGTCCAATGTAACCATGTAAAAATATTCCATGTCTGGACTTATTTCTTGAAACAGAAGTATGGACTTTATAAAAGAAAACATTTACACTCACCTAGGTGGATGCAGCATCAGTCAGATGCCCGAACTTTCACCTAGTTGAGAATGATGTTCCTCCTCCCCCCGAAGATTCAAGGGGCAATGTAGGACACACTGTGCATGTGCACTGGCACATCATCAGGGGGCTAGGCCCCAGAAGAACAGCTGGCTTCCAATGACTTTGGCAAAAATGGCGGCGTAGGACCCACTGTGCAGTGGCCTTCCACAGATTACTGGAGGACAACACTGGATAATCTGGACGAGCAAGTGCAGGAAACCAGGTTAGAGAAAAAAGAAAAAATTTAACAGGGGGTTGAAGTTCCTCCAAGTCAATAGAGCTTGAGAAGACACTACCAGGCACTCGAAGGCCACCTCACCTCTGGGAAAGCAGCAACTGGACAAAACTATCCGGTATGGTTGATCGCTACTTTCAGAGACTGGTCCACCTCTAGTGGTGGGGTCTCCTGGTACTTGCACCAGTCTCATCCCTACCACTAAACAATGCTGTCCAACTGATCTTGAAGAAGCAAATGGAGTCAAAGCTGGATAATTTTGGTATAAGAGATGTCAAAACTGGGAAGGGTCTGTTAGCACTACCCTTCTTGCCTCCACAGGCAAACTATAAATCAGGCATTTCAATTGTGCCAACTTTCCCAAGGTGCCCAGTCATAATCTCCAATTCCAATGTTGATTAGCCACCTGCCAATCGTGCCAGCAGAAGCTCACAGGTTAGGAAACCTTGTCCAAACAATGTTGTCCCTCGGACAAGCCAGAAGTAAGAGTTATCTGTACTGTGCTTCCTTCCACAGGCTTACAGTGGTTGTAAACCCTCATATATTAACCCCGTGAAGTGACTGGCCTCAGGTGATACACAAAGATGAAACAAATCCTCCTACAGAAGTTGTACCTGTTTTTCCACAGAATTTGTACCTGTTTTTACACAGACGTTAGTCCCCTACAGCAATTCAAATTGCAGAATTTACACAGGATCTCCCAGCTCTGAAAAGCAGGGGGGCGTGAAGCTGAAGTTACATTGGTGAGGAGAGTTCTGACAGCTGATTAGAGGGAAAGAACACACCCCCCTTCACACAGGAACAAACCTGAGGCTGTCAATCACAGGCTGTGCCCTCCCGTCACCATTTTTCTCTGTGTGTTGGGAAAACTTTTCAGAAGGGCCTCATGCTGATAGCAGATGAAGGAGGAAGCAGTCAGAAATGACACTTAGTGCTCTGGATTGAGACAAATACACACTATAGAGAGATATGCTTTGTTCATATTTCATGTCACTGTAAACACAAGCTATCAGAAGGCTGTTGGTAGGTGCTAGCACCATTATACAGGCACACGGCACTTCCTCTTTAGTGTCTACACCCATCTGAAGACCTGTTTAGCTGATTCATCTCCTTGGCAAGCAACATTCCTCCAAAACCGCAATGTAACCGCTGCCAAGGAGGCCTTTCTCTATCTAATCAGGTAAAGAGACAGTTTAGGTTTCTACAGTCGCACAATGCATACTGTGCCTGCCCCCCAGCTATGTAGCTTCCATTCCCTTTGGAATTAAGTGAAGTTAACATCCCCTTTGATCAGATTTGCAAAGCTTGTATGCGTTCCTATGGCATTTACAAGGTGGGGATAACAAGGTTTATTTTGCTAAACAAAGCCATAATGGTTATCCCTGTAAAAAGCATTGTCTGATGTGTTGTGCATAGCAATGTGTCACTGGTACTGACACAATGACACCAGCGCCAGTCACAAACACAACCAGCGGGGAAGCAAGGCGTGGTGACAATACCCCTTGTTCGCAGCTGACATCACCCCGATCTGCCACAGTAAATACAAGGACCGAATTCTTTTCAGCTGATCCACCAAGATTCCTTTATCCCCCCCCCCCACTCCCCTTGTCGCTGTCACAATATGCTGTGTCACATTAAAAGCTGCCCAGCGTAGCCATCAGCTGGATTTCCATAAATAGCGGAAAGGCATGCAAAATAGACCGATTTTTTTAAAAACCCATTCTGTGCCGTCAGTGAAAGTGGTTGTCAAACCCACATGTCTGTGTAATGAAGGCTGGCTGAAAGGCGAGGTGGGGCGTGCAACAAACGCCGATTATACAAGCTACGTGCAAAGAAGCCGCAACGCTGCAATGAAACAAGCAAACGGGTACAATCTTGAATTGAATACATTTACAAGAAAATAATCAGGCTCAGTGCGGCTGCCTGCAGATGGGAAGGATCCATTGAGATCTATATATTCTGTATGCAGATATCCAAGTATCCATTGCACAAAGCGGTCTTGTACACCAGGGTATTCCATTATGAACCTATGAAGGCAAACATTCTTAGTTGGTACATCCAGACGATTCCACAGTACTGCCAGGGAGGGCAATCTATTCCGCTAGAATATGGTCCTTTGGATGATTTGTATATAAATATTGCTATGAATAAGTAATGTCCAGACTGGCGTGAATAGATCACAGGAATGCAATTGAACATTCACTTGGGGAGATTTTATTATACAGTTTAATTATGATGATCAGGGTTATTTCCAGGGACCGGCCAGAAATTAGGAACTGCTGCCAATCCTGCAGAATGCGTCATCTGCATCTGTTCAATGCTAGCAGTGACCACCTGATAGGGCTTGCTGAAACTTGTAGTCATTTAATATTTAAATGGACAGCCAAGCAGCTTAGAGCCACTATGAATACAATACTGGCTGCCATCAGAATAAAAAAAAACTAAAAATGAAATAAAAATTAAACATAAAAACACGCCAACAAATTGAATTAAATTGACATGTATTAAAAATATAAAAATGTCAATTGAAATGTAAGATAAAAATGTTATTAAAAAATGCAATGCTTGTGTCATTGCTCATATAAAAATGCATAAGCAGCAATCTGTAGGACAAAGAGTCCACCACACTCACAATAATCGCACCACCACTGCTCACCCTTTGCTGTCATTCATGTGAAGTATGATCATTTAAACATCTTTACTGACTGTCACATTTTTCTGGATTTAGTCCATTGATAACTGTGGTTTACACAGCCTCAGATGTAAATACATTCCTTGATGTGTGTAAGTGAATAAAGCACTGGCAGCCTGGCACGTAGCAACTAGTGACGTAAAGGATGCACAAGCCATTTTAGACTGAGATTTTAAGAATCTTCAGGGGTACTGAGCCCCACACACAGGGATGATCACTGGGGAGCCCCCACATACAGGGATGATCATTGGGGAGCCCCCATGTACCAAGGCTGATCGCTGCGGAGCCCCACATACCAAGGCTGATCACTGCGAAGCCCCACGTACCAAGGCTGATCACCAGGATGTTTCATGTACAAGGCTGATCACTGGGGAGCCCCCACGTACAAGGCTGATCACTGGGGAGCCCCCACGTACAAGGCTGATCACTGGGGAGCCCCCACGTACAAGGCTGATCACTGGGGAGCCCCCACGTACAAGGCTGATCACTGGGGAGCCCCCACGTACAAGGCTGATCACTGGGGAGCCCCCACGTACAAGGCTGATCACTGGGGAGCCCCCACGTACAAGGCTGATCACTGGGGAGCCCCCACGTACAAGGCTGATCACTGGGGAGCCCCCACGTACAAGGCTGATCACTGGGGAGCCCCCACGTACAAGGCTGATCTCTGGGGAGCCCCAACGTACAAGGCCGATCACTGAGGAGCCCCCACGTATAAGGCTGATCACTGGGGAGCCCCCACCTACAAGGCCAATCACTGGGGAGTCCCCACGAACAAGGCCGATCACTGGGGAGTCCCCACGAACAAGGCTGATCACTGGGGAGCCCCCACGTACAAGGCTGATCACTGAGATTACCAGATCTTGCGCCACAGAAAAATGATCAACCAATCTCCACATATCCAAACATAAGGTAAAAAAATATTGGTAGATCTACCAAGCCTTTGATTATATTGATGACAGAGAGCTCTCACCAAGAAAGAAAAGGTAAGAAGTCTTCCCATCTGGCCCAATGAATGAATTCCATGCCATGCATATACACTATAAGGACGCTCCTTTTTTTGAAGACAAAGGCACAATTGCTGATTGGTTGCACCATTACCACTTCGGTACCTTTAGACATTAGATGTTGGCTGCAAAAATTGACCGCAACAGGATCCTTCTGTCTGGGAATAAGCATGCATGGTTACGTGAGGCAATTGTGCATATTGACACCCATGATGAGGGCCTCAAGGCGAGAGTGACCATACAGGAACAGGAGTGACTGTACAGGACCATCCTAGACAATAAATCTTCCCTCAAGGCTTTGTGACAGGTAGACATGAACATTCTACAGATGAAAGGTTGTTGGCCAGATCTGGTGATGATCCTCTTATGATCCTCAAAGATCTATGGGCAGTGATCAGCCCAACCATGGCCCTCAGTGATCTATGGGCAGTGATCAGCCCAACCATGGCCCTCAGTGATCTATAAGCAGTGATCAGCCCAACCATGGCCCTCAGTGATCTATGGGCAGTGATCAGCCCAACCATGGCCCTCAGTGATCTATGGGCAGTGATCAGCCCAACCATGGCCCTCAGTGATCTATGGGCAGTGATCAGCCCAACCATGGCCCTCAGTGATCTATGGGCAGTGAACAGCCCAACCATGGCCCTCAGTGATCTATGGGCAGTGATCAGCCCAACCATGGCCCTCAGTGATCTATGGGCAGTGATCAGCCCAACCATGGCCCTCAGTGATCTATGGGCAGTGATCAGCCCAACCATGGCCCTCAGTGATCTATGGGCAGTGATCAGCCCAACCATGGCCCTCAGTTATCTATGGGCAGTGATCAGCCCAACCATGGCCCTCAGTGATCTATGGGCAGTGATCAGCCCAACCATGGCCCTCAGTGATCTATGGGCAGTGATCAGCCCAACCATGGCCCTCAGTGATCTATGAGCAGTGATCAACCCAACCATGGTCCTCAAAAATCTATGGGCAGTGATAAGCACAATCATGGTCCTCAGTGATCTATGGCCAGTGATCAATCCAACCATGGTTCTCAATGATCTATGTGCAGTGATCAGCCCAGCCATGGTTTGCAGTGACCTATGGGCAGTGATCAATGACCTGGGCAGTGATCCCCTCCATTGTCCCCAGTGATCCATGGGCAGTGGTCACACCTGGCCTGTGGGCAGTGATCAGCCCACCTATGGTCCTCACAGATCTATGGGCAATGATCAGCCCAACCATGGTCCTCAGTGATCTATGGGCAGTGATCAATGATCTGGGCAGTGATCCTCCATTGTCCCCAGTGATGACACCTGGACTATGGGCAGTGGGCAGCCCACCCATGGTCCTCAAAGATCTATGGGCAGTGATCAACCCAACCATGGTCCTCAGTGATCTATGGGTAGTGATCAGTCCAACCATGGATCCTCAGTGATCTATGGGCAGTGGTCAGTCCAATCATGGTCCTCAGTGATCTATGGGCAGTGATCAGCCCAGCCATGGATCCTCAGTGATCTATGGGCAGTGATCAGTCCAATCATGGTCCTCAGTGATCTATGGGCAGTGATCAGCCCAGCCATGGTTTACAGTGATCAATGATCTAGGCAGTGATCCCCTCCATTGTCTCCAGTGATCTATGGGCAGTGGTCACACCTAGCCTGTGGGCAGTGATCAGCCCAACCATGGTTGTCACAGATCTGTTGGAAGAGATCAATGATCTGGGCAATGATCCTCCATTGTCTCCAGTGATCCCTGGGCAGTGATCCTCCATTGTCCCCAGTGATCCATGGGCAGTGATCCTCCATTGTCCCCAGTGATCCATGGGCAGTGATCCTCTATAGTCCCCGGATATCCATGGGCAGTGATCCTCTATAGTCCCCGGTGATCCATGGGCAGTGATCCTCTATAGTTCCCGGTGATCCATGGGCAGTGATCCTCTATAGTTCCCGGTGATCCATGGGCAGTGATCCTCTATAGTTCCCGGTGATCCATGGGCAGTGATCCTCTATAGTCCCCGGAGATCCATGTGCAGTAATCGTACATTGTCCCCGGTGATCCCTGGGCAGTGATCCTCCATTGTCCCCGGTGATCCCTGGGCAGTGATCCTCCATTGTCCCCGGTGATCCCTGGGCAGTGATCCTCCATTGTCCCCGGTGATCCCTGGGCAGTGATCCTCCATTGTCCCCCGTGATCCCTGGGCAGTGATCCTCCATTGTCCCCCGTGATCCCTGGGCAGTGATCCTCCATTGTCCCCGGTGATCCCTGGGCAGTGATCCTCCATTGTCCCCCGTGATCCTTGGGCAGTGATCCTCCATTGTCCCCCGTGATCCCTGGGCAGTGATCCTCCATTGTCCCCGGTGATCCCTGGGCAGTGATCCTCCATTGTCCCCCGTGATCCCTGGGCAGTGATCCTCCATTGTCCCCGGAGATCCCTGGGCAGTGATTCTCCATTGTCCCCAGTGATCCCCCATTGTCCCCAGTGATCTATGGGCAGTGATCCTCCATTGTCCCCAGTGATCCTCCATTGTCCCCGGTGATCCCTGGGCAGTGATCCTCCATTGTCCCCGGTGATCCCTGGGCAGTGATCCTCCATTGTCCCCGGTGATGCTCCTCTTACCTGCGGTTCCAGCATCCAGTCCTCAGCCCCCGGTGTGGCGCCCCCCTCTTCCCGGTAGATGAATGCGGAGTAGAGGGGGATCCGGTGCTCGGTGCTGTAGAGGGTGGCGGAGTGCTGCTCCCCCCGGTGCCTCTGGCAGATGCGGACCTGTCCCGGGTGGGTGAAGCCCTGCGGCGGGCTGCCCTGGTAGAAGAAGCGGTTGCACTCCCCGAATCCATCCTCACCGTCCTGCACCACCCGGCCGTACAGCATGCAGGGCAGAGCCGCCAGGAACATCACCAGCACCGCCGTCATCGTCCTCCCCGGGGTCCGCCCGCACCGCACACTACCTGCCGGCCGAGGAGGAGAGGAATGCGGGAGGAGGAAGACAACAGCCGCTCCCCTCCCAGACTCAGATCCTGACTGCTGCAGTGTCAGCCTGACTGCAGAGCGCAAAGAGTGCCGGGAGATCCCTCCCTTCTCCTGACTTCACACCGACACCGGACCGGGGACCTGACACCGTGCCCGTATCCCCCCTTCTACTGGGTTCACACCGACACCGGTCCCGGGGACCTGACACCGTGCCCGCAACCCCCCCTTCTACTGACTTCACACCGACACCGGTCCCGGACCTGGGGACCTGACACCGTGCCCGCATCCCCCCTTCTACTGGGTTCACACCGACACTGGTCCCGGACCCGGGGACCTGCCACCTACTGACTTCACACCGGCACCAGTCCCAGACCCAGGGACCTGACACCGTGCCCGCATCCCCCCCTTCTACTGACTTCACACCGGTTCCGGACCCGGGGACCTGACACCTACTGACTTCACACCGGTCCCGGACCGGGGACCTGACACCGTGCCCGTATCCCCCCCTTTTACTGGGTTCACACCAACACCAGTCCCGGCGACCTGACACCGTGACGGCATCCCTCCCTTCTACTGACTTCACACCGACATTGGTCCCAGGGACCTGACACCATGCCCTTATCCCCCCTTCTACTGACTTCACACCGACAACGGTCCCGGGGACCTGACACCGTGCCCCCATCCCCCCTTCTACTGACTTCACACCGACACCGGTCCCGGACCGGGGACCTGACACTATGCCCTTATCCCCACCTTCTACTGGGTTCACACCAACACCAGTCCCGGCGACCTGACACCGTGCCGGCATCCCTCCCTTCTACTGACTTCACACCGACACCAGTCCCGGACCGGGGACCTGACACCGTGCCCGCATCCCCCCCTTCTACTGACTTCACACCGACATCAGTCCCAGACCGGGGACCTGACACCGTGCCCGCATCCCCCCTTCTACTGACTTCACACCAGTCCTGGACCCGGGGACCTGACACCTACTGACTTCACACCGGACCCGGGGACCTGACACCTACTGACTTCACACTGACACCAGTCCCAGACACATGGACCTGACACCATGCACACATCCCTGACACCAGACCACACACAACCACATAGTGTAAAACTGATAAAAAGCACTTCTATGCAGTGAGGAACAGAAGTATTTGAACACCCTGCGATTTTGCAGGTTCTCCCACTTAGAAATCATGGAGGGGTCTGACATTCACATTGTAGGTGCATTCCCACTCTGAGAGACAGAATTTAAAAAAACATTCAGGAAATCACATTGTATGATTTGTAAAGAATGTATTTGTCTTGCACTGCTGAACATAAGTATTTGAACACCTGAGAAAAGCAGTGTTAATATTTGGTACAGAAGCCTTTGTTTGCAATTACAGAGGTCAAACGTTTCCTGTAGTTCTTGACCAGGTTTGCACACACTGCAACAGGGATTTTGGCCCACTCCTCCACACAGATCTCCTCTAGATCTGTCAGGTTTCGGGGCTGTTGCTGAGCAACACGGAGTTTCAGCTCCCTCCAAAGATGTTCTATTGGATTTAGGTCTGGAGACTGGCTAGGCCACTCCAGAACCTCGATATGCTTCTTACGGAGCCACTCCTTGGTTATCCTGGCTGTGTGCTTCGGGTCGTTGTCATGTTGGAAGACCCAGCCATGACCCATCTTCAATGCTCTGACTGAGGGAAGGAGGTTGCTGCTCAAAATCTCACAATAAATGGCCCCATTCATCCTCTCCTTAATACAGTGCAGTCGTCCTGTCCCCTTCGCAGAAAAGCACCCCCAAAGCATGATGTTACTACCCCCATGCTTCACAGTAGGGATGGTGTTCTTGGGATGCAACTCATCCTTCTTTTTCCTCCAAACACGACGAGTGAAGTTTAGACCAACAAGTTCTACTTTGGTCTCATTTGACCACATGACTTTCTCCCATGCCTCCTCTGGATCATCCAGATGGTCATTGGGAAACTTCAGACGGGCCTGGACATGTGATGACTTGAGCAGGGGAACCTTCCATGCAATACATGATTTGAAACCATGACGGCGTAGTGTTCTACCAACAGTGACCTTTGAAACTGTGGTCCCAGCTCTCTTTATGTCATTGACCAGCTCCTCCCTTGTAGTTCTGGGCTGATTCCTCACCTTTCTTATCATCAGTGATACCCCACGAGGTGAGATCTTGTATGGAGCCCCAGTCCGAGGGAAACTGACAGTCATCTTTAGCCTCTTCCATTTTCTAACAATTGCTTCAACAGTTGATCTATTTTCACCAAGCTGCTTGGCAATTGCCCCGTAGCCCTTTTCCAGCCTTGTGGAGGTCCACAATTTTGTCTCTGGTGTATTTTGACAGCTCTTTGGTCTTGCCCATGGTAGTAGTTGGCGTCTGACTGACTGTGGGGTGGACAGGTGTCTTTAAAGAGCTCAGACCGGTGCTACTAAGTTAGATTAATGAGTGGAGTAGAGGTGGACTTTTAAAGGCACAGTAACAGGTCTTTGAGAGCCAGAATTCTTGCTGTTTCTTAGGTGTTCAAATACTTATGTTCAGCAGTGCAAGACAAATAAATTCTTTACAAATCATATAATGTGATTTCCTGAATTTTTTTAAAAAATTCTGTCTCTCAGAGTGGGAATGCACCTACAATGTGAATTTCAGACCCCTCCATGATTTCTAAGTGGGAGAACTTGCAAAATCGCAGGGAGTTCAAATACTTCTGTTCCTCACTGTATATAATCCAAGTAACTTAGTTAAAAAAGCAGTAAAAACAGCACATAGTTGAACCACGGTCAGACTCAATAGAGGGGCGGTCCACTTCCAGGTTCACAGAGCGTGATGACGTCATGAACATATACTCCACCCTACACATTTCACTACAAATAGCATCTTCCAGGGCAAAAGGCATACCCCGGAATATGCTATTTGTAGCGAAACGCGTAGGATGGCATCTACGTTCATGATGTCATCATGCTCTGTGAACCTGGAAGCGGACTGCCCCTCTATTGGGACTGACCGTGGTTCAACTATGTGTTTTTACTGCTTTTGTAACTAAGTTACTTGGATTACATAAATGAGAAGTGCTTTTATTATTTGTACACTATGCGGGGCCCCTGGTTTTTCCTTGAATTATGGTACTCGGGTGATCTGAGTCCTGACCTGAACTGCAGATTGTGGGCGGCTCTGAGGTGGAAGCCTGGCTGGATAATAATTTGGTTTTGACTACTCTGTAAAAGGGGATCAAATACGACATGGAAATACAGGGGCCTTTATTTAATGCTATTATGGCGCTATATTCGTGGCCTGCCGAGCAGGACAAGCTCCCCTACGCCACATCCGATACTTCTCCCATGCCCAACGGAACTAGACAGGGTTGCCCTCTGCCCCCCCTATTTGTGTTATGTCTTGAACCACTAGCAGTGGTGATCAGAGCACACCCTGACATAGCGGGAGCAGGGGTGGACTGACAACTCATGGGGCCCCTGGGCAATAGGGGATCATGTGGCCCCTGTGTCCTTGCCCAAACTCAAAAAAGCCTATGAAAAAGGTACCGGGGCATCTCATGAAGCCCCCTACTGACCCCGGGCCCTCGGGCAGTGCCCGAGTTTCCAAATGGTCAGTCCACCCCTGAGCGGGAGTGACTGTGAAGGGAAGGAATACAAACTCTCACTTTTTGCGGATGACGTTTTATTGACTATAACTAAGCCTCACTTGTCATTGCATTGCATAAACTTCTACAAACCTTCTGGATTTATCTGGATAGAAAATAAACACTTCAAAGACAGAAGCTCTGCCCCTTAACCACTTCCAGTCCGGACACGTTCACCCCCTTCCTGTCCAGGCCAATTGTCCACTTTCAGCGCTATCATACTTTGAATGACAATTGCGCGGTCATGCAACATTGTACCCATATGAAGTTTTTAGCATTTTGTTTGAGTCAGATAAAACTTTATTTTGGTGGTATTTATTCACCAATGGGATTTTTTTTTTTGCTATATAAATGAAAAGTCTAAACATTTTGAAAAAAAAGTGTTTTTCTTATAAAATTTTGCAAATAAATAATCTTTCTTCATAAATCTTGACCAAAATGTATTCAGTTATCTTTTTAGTAAAAAAAAAATAACCCAAATTAGTTTATAACCAAAAATTATAATTTTTCAAAAAAATATTTTTACATTTTTATTTTATTTCTTTTATATTATTTATGTTTTTTTTTTACATACTGTCACCCTATAGTGACATACTGTCACCATAGTGACACTGTACTACTTGTGGGGGGTGATGAAGATTTTTTTTTTTTACACTAATTGCTTTTACTCCCATAAAGGCTGTAAAAGCAATAATTTCTCCTCTCTGGCTGCATTCTTGCAGCCATTGAGAACTATTTTGTGAACTGTGATTGGTCATAGCTTGTCACATGGTACAAGGCTGTTGTGAATAGGCTTGTACCATGTGATCTCTGTGATCATTCACAGATTTCACACGTAGTAAGCAATGGTGTCAAAATTGACATCTTGCTTACTACTATTCATGTGATTACTGATTGACCAATCAGTGATCACATGATCGGGACCTCACACAGAGGTCCCGTACAACGATCGGTGTTCCGTTGTGTCCAGAGGACACAGTGGGCACCGGATCACAGTGCTGTGCGCTCCCAGGGAGCATGCACAGTGCAAAATGGCGGGCACCGTTTATAAATGGCAACCCGCTCCTGCACTGCTCCCATCCTGACGATTATATACATGGGCCTGACGGGAAGTGGTTAATATCCAAGATCTCTCGCTGCTCCAATAAAATTACTCATACCACTGGTGCATGTCAGCTATGAAATATCTTGGTACCCATATAACCCCAACTTATGCTCAGTTGTTTGAAGCTAACTACCCCCCAATGGTTCAGGAAATTTATGCTCTTCTAAATCAGTGGGATTCTCATAAAATATCTTTCCTGGGTAGAGTAAATGTCTTAAAGATGTCAATTTTGCCAAAGCTACTTTACCTTTTTGAGACTCTACCAATCGCAATCCCTCATGCTCAACTGCAAACTTTACAGCGAGCATTTCTTAGATTTATTTGGCATGCTAGAAAGCCCGGAATAGCGAGAACAGTTCTTTTGTCATCTAGAAATAACGGAGGCTTAGGGGTACCAGATATTACCAATTACTATCTCTTAGATTGTAAGCTCCAAGGAGCAGGGCCCTCCTAAGGACTCATGTACACGGGGCGTTTGGAAAACTCTTCTGAACAATGGAAACTAACTGCTGGAAAACGTAGGTTAAAAAACATCAGTTTAGCCACATTTGCATACCACGTTTATGTGCGTTTGCGTGTAGAAGCGTTTTTAAAAGATAACCTCAAAAGACGCTCCCAAATGCCCAGAATGCACTGAAAAATAGTAAAAAATTTACTATTTCAGATATTTTGAGAGCAATAGAGAGAGCAGTATGTGTTGAGATGACCTGTCTTTTCTGGTTGTAGTCACTATGGATCCCATCATGAGGATAATGCGGCACGTTCTACCATTTTTTCCTTCATGCAAAACCTGGAACTGACTGCGCTGGTGTACCGGGTCCATTTGAGTATTGGGAAAATGTTTGCATGTATTTCTGATGAAAAAAGGCTCTGGACAGCATCTGGATATGGAACAGTTAAAAAACCCTTATAAACGCAAACGCTTATAGACGCAAGCGCTTATAAACGCGGTTAACTGCATTTACAAGTGTTTGGCGTTTGAAACGCCAGTAAAATCTACCCCTGAACGCAAGTTTGCTGCGTTAAAAAAAAGACTGTAAGCTCAACTACCTGTAAATGACTGTAAACGACAATGTGTACATGGACACATAGGAAAACATTAGGGAGAGTTCAGGGGCTGCTGAGAAAAATGCAGAAAAGCTCCTGAATGTCAGTTTATCAGCTGCAGTGTACATGGAGCCTAACCCTCTTGTATTGAACTGTATTGTTGCTGTTTTGTCTCCCGTTATATTGTAAAGTGCTGAGCAAACTGTTGGCTCAATATAAATCCTGTATAATAATAATAATTATTATTATTATTTAGCCACTCATCTGAGACAAACTCTATCATGGTTCACCCAAAAACCTCAGAATAGACGGGTGGAGATTGAATTAGGCTATATTTATCCAATCCACACGTGTTCATTGCTACGCCCTTTTCATCATACATCACCTCTATCTACTCCCCTCTTTCACAAAAAGAAAAGCATGCAGCGCTAGAATATTGAGATTACCTCGCAATGCAATATGACCACCTCAATGGAGATAAACGCAGCTAGCATATAAGTACTGGTATGTAAAACCCGTACTAGAGCATACTCTTAGTCAAAAAAAGGTGTACATGGTGACATTGGTGTCAAAGTCAATATATCAGTGGAGTAACATAAGGAAATCTGTGACTTTTGTGGTAGGAAGTGTGGCTGTAGAATGCACTAACCAGATAGCGCATATGATAGCGCATTGGAGTAAAATGACCTACTCCTGGTCACTGGATAGGGAACTCTGCCGGAGTGTTGGTCGTCTCTGCTGCAGTCACCAGAATCATCTGTATCCTCTCCAATTATGGCATCACCAAACTTCCAGTGGGGTAAACGCTCATCCAATATGTTGTGGAATCCTTTCTGACAGCAACCTCCAGGGGGTGCAGTGCACGCTCATAGGACAGGAGTCACCTTGAAGGCTCGGAAATAAACCCAAAAGGGAGGCTTCCGATAGTGTAGTAGCTTTTATTAGGGGGTGTAAAACAAACGAAGCACTTACATGATATAATTCACAATTCCAGGTAGGTATAGGAATGGCCGCCCGTATCAAGGTGTGGACCATGTGGACAGTGGTGGTAAGTCAAATAGCATCTCGCTAACGCGTTTCGTGGCAATGGCACGATGTAAAAGGGCTCTTTGCTTGAATCTATGAAATTTATCCTCAAAGTTTGGTCAACTTGTGTGAAATCCCAGCAGTTACTATCCATGTGCTCTCTACTGTTAAACATTTTATATAATCCGGAGCTCCCAGATAGTCTGTCCTACCCACAGATGAGCCCTTGGGCATTTAATAGGATATTTCAACTCCGTCATCTGATCAATCCGGTCTCGTGCAGAATTCGATCATTTGAGATTAGAGCGTGGAAATTCACTATACCTGTATCAGCCAGATACACTTATTTACAGTTCTGTCATTTCTTCCACTCCTTGAATTCCTCTTTCACGCTAGATCGCCCCACAGACTTCGAGAGGATAGCTATTAAAGGTCCCTCCCAACAACATCTTATCACCTCTCTATATAAACTGCTTCTCAATAAAGACTCTCTTGTTGAGAGGCCTCACCGTTATATGAAGAGATGGAAGGATGAACTCCAATGCTCAATCTCTTTGAAATGTTGGCAGGTGATATGGGATTCTGTTGCGAAGACCTCTCGCTGTGTTGTATACAAAGAAAACGTATATAAAATATTGATGCATTGGTACAAGACCCCTGTAGTGCTCCATGCAATAAACCCCAATCTGTCTGACAAGTACTAGAGATGCATGGGAGGATTAGGTACACTGGCACACATTTTTTGGTTTTGTCCACAGATTGCAAGCTATTGGGCAATGGTTAGAAAGGTATTGGAACAAGTACTCAATTTTATCCTACCCCTAGACCTGCTACACTTTCTTTTGGGGCTACCCTTTAGGGGTATCCCCAAGCAATCTAAGAGGTTTGGAGTGCATATTCTGATGGCCGCCAGAAGGGTGATACCACGACTCTGGAAATCAGCAGATGTTCCCACGCGAAATCATCTCTTAAGAGCGATCTCTGGAATCAGGGAAATGTAATATCTTACAGCTCTAGTGGGTGAACACTCAGGTCACTTTCACTCTATTTGGGAGCTATGGGATCATTCTCCCTTTGGTAGACTTCCTTCCTCCCCCCCTTACATAGTCCAGATACTTTTCCAGGTAACATGCCTTTGACAAATAATGTAATCCAATGATGTGCAAGTTTGTGTTGATTAATGTTTTTGAATTGTGCAGATTACCATGCCGTCTATTTATGTTCATATTTCTCCTGATTTTGTTTTCCTTTGTACTAATGATGGTTCTCTTTCACTGCAATGTTTACACTTACAGTGTTGTAACTATGTTATGATTTTAAAAAATGGGCACTGGCCCTTAATAAAACTTTACAATATTAAAAAAAGCGGGTCAGAGCCTTCTAGTAAGCAGGAGCCATTTAGTGTTTGGTGGCGATACACATTGGTGTATGCATATATGGACACTCCCTGAAGATTTCACACCTTTCACATTTGGCACTTTATTGGACTTTTTTCATCCTCCCTAGAGAGAGAGGGGGGGAGCCTTGTACATGGGGAAGAGACAGAGAGAGGAAGAGATAGAAAGATAGAGATAGACACCTTGTACATGGGAACCTGTCCTCCCCAGAGAGAGAAAAAGGGTGAACCTTGTACATGGGGACTTGTCCTCCCCAGAGACAGAGGGAGCCTTGTACATGGAGACAAGACAGAGAGGGAGAGAGACAGAAACCTTGTACATGGGGACCTGTCCTCCCCAGAGAGAGGGGGAGCCTTGTACATGGAGACCTGTCCTCCCCAGAGAGAGGGGGAGCCTTATACATAGGGACCTGTCCTCCCCAGAGAGAGGGGAGCCTTGTACATAGGGACCTGTCCTCCCCAGAGAGAGGGGGAGCCTTATACATAGGGACCTGTCCTCCCCAGAGAGAGGGGAGCCTTGTACATAGGGACCTGTCCTCCCCAGAGAGAGGGGAGCCTTGTACATAGGGACCTGTTCTCCCCAGAGAGAAAGAGGGGAAGCCTTGTACATGGGGACCTGTCCTCCCCAGAGAGAGAGGGGGACCCATGTACATTGGGACCTGTCCTCCTCAGAAAGAAGGGAGCCTTATACATAGGGACCTGTCCTCCCCAGAGAGAGAGAGGGGAGCCTTGTACATAGGGACCTGTCCTCCCCAGAGAGATAGAGGGGGAGCCTTGTACATGGGGACCTGTCCTCCCTAGAGAGAGAGGGGGAGCCATATACATTAGGACCTGTCCACCTCAGAGAGAGGGGAGCCTTGTACATAGGGACCTGTCCTCCCCAGAGAGAGAGGGGGAGCCTTGTACCTGGGTACCTGTCCTCTCCAGAGAGAGAGAGGGGGAGCATTGTGCATGGGGACCTGTCCTGCCTGGAGAGAGCGGAGCTTTGTACATAGAGTCCTGTCCTCCCCAGAGAGAGATGGGGGGGACCTTGTACATAGGGACCTGTCCTCCCCAAAGAGAGAGAGAGCGAGGGGAAGCCTTGTACATAGGGCCCCTTCTTGCCAGAGAGAGAGGGGGAGCCTTGTTCATGGGGACCTGTCCTCCCCAGAGAGAGGGGAGCCTTCTACATAGGGCCCCTTCTCCCCAAAGAGAGAGGGGGAGTCTTGTACATAGGGAACTGTCCTCCCCAGAGAGAGAGGAGCCTTGTACATAGGGACCTGTCCTCTCCAGAGAGAGGGGGGGGCTTGTACATGGGGACCTGTCCTCCCCAGAGAGAGAGAGAGAGAGAGAGAGGGGAACCTTCTACATAGGGACCTGTCCTCCCATGAGAGAGGGGGAGACTTGTACACGGGTGTCACGATCGGACGATCGCCGCCAACATGCGACAATCGCACGACCGCGACCAACAATAATACGTCACGCCCGCGGCGTCAGACCCCAGACCTTCTCACCAAACTCGTGACCGAAAGACAGCTAATGGGCTGCAATCGGTGCCTGCAGCCTGAATGCGCTTGTTACTAGGTCGGGTTAATTACGCAACTAACCCTCTACTGCCACCACCACTTTTGTCGGAGACTGGAAAACTCCCGTTACCAAATATACACTATAATGATTGAAATATTGATCTATATAACACAGTCTGCAGGCCTGTTATACAGAGATTATAACAAACAGTAGCGTCTCTTCAAAGGCAGGAATTCGTGAATTGCAAGTAAGCGCTTAGAAACAGTTCAACACTTTCAGAAAGAGAGGTTTATTACTAAAACAGTCAAACAGGTGCAATAAAATATTTACAAAAAGATGTAACTAAGATATATATATATATATGCATATAAAGATACAGCAAAGAGATAATAGGAAGGAAGTTACAGGGTTAAGTTACTTGCCAGTACGCCTTGGTTTGTAAGCAGATCCAAGTTGCAGAGCGGGAAAGGTCTTTGATCTCCTCTTTAAGATGTTAAGATCAGGAGATGTGTTTTGCTTAACTTTAGGCTTGCCAGCCTGTCTTTTTAAAAATCCCCCTGCAAGGGGGGGTGGCTCTGAATACTGGCGACTACGCTGTTTTGGAAGGGGTCAGTCGGGCGAACTCTGATTTAGAACCAACATCTGTCATAATCCATGACATGAAACATAGGGGAAAAAACCTGACTTGAGGAATGTTCATTTCATTCTGTCATTTTTAACTGTTAGGTTTTGTGAGGTTACAATCTCTTTCAATTCCTGGGAGAAACTGCCTTATCTGTTTTATGATGGGTGAGCCTACACAAGTTCTGGGGTCAGTGATTCCCAATGCTGAGGAATGCTGCCCTTATCATGACTTAGGTGAGGAAGGCTACACTTTTGCAGACTGCCCGGCACCGAACTAAGGATGCCTTAACCTGCGGTTGACCCACACTGTCACTGTGCCTCTCAGGAAGGGAGGGGGTAGGGAATGAAGGATTGAGGAATACTTCTAATAAAAAAAGGGAACTCCGCGTCCAACTCTGATGAGCAAGTTTGCTACAATGGGGACCTGTCCTCCCCAGAGAGAGGGGGAGCCTTGTACATAGGGACCTGTCCTCCCCAGAGAGAGGGGAGCCCTGTACATGGGGACCTGTCCATCCCAAAGAGAGATGGGGGGGGGAACCTTGTACATAGGGACCTGTTCTCCCCAAAAAGAGAGAGAGGGGGAACATTGTACATGGGGACCTGTCCTTCCCAGAGAGAGAGAGAGGGGGAACCTTGTACATGGGGACCTGTCCTCCCCAGAGAGAGGAAAGCCTTGTACATAGGGCCCCTTCTCCCCAGAGAGAGAGGGGGAGCCTTGCACATGGGGACCTGTCGTCCCCAGAGAGAGAGAGGGGGGAGCCTTGTACATGGGGACCAGTCCTCTCCAGAGAGAGGGGGGGGGGCATTGTACATGGAGAGCTGTCCTCCCCAGAGAGAGGGGGAGCCTTGCACATGGGGACCTGTCCTCCCCAGAGAGAAGGGAACTTTGTACATGGGGACCTGTCCTCCCCAGAGAGAGTTGGGGGGGGGACCTTGTACATAGGGACCTGCCCTCCCTAAAAAGAGAGAGAGGGGGAGCCTTGTACATGGGGACCTGTCCTCCCCAGAGAGAAGGGAACCTCGCACATGGGGACTTGTCCTCCCCAGAGAGAGAGAGGGGGAACATTGTATATGGGGACCTGTCCTTCCCAGAGAGAGAGAGGGGGAACCTTGTACATAGGGACCTGTCATCCCCAGAGACAGAGGGAGCCTTGTACATGTAGACGAGTCAGAGAGCGAGAGAGAGAGAGACAGACGCCTTGTACATGTGGACTTGTCCTCCCCAGAGAGAGAGAGAGAGGAGGAACCTTGTACATGGGGAACTGTCCTCCCCAGAGAGAGAGGGGGAACCTTGTACATGGGGACCTGTCCTCCCCAGAGAGAGAGAGAGGGGGGGGAAATTTGTACATGGGAACCTGTCCTCCCCAGAGAGAGGGGGAGCCTTGTACATGGAGACCTGTCCTCCCCAGAGAGAGGGGGAGCCTTATACACTGGGACCTGTCCTCCCCAGAGAGAGGGGAGCCTTGTACATAGGGACCTGTTCTCCCCAGAGAGAAAGAGGGGAAGCCTTGTACATGGGGACCTGTCCTCCCCGGAGAGAGAGGGGGAGCCATGTACATTGGGACCTGTCCTCCTCAGAAAGAAGGGAGCCTTGTAAATATGGACCTGTCCTCCCCAGAGAGAGAGAGAGAAGAGTCTTGTACATAGGGACCTGTCCTCCCCAGAGAGAGATGGGGGGGGGGACCTTGTACATAGGGACCTGCCCTCCCTAAAAAGAGAGAGAGGGGGAGCCTTGTACATGGGGACCTGTCCTCCCCAGAGAGAAGGGAGCCTCGCACATGGGGACTTGTCCTCCCCAGAGAGAGAGAGGGAGAACATTGTATATGGGGACCTGTCCTTCCCAGAGAGAGAGAGGGGGAACCTTGTACATAGGGACCTGTCATCTCCAGAGACAGAGGGAGCCTTGTACATGGAGACGAGACAGAGAGCGAGAGAGAGAGAGACAGGCGCCTTGTACATGTGGACTTGTCCTCCCCAGAGAGAGAGAGAGAGGGGAGGAACGTTGTACATGGGGAACTGTCCTCCCCAGAGAGAGAGGGGGAACCTTGTACGTGGGGACCTGTCCTCCCCAGAGAGAGAGAGAGAGAGGGGGGGAACTTTGTACATGGGAACCTGTCCTCCCCAGAGAGAGGGGGAGCCTTGTACATGGAGACCTGTCCTCCCCAGAGAGAGGAGGAGCCTTATACACAGGGACCTGTCCTCCCCAGAGAGAGGGGAGCCTTGTACATAGGGACCTGTTCTCCCCAGAGAGAAAGAGGGGAAGCCTTGTACATGGGGACCTGTCCTCCCCGGAGAGAGAGGGGGAGCCATGTACATTGGGACCTGTCCTCCTCAGAAAGAAGGGAGCCTTGTACATATGGACCTGTCCTCCCCAGAGAGAGAGAGAGGGGAGTCTTGTACATAGGGACCTGTCCTCCCCAGAGAGAAAGAGGGGGGGCCTTGTACATGGGGACCTGTCCTCCCCAGTTAGAGAGGGGGAGCCTTGTTCATGGGGACCTGTCCTCCCCAGAGAGAGAGGAGCCTTGTGCATAGGGACCTGTCCTCTTCAGAGAGAGGGGGGGTTGTACATGGGGACCTGTCCTCCCCGGAGAGAGAGAGAGAGAGAGAGAGAGAGAGAGAGAGAGAGAGAGAGAGGGGAACCTTCTACATAGGGACATGTCCTCCCATGAGAGAGGAGGAGCCTTGTACATGGGGACCTGTCCTCCCCAGAGAGAGGGGAACCCTGTACATGGGGACCTGTCCACCCCAGAGAGAGATGGGGGAGGGGAAACCTTGTACATAGGGACCTGTTCTCCCCAGAGAGAGAGAGGGGGGGAACATTGTACATGGGGACCTGTCCTTCCCAGAGAGAGAGAGAGGGGGAGCCTTGTACATAGGGCCCCTTCTCCCCAGAGAGAGAGGGGGAGCCCTGTACATGGGGACCTGTCCTCCCCAGAGAGAGGGGAGCCTTGTACATAGGACCCCTTCTCCCCAGAGAGAGCGGGTAGTCTTGTACCTGTCGTCCCTAGAGAGAGAGAGGGGGGGAGCCTTGTACATGGGGACCTGTCCTCCCCAGAGAGAAGGGAGCCTTGTAAATGGGGACCTGTCCTCCCCAGAGAGAAGGGAACTTTGTACATGGGGACCTGTCCTCCCCAGAGAGAGGGGAGCCTTGTACTTAGGACCCCTTCTCCCCAGAGAGAGCAGGTAGTCTTGTACCTGCCCTCCCTAAAAAGAGAGAAAGGGGGAGCCTTGTACATGGGGACCTGTCCTCCCCAGAGAGAGAGGGGGGAACATTGTACATGTGCACCTGTCCTCCCCAAAGAGGGAGAGAGGGGGAGCCTTGTACATGGGGACCTGTCTTCCCCAGAGAGAATGCATCCTTGTACATGGGGACCTGTCCTCCCCAGAGAGAGCGGAGCTTTGTACATAGAGTCCTGTCCTCCCCGGAGAGAGATGGGGGGGAGAACCTTGTACATAGGGACCTGTCCTCCACAAAGAGAGAGAGAGCGAGGGGGGCCTTGTACATAGGGCCCCTGCTCACCAGAGAGAGAGGGGGAGCCTTGTTCATGGGG
Source organism: Staurois parvus (assembly GCF_062004578.1). Taxonomy (NCBI): domain Eukaryota; kingdom Metazoa; phylum Chordata; class Amphibia; order Anura; family Ranidae; genus Staurois; species Staurois parvus. The sequence goes on from NW_028318236.1 coordinate 3,733,642, forward strand.
ACCTGTCCTCCCCAGAGAGAGGGGAGCCTTCTACATAGGGCCACTTCTCCCCAAAGAGAGAGTGGGAGTCTTGTACATAGGGAACTGTCCTCCCCAGAATGAGAGGAGCCTTGTACATAGGGACCTGTCCTCTTCAGAGAGAGGAGGGGGGCTTGTACATGGGGACCTGACCTCCCCAGAGAGAGAGAGAGAGAGAGAGAGAGAGAGAGAGAGAGAGAGGGGAACCTTCTACATAGGGACATGTCCTCCCATGAGAGAGGGGGAGACTTGTACATGGGGACCTGTCCTCCCCAGAGAGAGGGGGAGCCTTGTACATAGGGACCTGTCCTCCCCAGAGAGAGAGAGGGGGGGGGACATTGTAAATGTGGACCTGTCCTTCCCAGAGAGAGAGAGGGGGAGCTTTGTACATAGGGCCCCTTCTCCCCAGAGAGAGAGAGGGGGAGCCTTGTACATGGGGACCTGTCCTCCCCAGAGAGAGGGGCGCCTTGTAAATAGGGCCCCTTCTCCCCAGAGAGAAAGGGTAGTCTTGTACTTGTTGTCCCCAGAGAGAGAGAGGGCGGGAGCTTTGTACATGGGGACCTGTCCTCCCCAGAGAGAAGGAAGCCTTGCACATGGGGACCTGTCCTCCCCAGAGAGAGAGGGGGGGAACCTTGTACATGAGGACCTGTCCTTCCCAGAGAGAGAGAGGGGGAACCTTGTACATAGGGACCTGTCATCCCCAGAGAGAGGGGAGCCTTGTACATAGGGCCTCTTCTCCCCAGAGAGAGAGCGGGAGCCTTGTTCATGGGGACCTGTCCTCCCCAGAGAGAGGGGAGCCTTGTACATAGGGCCCCTTCTCCCCAAAGAGAGAGGGGAGTCTTGTACATAGGGCCCTGTCTTCCCCAGAGAGAGAGAGGGGGGGGAGCCTTGTACATGGGGACCTGTCCTCCCCAGAGAGGGAGGGGGGCCTTGTTTATTTGGACCTGTTCTCCCCAGAGAGAGGGGAGCCTTGTACATAGGGCCTCTTCTCCCCAGAGAGAGAAGGGGAACCTTGTACATGGGGACCTGTCCTCCCCAGAGAAATGGCAAGCCTTGTACATGGGGATCTGTCCTCCCCAGAGAGAGGGGGAGCCTTGTACATAGGGACCTGTCCTCCCCAGAGAGAAGGGAGCCTTGTACATAGGGACCTGTCCTCTCCAGAGACAGGGGGGGGCTTGTACATGGGGACCTGTCATCCCCAGAGAGAGAGAGGGGGAGGCTTGTACATAGGGACCTGTCCTCCCCAGAGAGAGGGGAGCCTTGTACATGGGGACCTGTCCTCCCCAGAGAGAGAGAGAGGCGGAACCTTCTACATAGGGACCTGTCCTCCCCAGAGGGAGGAGGAGACTTCTACATGGGGACCTGTCCTCCCCAGAGAAAGGAGGGGCTTTGTACATAGGGACCTGTCCTTCCCAGAGAGAGGGGAGCCTTGTACATAGGGCCCCTTGTCCCCAGAGAGAGAGGGGTTGCCTTGTATATGGGGACCTGTCCACTCCAGAGAGAGAGGGGAGCAGGGGCAGACTGACCATTTGGAAACTTGGGCACTGCCTGAGGGCCCGGGGTCAATAGGGGGCCCCCTGATATGCCCCTGGTACCTTTTTCATAGGCTTTTTTGAGTTTGGGCAAGGACACAGGGGCCCCATGATCCCCTATTGCCCGGGGACCCCATGAGTTGTCAGTCCGCCCCTGGAGGAGAGCATTGTACATAGGGACCTGTCCTCCCCAGAGAGAGGGGAGCCTTCTACATAGGGTCCCTTCTCCCCAGAGAGAGAGGGGGAGCCTTGTACATGGGGACCTGTCCTCCCCAGAGAGCGGGGAGCCTTGTACATAGGGACCTGTCCTCCCCAGAGAGAGGGGGAACCTTGTACATGGGGACCTGTCCTCCCCAATGAGAGGGGCAGCCTTGTACATGGAGAACTGTCCTCCCCAGAGAGAGGGGAAGCCTTGTACATAGGGACCTGTGCTCCCCAGAGAGAGAGGAGGTGCCTTGTACATGGGGACCTGCCTTCCTCAGAAAGAGAGAGGGGGAAGAGGGGGAGCCTTGTACATGGGGACCTGTCCTCTCCAGAGAGAGGGGAGCCTTGTACATAGGGACCTGTTCTTTCCAGATAGAGAGGGGGAGCCTTGTACATGGGGACTTGTGCTCCCCAGAGAGAGGGGAGTCTTTTAAATGGGGACCTGTCCTCTCCAGAGAGAGGGGAGGCTTGTACATGGGGATCTGTCCTCCCCAGAGAGAGCAGAGCCTTGTACATTGGGACCTGTCCTCCCCAGACAGAGGGGAGCATTGTACATAGGGACCTGTCCTCCACAGAGAGAGGGGAGCCTTGTACATAGGGACCTGTCCTCCCCAGAGATAGAGAGGAGGAGCCTTGTACATGGGGACCTGTCCTCCGCACAGAGAGAGAGCGGGAGCCTTGTACATGGGGACCTGTCCTCCCCAGAAAGAGTGTCCTGCACATAAGGACTTTGTCTTCCCCAAAGAGCCCTGTACCAGTGGACTGTGCCCTCCCAATAGTTTCCAGAGAGATCCCTGTACCAGGGACAGCACTCCCCAGAAAGACCCTGTACCAGGGAACAAATTTGTCGGCAGTTGCAGGCCGTATATTCTTCCAGCCTGTAGGTGGCAGTGCGCTGCTTCTCGAGGTGGAGAGGAGTTCAATAAGGGAAATGTTTCCCCTTGTGTACTTCAGCAGCCATCTTGGGGAGGACAGTTGTCCTATTGAATAATAAAATTTCACAAGATTTTTGATGGCCATCTTGGCAGGGAAAGCTCATAAAAGGGGGTGCCCCACATCATTTGGGTGCACCTGGAGCGTGAATGAGGACAGGGACAGAGCTGAGCTTACTAGAGACTGGATCGATAGAGCGGGGACAGGTTCCGGACAAGAGGAGACAGGACAGGGCTTTCTTACTGTGTATACAGGCAGTCCCCGAGTTATATACATCAAACCTACATGCGTGCGGTTCATACTTACAAACAGAGGGAGACAGCAGAAAGTGAGAGGAAATCTACCCTGAGGAAGGGAAATTTATTCCTGTCAGAGTTCCTATGGGGAAAAGGTGTCTCCACTGAAACTTTATCACCAATCCTTGTTGCCACAACAACAACATTTTCAAATTCCAGTTGTCACAGGGACAGAAAGTGAGGTGAAATCTTCTGAATGGGAGCACAGACAGCAAAAAAAAAATGTTACAGGGGTGTTCCCTTTCTTGTGCTAGCCAAAAAAACTTAAAAATGCTTATTTTGGCTGGAGTTACACCTAAAATGTGTACCTGTTCCAACTTACAAATTTAACTTAAGAACAAACCTACAAAATGTTTTGTAAACCGGAGACTGCCTGTACTACTCTCTGGAGCCTGAGGCAGGAAAAGGGATAGGCTCACAGGTAGGGAACGGTGTCACCAGCTACATAGTACTATTACTACCCCTCCAGCAGAAGCAATTCTTTGGTAATTGTCACTGTGTAACAATCAAAGGGAACTGGCCATTCCGTGATAGTTGTTCTTTAGAGCCACTTCCAACAGTGCATTACTAATACTATCCTAGTTCTGTTCAACTCAATACAAGACAAACTCAGCGTTCACATGACTTTGTTGTGGTTTCTCCTGAGTTGGGTACATATAACTAGGCCCTGCCTACATGTTCTTCTCTGAGAGCCATGCATCATGGAACCATGTCCACCTCAGGGAGAGCCTTGTACCAGGGAACTGTGTCCTCTCTAAATAGAACCCTGTACCAAAGGACTATGTCATCCCTAAGGAGAACCATTGTACCAAAGTGCTGCTTCCTTCACTGAAACCACCATGCACCAGGAGATTGTCCTCTCCAATGAGCCATGTATCAGGAACTGTGTCCTCCCCACACACACTCCTCTGTCAGTGGACTATGTTCTTCCAGAAAGCACTGAACAAAGGGACTATGCCCTTCTTAAAGCCAGGGTACTTTGCCCTTCTCAGAGAGCCCTTGTACCTGGGGATTTTTTCTTCTCAGAGAGCCCTTGTACAGGGGACTTTATCCTTCTCAGAGAGCCCTTGTACTGGGAACTTTGTCCTTCTCAGAGAGCTCTTGTACTGGGGACTTTGCCCTTCTCAGAGAGACCTTGTTCCGGGGACTTTGCCCTTCTCAAAGAGCCCTTGTACCAGAGGAACTTTGCCCTTTTCAGAGAGCCCTTGTATTAGAGGAACTTTGCCCCCCGCAGAGAGCCCTTGTACCAGAGGAACTTTGCCCCCCGCAGAGAGCCCTTGTACCAGAGGAACTTTGCCCCCCGCAGAGAGCCCTTGTACCACCGGACTGTGCCCTCCGCAGAGAACCATGTACCAGTGCATTGTGTCCATCCATAGACAGTCCAGTACAGGAGACTATGTCCTACTGTAGAGCCCTAGCCAGGGCTCTGTGCCCTCCTTGAGACATCCATGTACCAGTAGACTGTCTTTTTTTAGAGATCCTTATACCAGAGGACAGTGTCACTTCGTGGGTGGCCCCCATTTACACTTACCTAGGTGGATGCAGAATCGATCCGATGCTGCATCTGTCCCCTGCCAGCTCTAAGTGTGAGGACTCTGTGATCACAGAAAGTGCGGCAAAAATGCAGTAAAAGCGCCTATGAGTTTTTTGCTGTGTTTTTGTGGTGGATCTGTGTGAAAGTAGCCTTAGGAGACTTGACAGGGCTTCTCATGTACAGAGCAGGACCAATTGCAGGACTAAAAGCTGAGGACCAACAGCTGAGCTCCGCAGATTACAGGTGCTGGTTTCAACCTGTAAAACCAAGTATAGACCACTACATGCTCTGGCAATGCTACATTCTTGCTAATGCTGTCACATTTGTTTGTGCTTTCAACCAAACCATCAAATGTCTGGTGTCATAACTGATCACATGTGAAGCATCATGGCAGTTGCAGATCAAACAGAAGCAAATATGGTAGGTTCCTTGGCTGGAAAGGACAGGAGGGTCTAGTTTTAACCACTTCCCGCCCGTCCTATAGTAATATGATGGCTGGGCGAACCTCTCGTCCCCCCGGGAGGGCGTCATTGCTCGTGCCTGCAGGGCCGCGCTGTGGCGAGATCTGTCACCGGCTGTGTACCTCGGACACGGCCAATGACAGAACTGTGTACTGGCCCCATTGCCAGTACCATGTGATCTGCCATGACTAATCACAGCAGGTCACATGACAGTTGTATACAATGGATGGCTTCCTTTCATGCCATCCATTGTATACCAATGTGTCTAACTGTGAATGGTCACAGTGATCACATGCACAGGCTGGGCCAGTCACAGCCCATCTGTGTCATGTGATTAACCATGACCAATCACAGCTAATCACAAAAAAAAATCGATTTCATTCAGTTAAATGCTTGCTTATAGCAAAGAAATTATTTGCTATAAGCAATCAAATTGTGTAAAAAAAAAAAAATACTGATCACTTCCCCAAAGTAGTACGATGTTACTATGGTAACATTATACTACTTTGGTCATAGTGTAATATGAAAACAAAATCTTAAAAAAGGTGAAAAAATTTAATAAAAAATTAAAAAATTAAATGAAATTTAAAAAAAACTAAAAATTTTTTTTCCGTACTGTCACCAGTCAGTGTCCCTGATCACTGCCATGCAAGTTATATGATGACACTGTACTGCACTGGTGACAGTATGTAAAAAAAATTGTGAAAATAATTTTTTTCATTTCTTTATTTTCCAAAAAATTATGACCAGAAAAATTACAACTTCAAAAAACTCATTATGCCTCTTATGAAACACGTCGGACTGCCTACTTTGCAAAAAGGGGTCATTTGGAGGATATCTGTACTGTTCTGACATTTTTGAGCCTCAAGAAATTAGAATGGCTGTCAGTACTTCAGGATTGATCAATATTCAGATAAATCCCATAGTTTGTGAACTCTGTAACCTTCCTACAGACTACATAATAAACACTGATTTGGGTTATTTTCACCAAAGACATGTAGCAGAATACATCTTGACCTAAATTTATGAAGAACAATTATTTATTTGCAAACTTTTATAAAAAAAAACAGAAACTTGGGGGGGTTCAAATTTTCTGGTGTTTTTTTGTTATTTTAGCAAAAAATAAAAACCCCAGTGGTGATTAAATACCACCAAAAGAACGCTCTAGTTGTGTGAACAAATTATACAATTTAAATTGGGTACAGTGTTGTATGACCGCACAATTGTAATTCAAAGTGTGAGAGCGCTGAAACCTGAAAATTGGCCTGGGCAGGAAGGGGGTATGTGCCTGGTATGGAAGAGGTTAAATACCAGTAGTGTATGGTAATGGTCAAATAGTATGGTTGAAGGGTCTGGGATGCACTAATGACAAGTCTCCAACTGAAACTTCATATAAAGCCACACAAAGCAAGAAGGAGGAAGAGAGGATGAGTTACTCTTCTGACACATTCAGCTCTATGTGTAGTCTGAGCTTCAGCTATTGAACATACAGGTTTTTGTTAAATGTGATAGATTGGAGATGGTCTGGTTTGCACCCAGCTACTTGTAGATCTGATATTGGTCCACAAGTGCCATTTTTTTAAATAAAGCTAAACACTGAATGACCTCCACCCCATTTTGCTTTGATTTAGCAGAGAATCTGTTCATTGAGCCCCTGCTGAATGGACCAGACAGCACCCCTATGAAAGAGGCTCTAATCAGTAATGGTCCCTTTTGCTGTGGCTGGGAACAAGTCAAGCACCAGTCCGAGTAGGCAGGTTTTAAGAGATGCTGCAAAGGGAGTCTTTAGCAGTTCCATGGAGTATTGGAGGGGGTTTAATTAAACTATGAAATTTAAAACATATGAGTTTATTTTTTGTAAAGACCAGAGGTCGGAAAGGAGTGTCCCACACAGGGGCGGACTGACAAATTAATGGGGCCCCCGGGCAATAGGGGATCATGGGGCCCCTGTGTCCTTGCCCAAACTCAACAAAGCCTATGAAAAAGGTACCAGGGGCACCTCATGGGGCCCCCTACTGACCCCAGGCCCTCGGGCAGTGCCCGAGTTTCCAAATGATCAGTCCGCCCCTGGCACTACCTACCTGGCTCATGTACACTGCTGCTGATAAACTGACGTTCAGGAGCTTTTCTGCGTTTTTTTCAGAAGCCCCTGAACTCTCCCTAATGTTTTCCTATGTGTCCATGTACACATTATCGTTTACAGGCAGTTGAGTTTACAGTTTTTTTTTTTGAACGCACCAAACTTGCGTTCAGGAGTAGATTTTATCAGCATTTCAAACACCAAACGCTTGTAAATGCAGCTTCTGCGTTTATAAGCGTTTGCATTTGGAAAATGTTTTTAACTCTTCCATTTCCAGATGCCGTCCAGAGCCTTGTTTCATCATGAAAAATGCATGAAAAGCATTTTCCCGGTACTCAAATGGACCTGGTACACCATGCTTTGAGGTTTTGCATGAAAGAAAATATGTTAGAGACTGCTACAATAATTTCTGCACAGAAATGAGCTGGAACACATCCAAACACCACAAAAAAAAGGCTGTGCAGCTAATCTCAACAAATACTGCTCTCTCTGCTTCTGCTCTCTCTATTCCTCTCAAAATGTCTAAAATAGTTAATTTTTTACTGTTTTTCAGTGTATTCTAGGCATTTTGGAAGGTCTCCCGAGGTTATCTTTAAAAAATGCTTCTAAACACAAACACTCATAAATGCGCATAAATGTGGTGTGCAAACGAGGCTAAACAGACGTTTTTTAACCTACATTTTCCAGCAGTCAGTTTCCATCGTTCAGAAGTGTCCCGTGTACATGGAGCCTTATAGTGCTCTAAATGAGTATAAAAGGAAAGCTTCCAAAGACTGTGTCCGGGCGCGCATTACTAGACCTTGGTAACAGGCTATACAAGCATAGAGCTTGTCAATCAGCACTTACACTTTTCCAATACAGTTTTAGCCCCACCAGAGCACTGGATGTGTATCTGCCCAGCTCTTATAAGAAGAACTCACTTGATTGGCTGTCAGGGAGAAGTGCATACCTGGGGTGGATTGCAGACTCTCCAATGTATGTATACAACAGTAGCCTGAGTGAATGGGACTTTTCCAAGCTCCCTCTTCTGCAGACCCAATATATTATTATTATTATTATACAGGGTATATATAGTGCCAACAGTTTGCTCAGCGCTTTACAATATAACGGGAGCAGGAGCGGACTGACCATTTGGAAACTCGGGCGCTGCCCGAGGGCCTGGGGTCAGTAGGGGCCCCATGAGATGCCCCTTGTACCTTTTTCATAGGTTTTTTTGAGTTTGGGCAAGGACACAGGGGCCCCATGATCCCCTATTGCCCGGGGGCCCCATGAGTTGTCAGTCCGCCCCTGAACGGGAGACAATACATCAACAATACAGTTCAACAATACAGTTCAATACAAGAGGATTAGGAGGGACTGCTCCTTGGAGCTTACAATCTAATAGGGAGGGGCTAGTGGTACAAAAGGTAGTAACTGTGGGGGATGGACTGGTAGGAGGAGTAATATTATTTGCATGCATGCGTATAGAAGAGAGTTTACAGTGGCATTGGTTAAACTTCAAGGGAGAATGTCACCAGCACACCGAGGATCACCAATATGGGTCCAAAAGTTTTACTTTACGATCACATAGTTACAGCAAGGCAACGTTTCGGAGTCTCAGGACCCCTTCATCAGGCATGTGACAAAATTTTTTACAGCTGGGGAAGTTTTATCAGTTATATGCTACCCATCTTTGCCATGCGTAGGTAAATCTATGGGGAAACCTGCTGATGTACAGATATGCTACAGGGCGGTTGGACGCACATCTGCACACATGCAGAATCTGGGAGGGGGCCTAGATGTTATTCTCACCTAGATGAGAGTTGCAAAAGTGCTGTTTTGCAGCACAATAAATGTTTTACATGTTTACGCTCGGAGCTGTATATACTTGCGTACAGCCATATCCTGTTTTGTTTTTGTACAGTCAGCTATACGTAACACCTGTATTTTACATTATATGGCTCAATGTGTCTGTGTGCATGCACCCTTAGCTTCTTCCAGCCAATTATATATCAATGCTTTGGTCCAGCTTGCTGATAGTGACAACTCTTGTTGGCGCTGTTGCTTATAATCCCCACCCGGGGCACATGTGACAGGGTGACAACGCAGCAACACAACTTTATGGCAAGATCAGCAAGTATCCCTTTAAATGAAAGGTGCAGATTTAGAAAATTTGAAAACAGCCCCTGAAACCATATTAACCTTTAACATGAGCTTTTAGTGAATGAGTTTAAATATCCATTAAAGGCTTATAAAATGATCACTATGTCTGTAACAGTAGAAAAATTGGGTTTCCTCTTTTCTGATACTTTTTTTGTACATCCATTATCAAAAATACATCTTTATTATTCTTGTCCCATGACTTATACTTCGTACACTGACAATGTGGTATGATGTATGCCATATAAACAATTACACTTGTCAGGAATTACTTGGACATGAATGTGGTGGTGTAGCTGTTACAGAATACATGATTTCCTTGCCTGTCATCACGTGACATACACATCAACAGTGTACAGGACATACTGATCATTTGCTGAAATGAAACACAAATGTGATTAGGAGAAGCTAGCTCCCAGGCTCTAGGAGACATGCAGACATCAGGCTAATGGCCATCCAGACATGCTGCTATGTCAGGCAATAAGACAAATGCCGCTGGCTGGCAGAAAATTGGTCTTCTGCTAGCGGCACTTAGGATGAAATATGCAGCCGCTGACTTATCTGCTTACCAATATAACCTGGGGTCATCATGTTCACTATGAATAATTCATTTGATGAAAGCTACATGGCTGCATAGCTTGTACATCCAGCATTTGCTCTCTTTTATCTTTTTAAAGTGGACCTCTGACTTATTTAGAGAAGCACTCTGGTCTACTGGACATGTGTGATATTGCTTTAAATACAGTTGCAAGAAAAAGTATGTGAACCCCTTGGGATTACGTGGAGTTTTGCATGAATTGGGCATAAAATGTGCTCTGAACGTCATCTAAGTCACAACAATAGAAGAACACAGTCTGCTGAACATAATACTACACAAACATTAGATGTTGCCATGGTTTAATTGCACATAACATGTAAACATTCACAGTGCAGGGAGGAAAAAGTAAGTGAGGCCCTAGCTTAATGACTTCTCCCAGAGCTAATTGAAGCCAGGAGTGAGCCAACCTTGACTCCAATCAGTGTGATGATATTGGATGTGTTGCTGACAGCTGTCCTGCCCTTAAAAAACACACTCCTGTTTTGGGTTTACTGGCTTCAAGAAGCACTGTCTGATGTGAACCATGCCTCGCAGAAAACAGCTCTCAGAAGACCTACGATCAAGAATTGTTGACTTGCTTGAAGCTGGAAAGGGTTACAAAAGTATCTCCAAAAGCCTTGATGTTCATGTGTCCACGGTAAGACAGACTGTCTACAAATGGAGAAAGTTTAGCACTGTTGTTACTCTCCCTAGGCATGGTCGTCCTGTAAAAATGACTGTAAGAGCACAGCGCAGAATGCTCCATGAGGTAAAGAAGAATCCCAGAGTGTCAGCTAAAGACCTACAGAAATCTCTGGCACATGCTAACATTTTTGTTGACACATCTACAATAAGGAAAACATTAACCAAGAATGGAGTACATGGGAGGACACCACGGAGGAAGCCATTGCTGTCCAAAAAGAATATTGCAGCACTTTTGAAGTTTGCAAAAGAGCACCTGGATGTTCCACAGCACTACTGGCAAAATATACTGTGGACAGATGAAACCAAGATTGAGTTGTTTGGAAGAACACACAACACTATGTGTGGAGAAAAAAAGGCACAGCACACCAACATCAAAACCTCATCCCCACTGTAAAACATGGCGGAGAAGGCATCATGGTTTGGGGCTGCATTTTGCAGGAAAACGTATGACCATCTGTCCGCCAACTGAAGCTCCGCAGAGGATGGGTGATGCAACAGGACAATGACCCAAAGCATACAAGTAATTCAACAAAACAATGGCTGCAACAGCACAGAATACGCCTTCTGGAGTGGCCCAGTCAGAGTCCTGACCTCAACCCGATTGAAATGCTGTGGCATGACCTTAAGAGAGCGATTCACACCAGACATCCCAAGAATATTGCTACACTGAAACAGTTTTGTGAACAGGAGTGGTCCAAAATTACTCCAGATCGTTGTGCAAGTCTGATCTGCAACTACAGGAAACGTTTGGTTGAGGTTATTGCTGCCAAATGAGGATCAACCAGTTATTAAGTCCAAAGGTTCACATACTTTTTCCTCCCTGCACTGTGAATGTTTACATGTTATGTGCAATTAAACCATGGCAACATCTAAAATTTGTGTAGTATTATGTTCAGCAGACTGTGTTCTTCTATTGTTGTGACTTAGATGACGTTGACCCGGCTTGCTTCTGACTCTGCTTGTTTGCTCCCTGCCCTGACCTCAACTTGTTCTCCGGATTCTGCCTCTGCCTACTGCCTTTGCCTGATCTGCCTCTACCGCTGCTGACACTGGCCTGTGACCCAACTTCTCTCTCGTCTGCCTTTTATGCTTGATTTGTCTGTCTGTTGCCAACTCGGATCAGCTGACCCTGCATCCTGCTCATCCAGCCTATTACTGCTCTGCAGTTCAGCACTTCTTCATCTGGTACATCTGCCTGCTGCCAGCCCATTTGCTACCAGACTGCTCTACCATGACGTCTACCTGCTGCCCGCCTGTCCGCTAGCAGCCTGCTCTGCCGTGACATCTACCTGCTGCCAGCCTGTTCGCTACCAGCCTGCTCTGCTGTAACGTCTACCTGCTGCCAGCCTGTCCGCTACCGGTCTGCTCTGCCGTGACGTCTACCTGCTGCCGGCCTGTCCGCTACTGGCCTGCTCTGCCGTGACGTCTACCTGGTGCCAGCCTGTCCGCTACCGGCCTGCTCTGCTGTGATGTCTACCTGCTGCCAGCCTGTCCAGTATCAGCCTGCTCTGCCGTGACGTCTACCTGCTGCCAACCTGTCCACTACCAGACTGCTCTGCTGTGACAGCTACCTGCTGCCAGCCGTCCACTACTGGCCTGCTCTGCCGTGACGTCTACCTGCTGCCAGCCTGTCCACTACCAGCCTGCCCTGCCATGACGGCTACCTGCTGCCAGCCCGTCCGCTACCAGTCTGCTCTGCCATGTCTGTCTGCTGCCAACGTGTTCTGCTGAGACATCTGCCTACTGTCAGCTGGCCTGTTCCAGGCATCCTTCCAGCAAGACCTTGGCTATTACCCACGCAGATTGATCACAGCACTCATACCTCGACGCACTCTTGTGGTTGCTATTCCACAACCAGTGACCCCTGTGCTGGAGCTGCACGAGATGCCTTCCTCTGCATGTCAGGCTCACTACCAGGTACATGACAATAGACTCCTCCCTATAATTGGCACCACAAACAGCCAATCTAGATTAGGGTGGCACCTACCTGTAAAAGACCCTTACAAGCAGTGAACACCAATGCAAACATATGGCTTAATGTTGACTTTCAGTGACACCAATGATATACAGTGCCTTGAAAAAGTATTCACACACTTTGATATTTTCCACATCAAGCATATTCATGTATTAGAATGGCCCAGTCAAAGTCCAGACATAAATCCAATTGAGAATCTGTGGCAAGATTTGAAAATTGCTGTTCACAGACGCTCTCCATCCAATCTGACAGAGCTTGAGCTATTTTGCAAAGAAGAATGGGCAGAAATGTCCCTCTCTCGATGTGCAAAGCTGGTAGAAATCCCCAAAAAGACTTGCAGCTGTAATTGCAGCGATAGGTGGTTCTACAAAGTATTGACTCCGGGGGGCTGAATACAAATGCACACCACACTTTTCAGATATTTATTTGTAAAAAATCTTGAAAACCATTTATCATTTTCCTTCCACTTCACAATTATGTGTCACTTTGTTTTGGTCTATCACATAAAATCCCAATAAAATACATTTACGTCTTTGGTTGTAACATGACAAAATGTGGAAAATTTCAAGGGGTATGAATACTTTTTCAAGTCACTGTAATTTGAGCCCACTAACAGCAACACCAGGGCTTATTTTATTTAGCTGACACCAACACTGAGGCTTATTATATCCCACTGACACCAATGATAGTGTTAATTATATGTCCACTGTCAACAGAGGTGGGGCTTATATTAGTCATACTGAAACCATCAATTGGCCTTTTTTTCTCCCACTTGTCACTAACCTCGACAACTTTGCAGCAAGTATGATCTGAATGAAAACTGTACTCCTGATCTGCATACTTGGTTGGGTGAGTGATTTAAAGTATTGAAGCCAGTAGATCAGAACTGCAGACAGCCAATTAGCATTTTCCAAACTAGAAATCAGCAAGGGCAGAGCAACTGGATAGTCAATATGAGGGATGACATTGTTAATGGGGCTAGTGACTAGGTGTAGTCCTTGTGGTTGAAACTTCAAAGGGACATAAAAATGGTAAACTATTGTGGGGTATCTAACCTTAACACCTCCATGCCGACATAACACAAATATGCGGCCTCAGAGAACTGGGCTTTTTCCCGTGGGGCCGCATATTTGCGTATCTGTCTTTGTGCTGGGATCGCTCCACACAGAGTGCTCCCAGCACAAAGACCGGGTGTCACTGAGAGCCCCGGGTCCCGTTCTAACAATGATTCCACGTCACATGATCACTGTGATAGCCTCTGATTGGTTGTCACAGTGATCAGTCACTGTACAGCCCACCCCCTTGTTTTGTTTTCTCTATGAATGGAGGAGAGAGATACATTGTATCTCTCTCTCTCTCTCTCCTTGCATAGAGGGTGGGGAAAAACTGTTAAAAGAAAAGATAAATAAATAAATAGGAAGAAATAAAAGAAAAAATAAAGAAAAAATACCTAGATCAAGGTTTTATCTAGTTCAATACCAGGGTTGGTGTTTGGGTCAAGGTCAGGATTTTTAAATTATTTTTTTAGTTGGTATCAGTGTCAGTGTCTGTGTGTTTTAGGTAAAAAACAAACAAACAACAAAATGTGCACTACTGTTTCTGGGCTGTACTGTGGGTACAAACAACAAATAAAATACACATATATGGTATCGCTGTGATTGCCAAGAGCTGGAAAATTTATATTGGTTTGTTCTTTAGTGGTAGGTTATGGTAGTAACAAGAAACACACAACTAAATAAAAAAATGTTTTTTTTTTACTATTTGGGCCAGTCTTCTTTTGATAGTAAAAAAAATCAGGAGATATCCATTACCATTCATCACCAAATGAAAGCCCAATGTGTCCTGAAAAAAAACAAGGCATAATTTACCTGGATGTACAAAGTAGTTGTGATGATATGTACAGTTTTATTAATACATGTCAAAGTTGCAAGGTTCTGCTTAGGCGTTAAAATTTGTTTTACCCTTAGGCATGAAGGGGTTAAGGATGAAGAGGAGACCCATCTCCTTTCACAGTTAGAGATGGCAGGAAGGCAGGGCAATGTTGTAATCATGGATGACTTCAATTATCCCGATATTGATTGGGCAGACAGAAATGAATACTCATCCAAGGCTCATCGTTTCTTGAACGTGATGCAGGACAATTTCATGAGTCAAATGGTGGAAGCCCCAACTAGAAATAATGCTCTACTGGACCTACTAATTAAAAGCAACATAGAGGTGATTGCAGATGTACAAGTAAGGAATAACTTAGGAAACAGTGATCACGGAGTAATTACATTTGTTTTAAATTATAGGAAATGGAGACATGGGGGAAAGATAAGTACAGTAACTTTGAAAAAGAACCTGCTTTAATAAGCTGCACTCCATACTACATAGCATTAAATGCAATCAAACTCTTGAAACAAAGAACACTGAAGAGACTGCTTTAAAAACCTATTAAATAATTATATTCATCACTGCATTCTATTGGGAAACAAATATAAAAGAAAAAACATCAGACCTGGGTGGTAAAATGCTAACTTAAAAAGGCATGTAAAAAAATGTCCTTTAAAAATATAATGCTGAAGGCTCAGCATCAGCATTCCCAAACTACAAAGAATGCAATAAGAAATGCAACTGCACAACCTGGGCAGCTAAAGTAGATTATGAAAGATAAGAGTAAAAACAAATCTCAAAATGTTTTTCAAATATATTAATATTAAAAAGGTAAGGTCAGAATAATTTGGCCCCGTAAAAGAGGATCAGGGGATGTTGGTAACAAGTGACAGGGAAAAGGTACAGTAATTGTAATAACTAAATTTTTCTCCTCAGTCTATACAAATGAAAAGAAGTGGATAATATACAAGACAGCAACTGTCAGGAGAGGCACATTCCTGTGCGCAGGGGCAGAATACAAAGAAGTTAAGTCTGTGGCCAATTCGCAGGTGCTTGTTCATGAACGTGTGCTGGTGTGCATGAGCTTGCACAAACACCAGGCGGGCTATTTAAGCTGCACTATGGCTTTTTGTCTACTACCTTTCCTGAGCATCTGCTACCTGCCCCTGTGTTTGACTTCCTGTTACTGACTTGATTTCTTCTGGACTCTGCCTGAACGCCGCCTGTACCAACCCCTAGCTTGCTTTGTATTTCATCTCTACCTGGTCCTTCTGCTTATCTGCCCAATTGCCTACTGTTACTGATCCTGGCCTGACCTTTGACTTCTCTTCTGCCTGCTGCATTGTATTTCATCTGCCTATCAGTTGCTGACCTGGACTGCCTGACCTTGCTTACAGATTTCTTCCCTGCATGCTGCATCTGAATCTGCTGAACTGTGCCAGTCCCTGACCTGGTCTACCTGCCAGTACAGCTTCCATCCTGTCTTCTTGCTTCACCAGGACGCACAGCCTGCTCATCAGCATACTGCAACAGAAGACCAGTCAGGCACTCATGCCCACTCTGAGCTCTGCTGCTCCTGTCACTTTACCAGAACTCCTGAGCCAGAGGTGTATGAGAAGCCTAAATCCAGACATCAGGCTCCACCAGCAGGTACATTACAGTAACATTACTAACATTGTATTGAATGTTCCCTTGTGCCTGACAGAGACCAGGGTTTACATAAGAATAGAAAAACTTAATGTGAATAAATTACCAGGACAGCCATATTATAGCCAAACCATTATTCTTCTACTGTACCGCGCTCCAATATTATCAACCTTATGTGATTGACCTTTTTTGGTTGTGTGAATTTCTTAATATACCACCTATAATCCAATCATTACTTACTTCTATGGTGCTTAAATATACAATTAACATAAATTAATTTATAAATATGAATTAAAAAATTATATGTGATTATTTTTTTTTTTTTTTATGTTTTATTAATTTCTTATTATTTTATTCACATAGAATTGACATTCCAATTTTTCATTAATTTTTTATTAATATTTGTTATAATCACATATAATTTTTTAATTCATATTTATAAATTAATTTATGTTAATTGTATATTTAAGCACCATAGAAGTAAGTAATGATTGGATTATAGGTGGTATATTAAGAAATTCACACAACCAAAAAAGGTCAATCACATAAGGTTGATAATATTGGAGCGCGGTACAGTAGAAGAATCATAGTTTATATTTATACACCTAGAGAGGGTGTAATTAGTGCCTGGCGATCCAATATTTAATAAATATTCACTTAAGCACACAATTAACACTAATAGAGTAAGTTAACTCCTGGTGGCTCACAAATAACTATTCTATTAAAATAGCCAAACCATTGTTCCTAATTTTTAAGGAAAGCTTACAAATTGGAATGGTACCAGCTGATTGGCATACAGCAAGTGTGGTACCAATATTCAAAAAAGGGCTGAGATACTGTATGTACCTAGAAACTACAGCCTAACATCAATAGTATGTAAACTATTGGAAGGAATGATAGGAGACCATATCCAAGGATTAGTAGCAACCAGTGTGGTTTTATGAAGAACCCTTCCTGCCAGATCAACCTTTTAACAAACTGTGAGCAGGTAAGCTTTAATTTGGATAGAGGAAGGTTTGTGGAAGTACTGTATCTGAATTTAACTAAGGCGTTTGATACATCGTCCCATAAATGCTTAATTTAGAAATTAAGTTATTTTGGCATTGATGAGATCATATGTACCTGGATAGAAAAACCTGAGTCAGATGTACTTGTAAATTGGTTTCCAGTTCTTAGGGTGGTACCTTAGACCCATGTCCAGTTATCCATGAGAACTGAAGGATGGATCTGAAAGACATATCAAACAACACACCCAACAACTTACACCTAGGGCGAGAACATGCTGTCCTGGAAGACTACTGGAAACCTATTTACTGGTAAGTCTAACTCTGGTTTTTCCCCAGTCATCTTCCAGGCCAGCCCTTGAGAGGATAAACAAGTACTCACCAGATTAGGGGGGGACCACTGCTTGGAGGACTTTCCTCCCAAATGCTTGGTCCCGGCTGGAGACAAGGTCTAGATGGTAATGGCAGACAAAGGTAAAGAACCTTGACCAAGTTGCTGCCTTGTACATTTGCTCCACCTGCTTTCTCTGCTCAGGTAGCCGCCGAAGCCCTAGTAGAGTGTAACTTTAGAACTTTTGGTGGAGGAAGTTGCATGATTCCCTAGCATTCTACGATCGCCTGCTTAATCCACCTAGCTAAGGTGTTTTAGGTCGCCTGCTTGCCTTTCTGCTTCCCTGCGTATAGCACCAATAAGGCCTCTGAAGACCTAAATTGGCTCGTAAATTCTAGGTATGTTAACACCTCCTAGTCTGAAATCTTGATTAAAGGTGGACTCCTGGTGCCCCCTTGTTTGTTTAAATATGCGACTGCTATTGAGTTGTCAGACAGGATAATGAGGTGATGTCCCCTAACCTGATCTTGAAAATAGGAAATGGCTCTTGCTACCACCATAGGCTCTCTCAAATTTGAAGAAGCCTGGGATTCTTCTGGGGTCCACTTCCCTTGGGCTGATCACCCTCCCAGATGGGCTCCCCAGCCCCACCTGCTCGCATCTGATGTCCCCTAACCTGATCTTGAAAATAGGAAATGGCTCTTGCTACCACCATAAGCTCTCTCCAATTTGAAGGGGCCTGGGATTCTTCTGGGGCCCACTTCCCTTAGCATGGCCACCCTCCCAAATGGGCTCCCCAGCCCCACCTGCTCGCATCTGTAGTTAGTTTCTGCGGAATCGGAAATTACCAGTGTAACCTCTGATTTAAATACGAGTGGTCTGTCCACCACCATAATGCCCTCTTCACTACTGTTGGTAGACATATCTTCCTGTCCAGGTCCTCCGGCCACTATACTTGCAGAAGAAAGGACTACAAAGGTCTTAGATGGAGTCTGGCCCACTGAATGGCCAGAACGGCCGATGCCATTAAGCCCAGTACCGATATGAGTTCTCAAACTGACACTGGCTGATTGTTCTGTAGAGCCCCCACTCTCCTGATTAGATTCTGGACCTTCTCCTCAGGAAGCACTGCCTTCTGGTCTACCGACCTGAGGCGGTATCCTAGAAACAGGATACCCTGGGCGGGACAGAGACTTGACTTGTCCAAGCTGAGAATCCACCCCAAGAACTTCAGCCATTGTTGCACTTGAATCATATTTTCTGCCAGCTGTGCTTCCATGGGGGACACAAACAGGAGGCCATCCAGATAAGGTGCTATTATTGTGCCCGTCAACCTTATCAGTGCTAGAGCCTCTGCCAGAACCTTTGTAAATATTCTTGGTGAAGAGGAAAGACCCAAGGGGAGTGCTCTGCTCTGAAAGTGACAGTCCTTTCCATTTATTTCTAAAAGCAGCCTTAGGAATTTCTGGGAGTCGCCCTGAATGGGGATGTGGACATAGGCCTCAGGTCCCTGGTCTCAATGAACATGTTTCGTTGACAAATGTTTTGGCTCCATACAGAATCTTTGGTAACAAATTGCCTTGTTCAAGGGTTTCAGATTTAGAATCAAACAAAACGTTCCCTACGGCTTCTTGATCACAAATACATGGGCATAGAATCCCCTTCCCCTTTCTTCCTTCAGAACTGGGATGAGCACTCCTCGGTCTAAAATTTCCCCTAGGAGGAGAGGAAGCGTATGGGCTTTTTCGGGATCTCTTGAAAGTTTCATCAGAAGAAATCTTTCTGGAGGGACGGTGTTGAACTCCAGAGCATAACCCTTGGAGATAATGTTGAGAATGTATTAA
The DNA here is from genome assembly GCF_062004578.1 of Staurois parvus. Taxonomy (NCBI): domain Eukaryota; kingdom Metazoa; phylum Chordata; class Amphibia; order Anura; family Ranidae; genus Staurois; species Staurois parvus. The sequence goes on from NW_028318236.1 coordinate 3,752,797, forward strand.
TTGGCTGTAATTTTCTGCCACTGGGGAAGGAAGGTAGCCAGCCTTCCTCCCACTGGCGTCCTGCAGTCATTGCTGTTTTGGTGTTGCGCCAGAAAAGCCAAATACAACTTTGCACTTTGGTTTACCCTTGTGACTGGTCCAATGCTTTTTTCCCTCATCACTTAAATGGCGTATCCCCAGACCAGGTTTTTAGCCAGATAGCCCTTCTATCCTCCACTTCCAGAGCCCCTGGTCTTGCGGAGAGTTTTACTGACTCATCTGCGATGTACCTGACCGCTTTAAAGATAACTGGCAAGGAATTAAGAATCTCCTCTCTAGGAATGCCATTCTTTTTTGTTTACAAATTATTTTATTGAGAGATAGACTACAAAAACAGCACAACTTCATGAGGTATAGTATACAACAAGAAAAAGGCACATAAGTGAAGAACAGTAATATAAAACAAAATAATAGAAAAATAAAGTTCAAGTACATGAATGAGGTAGGCAGTAAGACATGCAGAACAACCACACAACAAACAAAGATACAATACCAATCAGTCTATGATAGTCCATCAATCAAACAATAAATGCCAAAGTGTTTTCCAACCATACCATTTTCTGTTGAATAAGTGCATCCTATCCAACAATGTATATTGAATACGATCTATGAGCATAACCATATCGGCTCTCCACAAAACAGGCCAAAGGTACCCCTGGTGACTTCCAATGAAGGGCAATGGCCCATAGGGTAGAGACACAGATAGTGTGAATTAGCCTCATTACGTTGGCTGGGATCCCCGAAATGGGAGCACCCAGTAAACGAATTTGCATCGACAAGTTCACTGGAGTATCTGCCAAGGCAGAGGCCATCTCAAAAACTCTACGCCAGATCTAGGAAAGACCAGGACAAGCCCAAAACATATGCACAAGGGTACCAGCAAGGCCACAACCCCTAAAACAGAGTTGCGACATTCCTGGAAATATGATATGTAGTCTAGAGGAGGTATAATACCAACGGGTTAAAACTTTAAGGGCCGCCCCACGGACCAAGAGAGATCTAGAGCCCCACCATCCACCATGGATTCCCATTCCTCTTATGAAAATGTAATACCGCAATCAACCTCCCATTTCTATCTATACAAAAAGGGTAAGGGAAAGATAGCATTCAAAAAGAAGCAATATAAATCGGAAATAAGACCCCTACACCTGGGAGAGTCACGGCTGATACGTTCAAAATAAGTGATCGGGGACAAAGGTGTCAATCCAAAATGAGAACTAAAAAAGTGTCTTATTTGCCAATAATGATAATGTTCACGAAGGGGGATATCAAAAAGAATTTGTAACATATCGAAGGAAATATAAGTCCCACCTCTCTGAAAATCTGATAATCTAATAGGAGCTCAACCATACCACCAGTGAAAAGCCTGTGGAGACAAACACGCCGTGACACAATACGGGTCACCGAAAAATGTCGAACCCGGTGAAACGGGAGAGATCAGACCCAATTTAGATGTATAACAGGACCAGAGTTTCAAAGAGTGAACAACAATCAAATTATAGTTCAACAACGAGTGAGGGGGAATATTTATCCATAATAAACCCAGTAAATAAAACAGGTGTATAAATTCAGATTCAAATCTGACCCAGGGAATAGCGAGTTAATAGTTGCCCACTGAGCCAGTTGAGAGAATCGGGCAGATAGGTAAAAAAGCCAAAAATTGGAAAGGCCTAAGCCCCCTATGCATTGCGATTTATATAAGACAGACGAGGTAAAACGTGTGCTTCTATTACGTCAGATGAAATTATTAATCACTCGTTGAAAACGATCAAGAAATGTTTTAGAGACCGATATTGGGAGCGCCCGAAATAAATAAAGGAGTTTAGGTAAAATGTTAATTTTCACAGCTGTGACTCTACCCAAAAATGAGATAGGGTACCCATGCCAAATCTTAAGCAAAGTATAAAGATGAAACACACATGGTGGGTTTATTGGCTGCAAATAGCCCAGAGTCCCTGGGCATTAGATAAATACCCAAATATAGGATCCGGTCCGTGACCCAGCGGAATTGGAAAGAACCACGGAGGGACTCCCCCAAGGGCTTTAGCAACATTAATAGGCATGACTACAGAATTAGTCAAATTTACGGTGAAACCTGATATGGATGCAAAATCATTCAACAATGTGCATAAATCGGGCAATGATACTAATGGGTTAGTAAGAAAGAGCATGACATCATCAGCATACATACATAACTTGAATTGTGAGACCAAAAGCAAGTACCCCGAGATATCAGGGTGCGACCTTATAGCAATAGCCAAGGGTTCCAAAACAAGCGCAAACAGTATGGGCAAGAGTGGACAACCCTGTCGGGTGCCTCTGCCCAAAGTAAAAAAATCAGAATTGCAACTGGGGAGTCTAATCCTTGTTTGGGGGGAATCTTATAGAGCCCGTACACTGGGTTTTAGTTTGTCACTAAAACCCAGTTTCTGCAACAGTGAAAACAAGTAGGGCCAGAGGACACTATCAACGGCTTTATTAATGTCTAGACTCAATAACAACACTTCTATAGAATGCAAGTTAGCATCTTGGATGACATTCAATGTGAGACGTACATTGTTTGTGATAAGCCTATAAGGCCATGCTAGGGAAGTGACTCCTCCTGGAGTAGTATGGGCAGCACAGGGTTCGCACATCTACTTACAGCACTGAGGTCCGCGGTTCACATCCCAGCCCCCCCCCCCGATATACTAGTAGCTCCTCTCCGGTCTGTTCCCAGTATGGCATTATACACAGAGCATCCAAGATGGCGGGCTCCCCTTCGACCCAACCCCAATGTGATGATGGCTCTGAGCCCCCCGGAGAGAAGATCTATGGAGAGATCCGCTCACTAGAAGACTCATCTCCCAGCAAGTTCAACGTCACATCCCCAGAGAAGAGAAATGAATATATGGGAAGGAAAAACAGCAAATAAATCCTGTAAAATTCTGCCTGTGTCCAAGCTTTCCCCTGCCATGTGATCAGGTGGTGACAGGGCCTCTTTATGTTCTGTATACAGCGGGGGAGGGGGAGATGTTGGGGGGAGGGGGGTGGGGGTAATGCTGTCTCTGACCCCAATCTCCCCTCATTGTAATGTATGGAGGGTGAGAGAGTCAGATTCTCTGCCAGGTATGCATTTCTGGCCGTGGGGAGATTTCCCCTCACTTCTGTTCCCAATGTCAGGATATGACTGGGAGGGTCACCAGCACAGGAAGTGATGCAAATCTCCATAGCGGAAAGGATGCAAAGAGCAGGAAGTGCACCTCCCTATGTGACCAGGGGGGCTGCTGTTGAGGCCCGAGTGCCATGTGATCAGAGGGCGTGGTGTTGTTTCCTGAAGTGCCATCTTGAATGCTGGCAGGAGCATTAGGCTTGAGGCAGAGTGAGGGCAAAGTGGAGGCTCAGCACTGAGTGTGTACAGAAGGAGGGATGCTGGTTCAGGTGACAGTTGTCCTCCATGGATGTACCAATAGGAATAGTCATTCTAAAGGCCAGTTCACACCACATGCAGTCCAGTGTGTTTTTTTCTGAAGAAGAGGACACTCCCCGAAAGCTTGTCCTCAAAATTGTTTGTTAGTGCAAATAAAAAAAGTATCACGGACAGTACTCAATTGTTTCTGCATCAAAAATGCATTGATAGTAAGTTACATTGTTTCCAATGTCATAGTTCACACCAGTGCCGTCAGTTCCAGAGCGTTCCAGTTACAGAAAAAAAAGTACGTGCTGCATTTTTTTCTGCACTGAACTGTACTGGAACGCAGTAAAACACACCACAAATGCACTGGAATGCATGTGTCCTTATTTAAAGTGGAGCTCCACCCAAAAGGGGTAGTTCCACTTTAAGGACTGCACCCCCGCTCCCCATTAAGGATTGGCACCTCTGGGGAGTGGGTAGCCGAATTTGACAGGTACCCGCTCCCACTTCCGGTCCAATCAAAACAAAAGGTGTCCTCCCTCCCTCCCTCCTGTAGTCTTTTACAACACGTGACAGGTCCCAGAAGACTACAGGACCATTCATGAAGCGCAGCACTACTCGCACATGTGCAGTGGGTACCCGGCTGTGAAGCCGCAAGATATAACAGCCAGATGCCCACACTGAAGATGCTGGCCTCCTGGAATACAGGACAGCTGGTGAAACGGGGTGCGGGGGACACACCGCGGGACCGAGGGACAGGTAAGTGGCTGTTTTTTAAAAGTCAGCAGCTGCAGGTTTTGTAGCTGCTGACTTTTATTTTTTGACAGGTGAGTGGCAATCCACTTTAAGTTGAAGAAAAAGAGAGGGGGGGGGATGAACAGGAATACATAAAAAAAGCATTAAAAATGCATCAAAAACACGCACACAGAAACGCATCCGGGAAGCATTTCCATGGTGTGAAGAGAAATGTTTTACTCTATGGGCACCTGCTGCACCTCTATGTATGAGCATTCCTCCCCCCATACTGATCCCCCATCTCTGACTGGTCGGATCTCAGGTCCCCCACCCAGAAGTCATGGCACCCTCACATTTCTGCTCCCCGTCACCCGTCTTCTTCTGGGTGACCCCCCAACTCTGCCCATCCCTCGCTCTCCCCCATTCATACCATGTGGGGTGTCTTCCATTCATCTGTACAGATCAGCACAAGTTCAGCGCTGGGACACATTGAAAACACCCCACCTCATGTCACTGCCGCTCACATAGTAAAGAATGAAATGTCATTTGTGACATGTAAAGTGTAACTGTAGGCAAATGTTTTTCTCATATTGGATAGAGCAGGGAGGGATTAGAACCCCTGATAGTTTTTAATTCCATCCGTGCCACCCTCCATGTTCAGTACAATGATGTAAAGCAGTGGTCTCCAAACTGCAGCCCAGGGGCTGGATGTGGCCCTTTGCATGTCTTTATCCGGCCCTTGGGGCACTATTCATTTTTCTGACACCAACAATGGGGGTATAATTCTTGCCACTGACACCAACAATGGAGCACTATTCCTCCCCCTAACACCAATGATGGGGCACTATTCCTCCCCCTAACACCAATGATGGGGCACTATTCCTCCCACTGACACCACTAATAGAAGAATAAATCCTCCCACTGACACCAACAAAGGGGCACTATTCTTCCTATTAATACCAGTGATGGAACACTTTTGCTCACACTGACACCAACAATGGGGTACTATTCCTGCCACTGACACCAGTGATGGGGCACTATACCTCCTAGTAACACCAACAATGGGGCTCTATTCCTCTCACTGACACCAGGGGCGGACTGACCATTTGGAAACTCGGGCACTACCCGAAGGCCCGGGGTCAGTAGGGGACCCCATGAGATGCCCCTGGTACCTTTTTCATAGGCTTTTTTGAGTTTAGGCAAGGACACAGGGCCCCCATGATCCCCTATTGCCTGGGGGCCCCATGAGTTGTCAGTCTGCCCCTGGGCACTATTCCTCCCACTAACACCAACAATGGGACTCTATTCCTCCCTCTGACAAAAATGATGGGGCACTATACCTCCCTCTGAAGATGTGGCATTGTTTATTCCCTCTGACACCAGGACATTTTCTACTCCCACTAGCCACAGTCCAGCCCTCCTAAAGTCTGAAGGATAGTAAACTGGCCCCTTGTTTAGAAGGTTTGGAGACCCCTGATGTATAGGATGCTGGGAGAAGATTGTGAGATCATGCTGTCTGAAAGCATATTATTATATCTGTCATCTATTAGAAGGGAGCCTGATTTTGCACTCCCCAGCTTTAGTAAATAAACCACTTTAAGCTGCTAAAGTATATTACAGGCTAAGCTGCAGTCACATCGTTTTGGCATTCAAATAATTTGTGTGGCTCTAGCTGGCCCAAACACAATTTAGCCTCATAAGGACAAAGTACTACCCGTGTTTCCCCGAAAATAAGACCTACTTACAGGTTTCCTTCTGGGTGAAATATAAGGCATCCCCCCAAAAATAAGGCCCCCCTAGGCTCTGTCGTCTCGGAATGAAAATTCATTTACCGTAAACTGGTTGCTAGGGCCGCCCCGACTGGCGTCTAGCAACCAGTGACGTTACGTGGAGTCCTGACGTCACTGCTGTGTGGAGGCGGAGCGGAGGTCGGAGTGAGCAGTGAACGCGGGGCGGGAGAGAGGAGGAGACTTTCGCAGATGCGTGTAGAAGAACAGGAGGATCAGAGCGGACGGGACGCGGCGAAGGTGGTGAGTGCTGGTCTGTCTCTGGTGACACTGCCTGATGCTCGCGGCCGCCCTCATGATGACTGAAGGTTCTCAGTCAGTGGCAGACCCTGCTCCAGCCCAGGTCCAGGCCCCAGCCAGCCCAGTGACAGTCCCCAGGCAGGCCCCAGGGGGGAAATGTCTGATAAAGGGGTGGGGGGGATGTCTGGTGAAGGTGTTCAGTGGCACAGGGGTGGGGGGAGGGGGATCACTTAAAATGACACAGGAGGATCAGAGGGGACAATCAAAATGACACAGGAGGATCAAAAGGGGTTACTAAAATGGTAATTTCCTTTATTTTCATTTAACAATTCTTCTTCATGGAAAAATAAGACATCCCCTGAAAATAAGACCTAGCACATCTTTGGGAGTAAAAATAATATAAGACACTGTCTTATTTTCGGGGAAACGGTATATTGGCAAAAGTATTGGGCCAGCCCTCCAAATCATTGGATTCAGGTGTTCCAATCTCCTCCATGGTGACAGGTGTATACAATCATCACCTAGGCATGCAGACTGCTTCTACAAACATTTGTGAAAGAATGGGTCGCTCTCAGGAGCTCAGTGAATTCAAGCGTGGTCCCGTGATAGGTTGTCACTGTGCAATGAGTCCATCCGTGACATTTCCTTGTTACTAAATATTCCACGGTCAGCTGTTAGTGGTATTATAACAAAGTGGTCAATGACTTGGGGTAATGAGGGAATGAGGGGGACTTACATTGAGCATATAAGACTGACTGTGATACCCTTTCTCAGCCTGCACTACCTCTGGCCACTACTAGAGGGAGACTCCACTCCAAGCTAGCTGGCTTATCACACACTGCCAGATATAAATCTTATATACCAGTGATGGTGAACCTTTTAGAGATCAGGTGCCCAATCTGCAACCCAAAACCCACTTATTTATCGCAAAGTGCCAACAATGCAATTAAACCTGAATACTGAGGTTTTCATTTAGAAAGAACAACCCATACATTAACATCTTTTGTCTTAAAAGAAAAACACAATAACAGAGCTTCCACTGACCACCAGCACAAGGGGGCAAAGTTCCACTGACCACCAGCACAAGGGGGCAAAGTTCCACTGACCACCACCACAAGGGGGCAAAGTTCCACTGACCACCAGCACAAGGGGGCAAAATTCCACTGACCACAGCACAAGGGGGCAAAGTTCCACTGACCACCAGCACAAGGCAGGCAAGGTTCCACTGACCACCAGCTCAGGGAGGCAAAATTCCACTGAACACCAGCACAAGGAGGCCAGACAGTCTTAGGGCTCGTTCAGGCAGGCGGCCTTGGAAAGTCAGTAAGAGAGGGCAGTAGAGCTGCAGCTTTCACCGGCCTTAAGGTACAACTGCAGCCAGATGGGATTGTACATAAAAATGGCAAAGCTCCTGTCGTTCGGTCAGTAGAACCAAATCCAAAGGTGACTTATTCAAGTAAATTGGGCCATTGGGCCATGCCATAACCACCCTGCGACTGCATGTAATGAATGCTGTTGTGGTATTTTGGTGCGGGCTTGACAGGAGGTGACAGATGGCCACCTGCCAACTGCCATCCAATCTGGAAAACCAAGTCTACTGTGGCTAAAACCTGCAACTCTGCCTCTAAAGAAACTCATGTACTTTTTTTCCAGCATTGAGCTTCAAGCAACACTATGCTCTTGTGTGGATGGGCACCACCAGGGCTTTTTATCAGCGAGAACTCTGGGGAACGTAGTTCCGGCACCACCAGCACTGAATGTACGTAATGGCAAGGGGTGGTGGGGTGTACTGCAGGGTCCATTGATGCTGGCTGCTGGACGATCTATTGTTGTTGGAGGAGATCTATGTTTGTGTTTGGGGGTGTATATTCATGCTGAGGATGTCTACTGTTGACAGTGGGGGATCTATTGTTGTTGAGGGGTGTCTTATGTTGCTGTGGGGTCATTTATTGCTGGAAAGGATCTACTGTTGAGGGGGGGTATATCATTGCTAGCTGCTGGAAGATCTATTGATGCTAGCTGTGGGGAGATCTGTTGATGCTGTTGGGGACTATTGTTGCTGGAGGAGGGGTATTTTGTTGCAGGTGGTCCATTGTTGCTGGTTGCAGGGGGTTTATTTTACTGCTTTGCTTGTTAACATTTCAAATTCCATACAAATTGATACTTGGTTTTGTATTCTCAAAGAGGACGATACTGGTAGGTAGGTAGGTAAGGGGTGGAACGCAGGGACAGTGTGGGACAGAGACAGGAGGTGACTCAGAAAGGGAGACTTCCTGCACCTATTCTATGAGAAAAAAAGCCCTTAGCACAATGCTTGTCCCCACAAAATTCTCAATTATTGTCCCGCAATTGAGAGCTTCACAAACACTCAAGACACGAATCAACCGAAAGAATCATTTTGAAAAAATAAAAGAGACTATAGAGAGAAAGCTATTACTTTGTCTGAGCCGACCTTAGAGAAACCTTCATGAAAATAGTCAGAAACAACTTAGCATCCAGCAACGTTTGAGACAATAAACGCTTTGGTCAAGACATAGAATGCAAAGCGGTCAGCATTACTGAAATACACCACAATATACAGAGTACAGCAGTTATCACAATATAAAGAATGTCAACATTTTAAATTCCTAATATGTGCCTGGCACACATGTACTTGTATGAAAAAGTATCCTGTTCTATGTGTATTGCTTCCTTTGTGTGAAATCCCTGGTGTTCCTGCCAGCCCCTCTGGTTTCCTATTATAAACTGACCACACTAAGCAGGAGAACACAGTATGGCCAGTTCTCTAGCTGTTCAGGGAACTTCAATGATCAGGCTTGTCCTCCCCACCTCGCGGAGGCATTCACTGGGAAGATCAGTATAGTGCTGTTTCTCCTCCCCCCGCTTTCTAAGCTTGTTATACAGCTGAGAACCGAGGGAATGTGATCACTTATGAAAAAGAAAAAGGATTTCGTTTTTTGTTTTTTATATCTATACACAAATATTTTGCTTTACATTTCTATTTTAAACGGAATAGGTTGTTTTACAAGGTGAGGGTTTACATATATTTTAATGCAAAATACAACATATGGGGGGAATTTACTAAGATGGGAGCAGACAGAATCTAGAGCAGCAGTGCCTGATAACCAATCAGCTTCTACATTCAGCTTGTTCAGTAAAGCTTTGAAAGTGAAAGCTATAAGCTGATTGCATGCACAGCTACTCCAAATTCCCCTCATAGAGTACAGGGAGGGTATGTCATAGTGTCTAGTATACTGCTGGCCTGTGGAGGAAAAATATCTTGGGTCTGTGGTCAGTGATAGAAAAACTGTTTGGCCTCCAGTTACCAGGAGGGAAAAAATGGCCGCCATCTGTGGTGAATGGTTTGAAAAAATCTATTTGTCAGTGGGAGGACAAATGTCCCCAGTGTTGGTGATCAGTGCTGCTGTCAGTGTTCAGAGGGCAGGAAAATGTCTCATCAGTGGGAGAAACAAATTGGTATTTGCTTGGGGGGGGGGAGGGGGATTGGTACTAAGTGACGAGCAAAGGGGGTAGTGATGCTCTGGGGTGGTAGTGGGGGGGGGGGGCATTGGTCTTTAGTGGGGGGTCAGGCGTGGGCACTGTTGTGGTAGCCAGAGCATTGGTCCTCAGTGGGGGGTGAAGGGTGGGAACTGGTATTCAGGGGTAGTAGTGGGTGCATTAGCATTCAGTGGGCGGTCAGGGAAGGCACTCATGCTCAGTAGTGGTAGCAAGGTCAGTAGTCCTCAGTAGAGTGTCAGGGTTGGGCAGTGGTGCTCAATGGTGGTAGTGGGTGGCATTGGTCTTCAGTGGAGGATGGGTCACTCATGCTCAGTAGTGGTAGCAAGGTCACTGTATATAAACGGCCAGACGGGGGCAGTGCAGGAGAGGATTGCTGTTCACAAATGGCGCCCACCTTTTTAGCCTGTGCGCGCTCCCTGGGAGCGCGCGGCAGCGCGATCAGGTACCCACTGTGTCCGGAGGACACAGCGGAACACCGATCGCTGTACCAGACCTTTGTGTGAGGTCCTGATCATGTGATCACTGATTGGTCAATCAGTGATCACATGAACAGTAGTAAGCAAGATGTCACTTCCTGACATCATTGCTTACTACTTGTGAAATCTGTGAATGATCACAACCTTGTACCATGTGACAAGCTGTGACCAATCACAACTCGCACGGTATTTCTCAATGGCTGCAGGAATGCAGCCAGAGAGGAGAAATGATTGCTTTTACAGCCTTCATGGGTGTAAAAGCAATCAGTGTAAAAAAAAATCTTCATCACCGCCCACAAGTAGTACAGTGTCACTATGGTGACACTGTACCGCTAGGGTGACAGTATGTAAAAAAAACCACAAATAATATAATAATATAAAAATGTAAAAATTATAATTTTTGGTTATAAACTAATTTGGGTTATTTTTTTTTCACTAAAAAGATAACTGAATACATTTTGGCCAAGAGTTATGAAGAAAGAGTATTTATTTGCAAAAAAAACTTTTTTCAAACTTTTTGGACATTTTCATTTATATAGCAAAAAAAAATAAAAATTCAAGCGGTGAATAAATACCGCCAAAATAAAGTTTTATCTGTCTCAAAAAAATGTTAAAAATGTCACATGGGTACAGTGTTGCATGACCGCGCAATTGTCATTCAAAGTGTGATAGCGCTGAAAGCTGAAAATTGCCCTGGACAGGAAGGGGGTAAAAGTGTCCGGACTGGAAGTGGTTAAACCCCCCAAAAGGCCAGCCCAGCACCTATGTACACACCAACACAAGCACACCGATCGGGGCGCCAATGCATGACAACGTTGCTTGTGCTACACCTGTTATGTATTGCTGCACATGCCACAGTGAGTGCAATCATTTTTGGGCTGTTATACATAGTTCATTCTAACCTGATGATCTGGAAGGGCTTTTATTGTGTCGCCTAGGAAAAAATACAGGGTAGCAAAGTTCATCTTTGTAGTACGGACATGCTCAGTGTTAAATCTTCTCAAGTTGGGGATCTATTTACCTGGCGCAACTTCAACTTTTATATTTTACCAAAACCTTGGGAAACATATGGTGTTTGTGTGCCCTAAAATGAACTGTAGTCCTCATGCACACGGGACGTTTTGATAACGCTGGTAACGTTAGCTGTGTAAAGTCACACTTTTTAGTGTTTTTGCATTAGCGTTTAGCTGCGTCTTTTGGTAAAAAAAATTCCAAAAAACACCAGTTTGCTGCATTTTACCGCATTTTTCAACATTACAGCTAAAAAAGTCCTGTAGAAACACACTAGTCCTGGGTTTTTTTGCAGCCAAAAAATGCTGATTCCAGTCTATGTGTGCATGGACACATAGGATAACATGCTGGGGGGTTTACTAGTTGTGGAAAAAAACATCAAAAGCCAAAAACAGCCGCTGTAAAAACGTCCCGTGTGCATGAGGACTTAGTGTCATTTTTTACTACAAATTTGCGCTTGAAAAACCACTGCGCAAATATTATGTGACATAAAGTGGAACCATCTCTGTTTTATTCGCAAGGGTCTCTGCTTTAACCTCCCTGGCGGTATTCCCGAGTGTAGCTCGGGGTAAAGTTTCAGTACCAAAAGCGGTAACCCCGAGCTACACTTCTTTATGCTTTACATTTCTATTTTAAACGGAATAGGTTGTTTTACAAGGTGAGGGTTTACATATATTTTAATGCAAAATACAACATATGGGGGGAATTTACTAAGATGGGAGCAGACAGAATCTAGAGCAGCAGTGCCTGATAACCAATCAGCTTCTACATTCAGCTTGTTCAGTAAAGCTTTGAAAGTGAAAGCTATAAGCTGATTGCATGCACAGCTACTCCAAATTCCCCTCATAGAGTACAGGGAGGGTATGTCATAGTGTCTAGTATACTGCTGGCCTGTGGAGGAAAAATATCTTGGGTCTGTGGTCAGTGATGGAAAAACTGTTTGGCCTCCAGTTACCAGGAGGGAAAAAATGGCCGCCATCTGTGGTGAATGGTTTGAAAAAATCTATTTGTCAGTGGGAGGACAAATGTCCCCAGTGTTGGTGATCAGTGCTGCTGTCAGTGTTCAGAGGGCAGGAAAATGTCTCATCAGTGGGAGAAACAAATTGGTATTTGCTTGGGGGGGGGGAGGGGGATTGGTACTAAGTGACGAGCAAAGGGGGTAGTGATGCTCTGGGGTGGTAGTGGGGGGGGGGGCATTGGTCTTTAGTGGGGGGTCAGGCGTGGGCACTGTTGTGGTAGCCAGAGCATTGGTCCTCAGTGGGGGGTGAAGGGTGGGAACTGGTATTCAGGGGTAGTAGTGGGTGCATTAGCATTCAGTGGGCGGTCAGGGAAGGCACTCATGCTCAGTAGTGGTAGCAAGGTCAGTAGTCCTCAGTAGAGTGTCAGGGTTGGGCAGTGGTGCTCAATGGTGGTAGTGGGTGGCATTGGTCTTCAGTGGAGGATGGGTCACTCATGCTCAGTAGTGGTAGCAAGGTCACTGTATATAAACGGCCAGACGGGGGCAGTGCAGGAGAGGATTGCTGTTCACAAATGGCGCCCACCTTTTTAGCCTGTGCGCGCTCCCTGGGAGCGCGCGGCAGCGCGATCAGGTACCCACTGTGTCCGGAGGACACAGCGGAACACCGATCGCTGTACCAGACCTTTGTGTGAGGTCCTGATCATGTGATCACTGATTGGTCAATCAGTGATCACATGAACAGTAGTAAGCAAGATGTCACTTCCTGACATCATTGCTTACTACTTGTGAAATCTGTGAATGATCACAACCTTGTACCATGTGACAAGCTGTGACCAATCACAACTCGCACGGTATTTCTCAATGGCTGCAGGAATGCAGCCAGAGAGGAGAAATGATTGCTTTTACAGCCTTCATGGGTGTAAAAGCAATCAGTGTAAAAAAAAATCTTCATCACCGCCCACAAGTAGTACAGTGTCACTATGGTGACACTGTACCGCTAGGGTGACAGTATGTAAAAAAAACCACAAATAATATAATAATATAAAAATGTAAAAATTATAATTTTTGGTTATAAACTAATTTGGGTTATTTTTTTTTCACTAAAAAGATAACTGAATACATTTTGGCCAAGAGTTATGAAGAAAGAGTATTTATTTGCAAAAAAAACTTTTTTCAAACTTTTTGGACATTTTCATTTATATAGCAAAAAAAAATAAAAATTCAAGCGGTGAATAAATACCGCCAAAATAAAGTTTTATCTGTCTCAAAAAAATGTTAAAAATGTCACATGGGTACAGTGTTGCATGACCGCGCAATTGTCATTCAAAGTGTGATAGCGCTGAAAGCTGAAAATTGCCCTGGACAGGAAGGGGGTAAAAGTGTCCGGACTGGAAGTGGTTAAACCCCCCAAAAGGCCAGCCCAGCACCTATGTACACACCAACACAAGCACACCGATCGGGGCGCCAATGCATGACAACGTTGCTTGTGCTACACCTGTTATGTATTGCTGCACATGCCACAGTGAGTGCAATCATTTTTGGGCTGTTATACATAGTTCATTCTAACCTGATGATCTGGAGGGGCTTTTATTGTGTCGCCTAGGAAAAAATACAGGGTAGCAAAGTTCATCTTTGTAGTACGGACATGCTCAGTGTTAAATCTTCTCAAGTTGGGGATCTATTTACCTGGCGCAACTTCAACTTTTATATTTTACCAAAACCTTGGGAAACATATGGTGTTTGTGTGCCCTAAAATGAACTGTAGTCCTCATGCACACGGGACGTTTTGATAACGCTGGTAACGTTAGCTGTGTAAAGTCACACTTTTTAGTGTTTTTGCATTAGCGTTTAGCTGCGTCTTTTGGTAAAAAAAATTCCAAAAAACACCAGTTTGCTGCATTTTACCGCATTTTTCAACATTACAGCTAAAAAAGTCCTGTAGAAACACACTAGTCCTGGGTTTTTTTGCAGCCAAAAAATGCTGATTCCAGTCTATGTGTGCATGGACACATAGGATAACATGCTGGGGGGTTTACTAGTTGTGGAAAAAAACATCAAAAGCCAAAAACAGCCGCTGTAAAAACGTCCCGTGTGCATGAGGACTTAGTGTCATTTTTTACTACAAATTTGCGCTTGAAAAACCACTGCGCAAATATTATGTGACATAAAGTGGAACCATCTCTGTTTTATTCGCAAGGGTCTCTGCTTTAACCTCCCTGGCGGTATTCCCGAGTGTAGCTCGGGGTAAAGTTTCAGTACCAAAAGCGGTAACCCCGAGCTACACTCGGGAATACACTGCAGGGTTGCTACAAGATCTCTTCTGCACTTACCTTGTCCTGCGCTCCCGCGATGTCCCCCCTGCAGTGTCCCCGGCAATGTCCTCCAGCCGATGTCGGCATCCGTCTTCCGGGTTCCCTTACCTGCGACGTCGGGACGACGGGGGACGGAACGGCGCGAAATTTAAAAATGTCAAAAAGTGACATTCACTAAATACACTAAAATCACATAGTAAAACATTACTGTATCAAACCATTTCACATACATTTTGTCCCGAGTGCTTTGTCCTGTGCCCTGCCTGCATTTTTACTGTTCTTTCTGCCTGGAAACTGATAAATGTCCATGGCGTCCAAAAAGCGTCCCTTTAGGTCAAAAACGGTTTTAGACCGGCTAGAGAACAGCGATAGTAAATCAGAACCACTTGCAGAATTGAGTGATAATGATTCATGGGGGAAATTCGTCATCAGACACTGAAAACGATTCTGCGACTTTGCTCAGTGATGTGCGAACTTGGCGCTATATTTCAAATTTCAGTGTTTTTGGCTTGATTATATTATTGAATTAAATGTATTATTATATTATTTTTATGATTATTTATTAAATTATAATTTATGATTTCGTGTTTCAAATTTTATCCTACCCGGGATGTTTAATAGACTCTTGTTCGGACAGATTTCAGTGAGTTATTCCTAAAAATTACAGGCCTACAATAAAAAAACAACATATTTCCATGCAAAAAAATGTACTGCTGTAAGCACAAAAATACTGACATAATCAGACCGCTAGGGAGGCTACGAAAATATATCATGTTTGGGGGAATTCTGTAATTTTTAGTAATTGCCTTAAATTAATTCGTAAACATATGTGGGGAAAAAAAACGTAAAACCGGCTCTGGCAGAGAAAGGGTTAAACTCGCCCAGTCTAAATTTAGGCTAACATTCCAGTTGTGTGTCTATAGGACAGGATTTCTGGTAGTAATTAAGGTAAAATAAGGTTTTATCTATTAAACAAATGGGCAAACAGGTGAATTTCTAAGCGTGAGATCAGCCGGCATCAGGTCGGCAAAGGGGGGGGAGTTATGCAGTAAACAACCTCACACCAAAATGGCAGTTGGTGGTTGGCTGTGCTGCTGAGAAGACACAGACTCCTGTTGCTTCAGGATTTCTGTAGTATTTCAGCGTTTCTCCTGTCAACAACCTACAAGATGGATCAGGATTTCAACTGGGGAACAGTGGACCCTCGTCTCCTTCTGGATTTGGCCTCTTCACACTCCACCGGGAAGGACAGAGAGGAGGATATTATGGCCGCTGTGATGCATCTGCAGGGAGGAAAGGCAGAGAAGACTGAGGCCCTGGGTCAGCTTCTGGACATGGCTACAACCTTCACCATGGCTCCCATCTACCACTATCCAATGAGATTCCCAAAGAGATCCGGGAAGAGGGCTGAAGATGGAAAGGCCCCCAAGGTGAAGAAGAGGGACATCACCATCAGCGCTGCATCCCAGGAGCCTTCAACCAGCACCCATTCACGCTCTTCCCGAGCAAGCAAAGGGGCTATATACAAACAGCTGGTATCTGAAGGTCTCCTGATTGCCCTGATGTCCAAAGAGCCCAAAAGAAAGGCAGCAGAGACCAAGCCTCAAGGAGCCAAAAGACCCAGGGCCGAATGAGGTAAGTGACATTAGGTGAGTATGGCTTTTATTAGATTTAAAGCCCATTCCTGTCACCTGCCCCGAATTGATCGCTGGCTAAAAAAAAAAATCCATCTAAAATGTATTTTTATTTACACAAAGCCACGGTCACTGCAGTCCCAAGGGTTCCCCCTCTACTATTTACATCCAGTGGGGTCCTTGATGGATTGCTTATTATGTTTTGCCCAGAGTTGGGCTTTAAAAAAAAAAAAAAAAAAAAAATTAAAAAAAAAAAAAAAAAAAAAAGTGTGCATTTAGAAATTATAATTGTTTCTCTTGTTACAAAAAAAAAAAAAAAAGTTTGTAAACATAGATAAGATAGTATGCTTGTTAAGATAGTCTGCCATCTTGTAACATCCTCTGGTAAATGCCAAACATCTCCTTTTCCTCTTCACTTCTGTTTCTTTGGAAAGAGCCCAGAGCCCAGAGCGCATAGAGCACGGCCCAGAGCCCATGGCGCACAGCCCAGAGCGCACAGCCCAGAGCCCATAGCGTACAGCCCAGAGCGCATAGCGCACAGCCCAGAGCGCAGAGCCCATAACGCACAGTCCAGAGCCCATAGCGCACAGCCCAGAGCCCATAGCGCACAGCCCAGAGCCCATAGCGCAAAGCCCAGAGCGCACAGCCCAGAGTCCAGAGCGCACAGCCCAGAGCGCATAGCGCACAGCCCAGAGCCCATAGCGCACAGCCCAGAGCCCATAGCGCACAACCCAGAGCCCATAGCGCACAGCCCAGAGCCCATAGCGCACAGCCCATAGCGCATAGCCCATAGCGCACAGCCCAGAGCCCATAGCGCACAGCCCATAGCGCACATGTGAATTGGATATATTATTTTAAACCAGAGTTTAATGTCACTTCCTTAACATCTTACAAAAAAGGAGAGGACTGGGCGGCTATAAGGGGTGGAGGAGGCCGTTGTTTTTTTTTTTTTCTTTTTTGGTGACACTAATCAACATCCTTATTTTTCTGAAAAATCCATTCACATCCACTAGCTAATGGCCCTTTAATTTACTTTTTAAGGAAATCATTTCCTTCTGTGTTTTCCTGCTTCCTTGTAACATCCTCCATGAGCTCCCACACCTCTCTTGTTCCTCCTCACTTTTAAATATATGGAATGAACAGCGCACGTTAGGAAAAAAAAGTTACAAAAAAAATTATACAAAAATATTATATAGATTTTATAGATAAGATACATATTATCGTTATTGTCATTGTAAACTATTATTCATGAAATTGTCTCTATTATTCTGTGTTTCTGCCATCTTGTGACATCCTCTGGTAAATTCCAAACATCTCCTTTTCCCTCTCAATTCTGTTTCTTTGAAAAGAGCAGAGAATGTTAGTTGTGGCCATATACACAGCTCTATGTACAGCTCATAGCCCAGAGGTGAATTGGATAGATTATTGTAAACCAGAGTTTAGTGTCACTTCTATAACATCTTACAAAAAAGGAGAGGATTGACCAGCTATAAGGGGTGGAGGAGGCCGGATTTTTTTTAATGTGACACTAATCAACATCCTTATTTTTCAGAAAAATCCATTCACATCCACTAGTTAATGGCCCTGTAATTTATTTTTTAAGGAAATCATTTCTTACTGCATTTTCCTGCTTCCTTGTAGCGTCCTCCATGAGCTCCCACACCTCTCCTGTTCCCTCTCACTTTAATTATATGGAATGAGCAGTGCATGTCAGTTGTAGTCATGTGTCCTGCTTTATGCACACTGCAAAGCCAGTAGTTGAATCAAATGAAAAAAAAAATATATTTTTTTTTTAACCATAGTGTAGCTCTAACATCCTACAATAAAGGAGTGTGATTGGCCGGCTATAAGAGGCCAGATTTTTTTTTTAATAAGAGAAAATCCATACACCTCCACTAATTAATGGCCCTGTCATCTATTTTTCATTAAATCATTTCTTATTGTATTTTTCTGCTTCATGGTAACACCCTCCATGAGCTCCCACACCTCTCCGTTCCCTCTCACTTCTGTTTGTTTGGAACAAGCAGTGCATGTTAGTTGCAGTCATGTGCACTACTCTATGTACACTGCAAAGCCCATAGCCATCAAACCCATATGTAAATTGGATATATTATTGTAAACCAGAGTTTAGTGTCACATCTTTAACATCTTACAAAAAAGGAGAGGATTGGCCGGCTATAAGGGGTGGAGGAGGCCGGATTTGTTTTTTTTTTGTGACACTAATCAGTATCCTTATTTTTCAGAAAAAATCTATTTACATTCATTGGTTAATGGCCCTGAAATATATTTTTTAAAGAAATAATTTCTTACTGTGTTTTCCTACTTCCTTGTAACGTCCTCCATGAGCTCCCACACCTCTCCTGTTCCTTCTCACTTTTAATTATATGGAATGAGCAGTGCATGTTAGTTGCAGTCATGTGCACTGCTCTATTCACACTGCAAAGCCCACAGCCCACAGTTGAAAGCATTTTTTTCCTCTCACTTATCAGAGTTTAGTGTCACTTATTTAAGAACTTACAAAAAGAGGAGTGTGATTGGCCAACTATAAGGGGAGGAGGAGGCCAGATTTTTTTTGTGACACTAAACAATATATTTAAAAAAAAAAAAAAACTATTCACATCCACTAGTTAACCTCCCTAGCGGTCTGATTATGTCAGTATTTCTGTGCTCAAAGCAGTACATTTTTTTGCATGGAAATATGTTGTTTTTATTTTTCTGAAAAATTCATTCACATCCACTAGCTAATGGCCCTAAAATGTCTTTTTATTTACACAAAGCCACGGTCACTGCAGTTCCAAGGGTTCCCCCTCTACTATTTACATCCAGTGGGGTCCTTGATGGATTGCTTATTATGTTTTGCCCAGAGTTGGGCTTTAAAAAAAAATTAAATAAAAAAAAATGTAAAAACCAAAAAAAAAAAAAAAAAGTGTGCATTTACATATTATAATTGTTTCTCTTGTTACAAAAAAAAAAGTTTGTAAACATAGATAAGATAGTGATAAGATACTATGCTTGTTAGTCTTATTACAAAAAAAAATATAGAAAAATATTATATAGATTTTATAGATAAGATAAATAGTATAGTTGTTGTCATTGTAAACTATTATTCATGAAATTGTCTCTGTTATTGTGTTTCTGCCATCTTGTGACATCCTCTGGTAAATGCCAAACATCTCCTTTTCCTCTTCACTACTGTTTCTTTTGAAAGAGCAGAGAATGTTAGTTGTGGCCATATACACTGCTCTATGTACAGCCCAGAGCCCATAGCGCACAGCCCAGAGCCCATAGTGCACAGCCCAGAGCCCATAGCGCACAGCCCATAGCGCACAGCCCAGAGCCCATAGCGCACAGCCCAGAGCCCATAGTGCACAGCCCAGAGCCCATAGTGCACAGCCCAGAGCCCATAGCGCACAGCCCAGAGCCCATAGCGCACAGCCCATAGCGCACAGCCCAGAGCCCATAGCGCACAGCCCAGAGCCCATAGTGCACAGCCCAGAGCCCATAGCGCACAGCCCAGAGCCCATAGCGCACAACCCAGAGCGCACATGTAAATTGGATATATTATTTTAAACCAGAGTTTAGTGTCACTTCCTTAACATCTTACAAAAAAGGAGAGGATTGGCCGGCTATAAGGGGTGGAGGAGGCCGTTGTTTTTTTTTTCTCTTTTTTGCTGACACTATTTAACATCCTTATTTTTCTGAAAAATCCATTCACATCCACTAGCTAATGGTCCTTTAATTTACTTTTTAAGGAAATCATTTCCTTCTGTGTTTTCCTGCTTCCTTGTAACATCCTCCATGAGCTCCCACACCTCTCTTGTTCCTCCTCACTTTTAAATATATGGAATGAACAGCACACGTTAGGAAAAAAAAGTTACAAAAAAAATGATATTATACAAAAATATTATATAGATTTTATAGGTAAGATACATATTATCGTTATTGTCATTGTAAACTATTATTCATGAAATTGTCTCTATTATTCTGTGTTTCTGCCATCTTGTGACATCCTCTGGTAAATTCCAAACATCTCCTTTTCCCTCTCAATTCTGTTTCTTTGAAAAGAGCAGAGAATGTTAGTTGTGGCCATATACACAGCTCTATGTACAGCTCATAGCCCAGAGGTGAATTGGATAGATTATTGTAAACCAGAGTTTAGTGTCACTTCTATAACATCTTACAAAAAAGGAGAGGATTGACCAGCTATAAGGGGTGGAGGAGGCCGGATTTTTTTTAATGTGACACTAATCAACATCCTTATTTTTCAGAAAAATCCATTCACATCCACTAGTTAATGGCCCTGTAATTTATTTTTTAAGGAAATCATTTCTTACTGCGTTTTCCTGCTTCCTTGTAGCATCCTTCATGAGCTCCCACACCTCTCCTGTTTCCTCTCACTTTAATTATATGGAATGAGCAGTGCATGTCAGTTGTAGTCATGTGTCCTGCTTTATGCACACTGCAAAGCCAGTAGTTGAATCAAATGAAAAAAAAAATATATATTTTTTTTAACCATAGTGTAGCTCTAACATCCTACAATAAAGGAGTGTGATTGGCCGGCTATAAGAGGCCAGATTTTTTTTTTAATAAGAGAAAATCCATACACCTCCACTAATTAATGGCCCTGTCATCTATTTTTCATTCAATCATTTCTTATTGTATTTTTCTGCTTCATGGTAACACCCTCCATGAGCTCCCACACCTCTCCGTTCCCTCTCACTTCTGTTTGTTTGGAACAAGCAGTGCATGTTAGTTGCAGTCATGTGCACTACTCTATGTACACTGCAAAGCCCATAGCCATCAAACCCATATGTAAATTGGATATATTATTTTAAACCAGAGTTTAGTGTCACATCTTTAACATCTTACAAAAAAGGAGAGGATTGGCCGGCTATAAGGGGTGGAGGAGGCCGGATTTGTTTGTTTTTTTTGTGACACTAATCAATATCCTTATTTTTCAGAAAAAATCCATTTACATTCATTGGTTAATGGCCCTGAAATATATTTTTTAAAGAAATAATTTCTTACTGTGTTTTCCTGCTTCCTTGTAACGTCCTCCATGAGCTCCCACACCTCTCCTGTTCCTTCTCACTTTTAATTATATGGAATGAGCAGTGCATGTTAGTTGCAGTCATGTGCACTGCTCTATTCACACTGCAAAGCCCACAGCCCACAGTTGAAAGCATTTTTTTCCTCTCACTTTTCAGAGTTTAGTGTCACTTATTTAACAACTTACAGCTATGAGGGGAGGAGGAAGCCAGATTTTTTTTGTGAAACTAAACAATATATTTTTAAAAAAAAACTATTCACATCCACTAGTTAACCTCCCTAGCGGTCTGATTATGTCAGTATTTCTGTGCTCAAAGCGGTACATTTTTTTGCATGGAAATATGTCATTTTTTTATTGTAGGCCTGTAATTTTTAGGAATAACTCACTGAAATCTGTCTGAACAAGAGTCTAGTAAACATCTCGGGTATGATAAAATTTGAAACACGAAATCCTAAATTATAATATAAGGAATAATCATAAATAATAATAATATAATAATAATACATTTAATTCAATAATGTAATCAAACCAAAAACACTGAAATTTGAAATATAGCGCCAAGTTCGCACATCGCTGAGCAAAGTCGCAAAATCGTTTTCAGTGTCTGATGAGGAATTTCCCCACAAATCATTATCACTCAATTCTGCAAGTGGTTCTGATTTACTATCGCTGTTCTCTAGCCGGTCTAAAACCGATTTTGACCTAAAAGGGACGCTTTTTGGACGCCATGGACGTTTCTCAGTTTCCAGGCAGAAAGAACAGTAAAAATGCAGGCAGGGCACAGGACAAAGCACTCGGGACAAAATGTATGTGAAATGGTTTGATACAGAAATGTTATACTATGTGATTTTAGTGTATTTAGTGAATGTCACTTTTGACATTTTTAAATTTCCTGCCGGTTCTGTTCCCCGCACGTCCCGAGGTCGCCGGGAACGGAACCCGTAAGACGGATGCCGGCATTGGATGGAGGAGATGGCTGGGGACCCTGCAGGGGGGACATCGTGGGAGCGCAGGACAAGGTAAGTGTAGAAGAGATCCCGGAGCAGCTCCGCATAGTATTCCTGAGTGTAGCTCGGGGTTACCGCTTGTGGTGCTGAAACTTTACCCCGAGCTACACTCGGGAATACCTCCAGGGGGGTTAATGGCCCTGTAATCTATTTTTCATTAAATCATTTTTTTTTTGTTTTTCTGTTTCCTTGTAACATCATCCATGAGCTCCCACACCTCTCCTGTCCCCTCTGACTTTTAATTGTTTGGGACGGGTAGTGCACTATAGTTGCAGTCATGAACACTGCAAAGCCCATAGCTCATGTCAGGAAGTAAGATCACAAAAAAACAAGGAACAAGGAAACAAGGACAAGCAAGGAAGGAATTTTTTTTTTCTTTTGAAACCAGAGTTAAGTGTCACTTTAACATGATGCAAGAACGGAGCGTTGAAGTCTCCTGCCACAATTAAATATCCCTTAGAGAAATCCATCAATTTCTTCAGAACCCCTTTCAAAAACATCTCTGGTTTCCTATTAGGGCAGTATATATTTGCTAGCGTACACTCGATATCCTGCAATTTGCCTTTCAAAAACAGAAACCTCCCATCCGGATCGGTATTCCTATCTTCTAGTTCAAACCTAACATTTTTTGCAAATCCTATAGCCACCCCCTTCGCTCTCTTAATTGGGGAATCCGCATAATACCAAACCGGATGGTATCTAGATTTCAACTTAATATTTTTTTTTAACTCGAGGTACGTTTCTTGCAAGAATACCACTGAGGCCGCTCTATGCTGTAGTTCTCTAAATAACCTAAATCTTTTACTTGGACAGTTCAACCCATTTACATTATGAGTTATGAACTGTATTTCCTCCATATTTTGTTTATTTGTCATCTTTCTATTTTACCATCTCCTTTCTTCTTCCATTTCCCTCTATCTCTTCTTTTATGCCATGTATATGTATAATAAACCTCCATCTTGTCTTCCTGTATATAGTATAGTTTCTCCATTCTAACAATCTGATCCACTCTGTCTATCCAGTCATCTGCCTTCGGTGCCTCCACTTTACGCCAAAACCTAGGTATCAGTCCTTTAGCTGCATTTAAGTAGCACTCTATGCCCATATCTTTAAATGTATTCATTGATATTTCTGTGATATGAAAAAGGCATATTTCAGGGTCCAAACCAATCTCAATTTCAGTGATATTCCTAATTTGATTTATAACCTTTCTCCAGTAAACTTGTATTTTTGGGCACCCCCACCACACGTGATACGTTGTGCCCCCCTCTCCACATTCTCGCCAACACCCAGGTTGTTTCTCACCACTCATTTTGTGCTCTACCATCGGAGTGATATACCACCTACTTAAACATTTATAGTTCAATTCCACCTCCCGCATGCTAACACTTCCATGTACCATTCTATATATTCTTCTTTGTGTATGTTCCTCCCACTCCACCCCCAAATCCCTTTCCCATTTTTCTATATATCTTAATTTTACCTTACTATCTAAATCAGTGAGAATGTTGTATGTTTTAGCAGTGCTGTGTTTCCCATCACCTCGAACTTCAAAAAATTTAAGCCATCCAGCAAGCCCTACTAGTTTCGTCATGAATGACGTCTTCAAGGGGCGGTCCCCTTGAAGACGTCATTCATGACGAAACTAGTAGGGCTTGCTGGATGCTGACGTTTGTGGAGAAAATTAAGTCACGAGCGCTGTAGTGAGTGTACGGGGAACAGGAGACTGTTATACCATTTGCTGTTTTATGCTGTTATACTGGTGTCGGTGAAGACACCCTTTTTGTGAGTGTAAATCTTTATTAAATTGTTGGATACTTTTATAAAAAAACTGGCTGCACCATGATTTTCTCTTTCATTCCCAAACATGACCTCGGTGGAGAGATATAAAAAGAGAGAGTGATATAATGCTCCTGGAACCATTATATTGAGTGGTGGATACCTACCTTATGGATGATTGTGTAGCTATTGATCATCACACCTGAGAAGTTGATTTATTGCATCTGCTCCCAGAGCAAAAAGCGTTTTTTGCTGATCTAGAGATTGATCAGCATGGAGCTCTGGTGAGTTACCCAACTTTACTTTTGGTGGTGGATTTTGGCACAATTTCTTTGTGAGCACCTGAATTTGAAAAGGATTTGTTTGGACATTTGAAGATATTCAGAATTGGACATTTTTTTTATATTCACAAATTTAATTATTTAAATTATTACTTATGCACTAAAAAATAGTTTTGCACATAATTTTGATATATTTTTTGATATTAATTGAGAATAGATATATATATATCTTTTGCACTAATGTTTCTACACTAAATTAGGAATAGTTTGTGGTTTTAGCGCATTCCTTTATTTAAGTAAATATGTACGTTTGCCTATGATGTTTCCGGTCCCAGCTGGTAGTCGATACAGCACCCTCCATTGATGAGCCATATTTCCAGGAATATGTGCGAAGGGAATAGTTATAGACTGTCCCCTGCAGTGGCATCCACATGAGAAAGTACCAGCTGGCCACCTCTCCTCCCTGCTCCTCTGGATGCACGCTGATGACGTCACCCCACCCCATAAGTGACACACCTGTGTTTCTGGGCCAAGCAGTGTCTAGCCGCAGAAGCCCCACCGCAACCTCCAAGGGGATGCGGTGTGCTGTCCTCCGCCACACCTGAGCTTAGAGGGAGGGGGAGCAGATCACCTCCCACTGCTTCCAAGGATGGAGCACTGCAGACGCCAAGCCAACCACCTCTTCCAAAAACTGGCAGCAAATACCTCTGGGCCAGAGCTCTTTTCCCCACAGGCAGCCCTAGAGAGATGGAGCCCTACGGCGGTCTCTCAGGCAACATGTTCCCTCCGGATGGAGGAAACACTGGACATTGGCCTGGGACTGCCTTAAGAATAAGTGTGACAATGTGTTTCCTGTTTGGAGGGGTAGAGCTCCATCTCTACAGGGCTGGCCTGGAAGACGACTCAGGAAAACTGGTTAATGCAGCGTGTCCAGAGGGTGTTGATTAATGCCATATTTTCTGAATGGTCTGGAGTTGTAAGTGGGGTGCTCCAGGGCTCTGCCCTGGAACCAATTCTGTTTAATTTGTTCATAAATGATATGGAGGTTGAAATAAATAGTTCTATCTCCCTGTTTGCTCAAGAAAATAGAGTGGTGGGCAGCTAAATGGCTGGTGAGGTTTAATGTAGACAAATGTAAAGTAACACATTTGGGAGCTAAAAATATGAATGAAAGTTGCATGCTAAGGGGAGAACCTCTGGGGGAATCAAGGATGGAAAAGGATGTGGGGGGAATTGTAGATGACAGACTCGGCAATAGCATGCAGTGCCAAGTTGCAGCAAGCAAGGCCAGCAGATTGCTACCATGCATTAAAAAAGGCATTTATGAGATAAAACTATAATTTTACCACTTTACAAAACTCTGGTTCAGATGCATCTTAATTATACCATCCAGTTCTGGTCACCAATACTGTGGAAGAATGTGATTGAACTGGAGAGAGTCCAAAGAAGGGCAACAAAGGTAATAATCAAGCTGGAGGACCTCAGTTATGGGGAATGACTACAAACATTAAACTTACTCTCCCTGTAGAAAAGACTCTTAAAGCTTGCTATAGATGGATTGATATCCGGCCAGTTTAGCAGTGACAGGCCAAATTTCAATCCATGTATAGCCACTGTGGTTGAATCTACCAATCAACTTTGGTTCATCTGCCCTGCTGGAAAATCTCCAATTGATCAGTGGTGCAGGTTATATTCTGCAGCGCTGATCTGTGTATTCTGATGGTGGGGAAGTGTTATGTTCCACCTGACATTGTCTCTAGCAGCCCACAGCACGGATTTCCTCAGGGCGTGGGGTCTAAGTCCCAGTCTACTATTCACCAGGGCCCCTGATGGTGGGGATGGACTTGGTGCAGACTGGAACCAGGTCACGACCCCTGAGTGCGTCCGGCGGTGGTAGAGGGCACTGGCAGAGGAGTGCGGGAACGGAGTCTGATGGGAAGAGGCAGGCAGACTTACTAATAGTGCGTGATCCGTGCGGGATGGATCGTCGGGTGAAGTAGGCGTAGTCAGGCAGGCCGGGTCGGTATCGTGCGGGCAGCAAGGTACAAGAGGAGCGAGCAGAGAATAGTCGGGGTCACAAGCCAGGTTCAGCAGGTTGCGGGCAGCGCGGTACCAGGGATCAGGCAGAAGAATGGTCAGGCAAGCCAGGGGTTAATCAGGAGCAATCAGCAGGGTCAGGTACAAGCAGAGGTCGGCAACGAGATAACACAGGAACACAATATCAGGAACAGAGCAGGTAAGACCAAACGGCAACTGACATACCTTAGTTCCCATTTAACTGTCATTGGTGCCAGGCGCATGTCCGCGATCGCGAGTGCACATGCGCGAACACCCCCGCCGCCATGCACGCCCAGGTCCCGTCGCTCGTCGGCTAGCAAGGACTGGTGTTCTGCGCATGCGCTGCCCGGCGCGATGCTGCAGAACACCCGCGTCCTGACAAGAAGTCTCTGTCAGAATACAATGACAAAGCGGGAGCATTCCCCCATCCACCTCCAATGTGTGGATGGGGGAATCAAGTCAGTTTTTTTTTGTTCAACCCACTGGTGGAACGAAAAAAATGACTCATCTATGATCAGCTTAAGAGGGTATATGATTTCAATAAACACATTTTTAAATGGGGACTCTAGAATTAGGAGGAAACTATTTAAACTAAAGTCTTTAAAGAAAAAACACAGCCACAGAATGAAGATGGACAAGAAGAGGTTCAAACTTAAGGCTCCATTCATACTGGGTTAAAAACTGCTGCTTCTACAGGAGTTTTGTGTTTTGCCTGTAGAATCAGCTCAGGCTAATCCTGTGTCCATGCACATTAGGACAATTAGAGGCATATTTTATGCTCAATGTTTAGAGGCAGAAAAAAAAACCTCCTGGTTTGTGTTTTGGTTGGAGCTTTCTGGCAGAAAAATGCTACTCGCCTAAACATTATACAAAAACACTATGTATCAACATTTTTTTCTGTCAAGGGAACTGTTTTTTTTTCAAGCCCAGAGTGCAAAAAACCTAAACTGCATAAGGAAGTAAATCCAAAAAATTTCTAGATGTGTTTTAGTGACATAAACACATACACTCAGGTTGAACTGGATGGACTGGTGTCTCTATTCATACATAGTATTACCAGGTCCAGCAGAGCATCATTCCTAGTAGGGGCTTCTATGAACTGTACCATAAAATTGTTTAAAAATGTTTAAAAAAGGTTTAAAAATGTTTGCCCTGTAACTGTTCCTGCAGTACCATTACTCCAGTCAATTTCTGGGTAGTTAAAATCCCCCATTATTATCACTGTCCCAGCCCTTGCAGCCCTTTCAGTCTGTGCAAGGAGCTGAATTTCCACCTCCTCATTTACACTGGGAGGCCTATAACAAACTCCAATGATTACCTTTGTAGTACGCACCCCCATGTGCAGTTCCACCCATAATACTTCAGCCTCATCACACTCTCCATCAACTAGGTCCTCTTTCACACTTGCTCTGAGATCACTTCTCAAATAGAGACAGATACCACCACCTTTCCTATTTACTCTTTCTCTCCGAAAGAGAACATAGCCAGGAATATTAATGGCCCAGTCATGTGAAGAATGAAGCCAAGATTCAACAATCCCAATTAAATCATAGTTCTCTTCATGCACCAAAGCTTCCAACCTATTTTGCTTGGCAGACTTCTGGCATTGGTGAACAAACACTTTTTTTTTTCCAAAAATATTTTATTGATATAAGAATAGACAAGATAGCATATAGAGCATATACAGCTATAAAGCACAGTCAGAACACAGACATGAAATATTACTTTCCGTTTCGCAGACGGGATTCAGTGTAAACCATAATACAAAGCAATGTAGTGTAGAACAATACATCAAGCTTACAATTCAAACCATTGAATACTTAGAGGAGAGTAGGTACAGCACTGCAGGTGGATGTCGTCTCGTCTTGAGTATCAGCAATGCGGTGATGAGGTGATATGAAGATTAGAGCCTGGAAGGCATTAGATGTTGTGAAAGTCATGGTTTACATACTTATAGTTTAAGTGTATAATACAGATGAAGTGAGTCCTATCTGTGTGAGGGTGAAAGCATTATTTGGTTGGTGAAGAATGACTGATAAGGTGGTATAACAGGTGTGAAAAAAGAGAGGTCAGAAAGAAGAACAGCAAGAAAAAGAGATGTAGGATGAGATGATAGGTGGGATAAAAAATAAAGAAAAAAAAAATGGGGGGGAATGGGTCGAGTGGCAGTAGCGTATATAGAAAATAAAAAGTTAAAATGGATCACCTCCCTAAGTATTAGCCGAGCCGGAAAGGTAATATAGCTTAGTATATGTTACATGCAAGATCAGACAGTGGGGTAACACATTGATCAGAAACCCCATAAAACATATCATGATATCGCACTACAGCCTATCTTTACGTGTGATAAAAGCGTCTTCGGTGAGTGAACAAACACTTTAATTCATTGACACCTTGTTCACACGTGTTTTGCATATTTTTTATTTTCATACAAATGGTACCAATTCCACTGGTTGTTTGTAACATGTATTCAATCTTACTAACCATGTGACTATATGATAATCTTGAGACTCCTGTAGTAAGTTGCACACCCATAGATCACAAATGTCTGCAGTTTCTTTTTTTCACCCAAGGATATTTCAATGGGAGGACAATAAGGAGTCATCTCATTTAAGAACACGGAAGGCATAACAAAGGAAGGAAATGTAAATATAGACTCATATCTGGTGAACAACTGTCATTTCTTAAAGCTGACACCCATTAATAATTCCTTTCTTTTTTATTTAGAGAATAATGACCCTGCTGCAGTATTAGTAAGGATCAATACACATTCTGTCAAACTGTCAAACCCTTGCTAAAGCATGGATACACTAGTAGATTATTGCAAAAAAAAATTTTATTTTAGGAATGTTTGTTTGATTTTCTATTCATTAGTGGCGTCACATTGACGTTCATTTTTGACTACAGTGACAAGAAAATTTGAAAGATCAGGCTGGAAACATTTTCTTAAATACATTTCTAATAGTGAATGTGTTTTTTGGTCAATGAATCCATTCACTTCAAAGTTGAAGGTTAGAAGCAAACAAAATCTTAAATTACTTTGTCAAGCCTTCAAATGTAATGAGAATTTTCATACAAATTTCATAGGTTCATACGTATCAATGTGCGAAAATCTACAGCTTAACACCTTCCTGCCCGGCCTATAGCAGATTGATGGCAGGGCAGGACGCTCCTACTTCTGAGTGGATGTCATATGATGTCCTGTCAGAAGGCACCGCTCATCCACGCCCATCCATGGGACACAGCCGATAACAGATCACTACAATGGCCCGTTGCCATTGTCATGTAATCGCTGTGACCAATCACAGCAGATCACATAACAATTGTATACAATGGATGGCTTTCTTTCATGCCATCAATTGTATACAATTGTGTTGTTAGCTGTGATTGGTCACAGTGGTCACATGGCACAGACAGGGCCAATCACAGCCCATCTGTACCATGCGATGAGCTTTGGACAGTTACAGCTAATCACAACAAAAGACTGAATGAATCATTTTCATTCAGTAAAAATGGTTGCTTATAGTAATTAAATACATTGGTATAAGCAATCACAATGTCATAATGTGTAGAGAAAAAAAAATCCTGATCACTTGACAAGAGTAGTACAATGTTACCATGGTAACATTGCATTGCACTAGTCACAGTGTAAAATAACAACTGAAAAACATGCAGAATAGGTGAGCGCACAGATAAAATGACATAAGCTGCTAACATAAAGGATGAACCCCTGTATCCGCCAACAAAATTGTAAACAAAATATGCAGCGCTATAAGTAAAAAGTGATGAGTGCTTAGGGATATATATCTCACTATATAAAACCAAAAGTACATAAATTCCAAATACAAAAAAGTGCAATATTAATATTGAAAAGTGATGAACCTCGTCTAATGGATGACGAGTACACATGTGAATGGATATATAATAATAAATCTAGTGACAAGTATTAGTGAGAATGAATGTGTTTAAACGGCCAAAGATTATATATGGTGAATATCAACAATTATATCTGACAAATAAAAGAAAAAATATTTAAAGTCACTATAAAAATAAAATCCAAAACAAAACGTGAATGGATAAAAATAAATGGTGAATAATAGTGATCGTTATAAGAATGCTCAAATATATAGTGATGATCACATAAGAGTACAGTCCAACGAAGATGGTGAATGAAAACTTCCGTGCTTGTGACTTCTCGTGATAAAATGAGATATGCTTGCACTCACCAGAAGCGCAAGGTAATTGCACATACAGTCAGGTCCATAAATATTGGGACATCGACACAATTCTAACATTTTTGGCTCTATACACCACCACAATGGATTTGAAATGAAACGAACAAGATGTGCTTTAACTGCAGACTGTCAGCTTTAATTGAGGGTATTTACATCCAAATCAGGTGAACGGTGTAGGAATTACAACAGTTTGCATATGTGCCTTCCACTTGTTAAGGGACCAAAAGTAATAGGACAATTGGCTTCTCAGCTGTTCCATGGCCAGGTGTGTGTTATTCCCGCATTATCCCAATTACAATGAGCAGATAAAAGGTCCAGAGTTCATTTCAAGTGTGCTATTTGCATTTGGAATCTGTTGCTGTCAACTTTCAAGATGAGATCCAAAGAGCTGTCACTATCAGTGAAGCAAGCCATCATTAGGCTGAAAAAACAAAACAAACCCATTAGAGAGATAGAAAAACATTAGGCGTGGCCAAAACAACTGTTTGGAACATTCTTAAAAAGAAGGAACGCACCGGTGAGCTCAGCAACACCA
Organism: Staurois parvus; assembly: GCF_062004578.1. Classification (NCBI taxonomy): domain Eukaryota; kingdom Metazoa; phylum Chordata; class Amphibia; order Anura; family Ranidae; genus Staurois; species Staurois parvus. The sequence continues at coordinate 3,783,847 of NW_028318236.1, forward strand.
AAAGACCCGGAAGACCACAGAAAACAACTGTGGTGGATGACCGAAGAATTCTTTCCCTGGTGAAGAAAACACCCTTCACAACAGTTGGCCAGATCAAGAACACTCTCCAGGAGGTAGGTGTATGTGTGTCAAAGTCAACAATCAAGAGAAGACTTCACCAGAGTGAATACAGAGGGTTCACCACAAGATGTAAACCATTGGTGAGCCTCAAAAACAGGAAGGCCAGATTAGAGTTTGCCAAACGACATCTAAAAAAGCCTTCACAGTTCTGGAACAACATCCTATGGACAGATGAGACCAAGATCAACTTGTACCAGAGTGATGGGAAGAGAAGAGTATGGAGAAGGAAAGGAACTGCTCATGATCCTAAGCATACCACCTCATCAGTGAAGCATGGTGGTGGTAGTGTCATGGCGTGGGCATGTATGGCTGCCAATGGAACTGGTTCTCTTGTATTTATTGATGATGTGACTGCTGACAAAAGCAGCAGGATGAATTCTGAAGTGTTTCGGGCAATATTATCTGCTCATATTCAGCCAAATGCTTCAGAACTCATTGGACGCCGCTTCACATTGCAGATGGACAATGACCCAAAGCATACTGCAAAAGCAACCAAAGAGTTTAAGGGAAAGAAGTGGAATGTTATGCAATGGCCAAGTCAATCACCTGACCTGAATCCAATTGAGCATGCATTTCACTTGCTGAAGACAAAACTGAAGGGAAAATGCCCCAAGAACAAGCAGGAACTGAAGACAGTTGCAGTAGAGGCCTGGCAGAGCATCACCAGGGATGAAACCCAGCATCTGATGATGTCTATGCGTTCCAGACTTCAGTCTGTAATTGACTGCAAAGGATTTGCAACCAAGTATTAAAAAGTGAAAGTTTGATTTATGATTATTATTCTGTCCCATTACTTTTGGTCCCTTAACAAGTGGGAGGCACATATGCAAACTGTTGTAATTAGTACACCATTCACCTGATTTGGATGTAAACACCCTCAAATTAAAGCTGACAGTCTGCAGTTAAAGCACATCTTGTTCGTTTCATTTCAAATCCATTGTGGTGGTGTATAGAGCCAAAAATGTTAGAATTGTGTCGATGTCCCAATATTTATAGACCTGACTGTATATATAATCCAAGAAGGACGCTGATGATCATCAGGGATCTGGTCAGCGGCAGGGGGCTCCACTGGTGTATAGACACAGAATTGGCACTCCAAACCTCTCCACCGGACCCTCACAGCATATGCGGACAACTCCTTCCATGCGTTACCATCATAAGAACGACTGCCAAATGGATACTACTTCACCTTAAAATGGCTCAGATACAAGCCATCAGACAAAGGAACTTGATAGTGTAGTCATTTTTTAATTTTAAAAAATCACGAGAAGTCACAAGCACGGAAGTTTTCATTCACCATTTTCGCTGGACTGTACTTTTATGTGCTCATCACTATATATTTGAGCATTCTTAAAACGATCACTATTATTCACCATTTATTTTTATCCATTCACGTTTTGTTTGGATTTTATTTTTATAGTGACTTTAAATTTTTTTTCTTTTATTTGTCGGATATAATTGTTAATATTCACCATATATAATCTTTGGCCGTTTAAACACATTCATTCTCACTAATACTTGTCACTAAGATTTATTAATATATATCCATTCACATGTGTACTCGTCATCCATTAGACGAGATTCATCAATTTTCAATATTAATATTGCACTTTTTTGTATTTGGAATTTATGTACTTTTGGTTTTATATAGTAGTGAGATATATGTCCCTAAGCACTCATCACTTTTTACTTATAGCGCTGCATATTTTGTTTACAACTAGTCACAGTGTGTTGAAAGACAAAGTAAAACAAAAAATGCAATAAAAAAGAAAAAAAATAGAAAAAATTGACAAAAATAAAAATGTAATTATTGTTATTATTTTGTTTTTTCTACATACTGTCCCAATTTAGTGTCCCTGATACCGCCACACCATTTATATAATAATGCTGCACTGGACTGTATGTATATGTAAAAAAAAGAAAAAAAAATCGATTTCTTTTTTTTTAATTCTTCATTTACCAAAAAATTGTGACAAAAAATTCCAACTTCAAAAAACATGCCATGCCTCTTACTAAATACCTTGAACTGTCCATTTTCCAAAAATGGGTAATTTGGAGGGTATTTGTACTATCCTGGTGTTTTTGGGCCTCAAGAAAGGTTGGCCGACAGTATATCAGGATTGAATGATTGTCAGATATATATCCCATAGTTTGTTGACTCTATAACTTTCCTACAGACTAAATAATATACACTAATTTGGGTTATTTTTACAAAAGAAATGTAGCAGAATACATTTTGACATAAATTTATGAGGAACGGTTATTTTTCTTGCCAAACTTTATAACAAAAATTAAGAAATATCCTTTTTTACTTACAAAAGTTTTAATTATTTATATTTTTTGTATAAAAAAAGAAAGCTCTATTTGTGTGAAAAAAAGCTAAAAATTTTTTATGGGTACAGTGTTGTATGACACTGACGTGCAATTGTCATTCAAAGAGTGACAACGCTGAAAGCTGAAAATTGGCTTGGGCAGGAAGGGAGTAAAAGTGCCCGGTATTGAAGTGGTTAAGGACTTTTGTCATTTTGCCCATAGTTGGGTTATAAGACACACTGTGCTACCCAATGGTCTACCAGCCTAGGGCTTCTGCCATACCTACGAGATTGCCTATAAGAGAAGGGTTAGACAGGGCCTCTAACACCAGCCAGTACACTAATCAGCACCAAGCTGCTCTTTTAATAGGAAAAAATACAATGCCCCCCCCCCTCCCTTTAAACCTGCCACCAAGAGGTGTTGGATTCCAGATTTAGGGGTTGTTAGTGTGATCTTTATTCATTGGTTACAAAAGACAAGCTTTTTATTTTTACATGTATTGGAGAGAAGCAAGAGTCTTACTCTGCACACCCAGCTGCATTCCTGATGAGTTAATGGACATGGAACTCAGCAGAGAAATCCTGACATAACTGAATAATATCACTGACATTCCTTTTCTGTTTATTTGGCACACTACAAAAAAAACATGCCTGAGTGTATAAGTCATATGAACTTGGACAACATTACTATATATATGCCGAACATGATAAATGATACCTTTGCGAATAATCCATATGGAAAGATTTCTGTAAACATAGTCTTTAAGAGAACCATCTGGGCAGTAAAGTGCAAGGTACACCCTGATTGCAGGGGCTCCTTCCCCTTTATATATCACCTACTGTTAGCAGATGGAAGATGCACCTGTAAAGAAAAAAGTTAGATATGAACTTACCTTACCCCCACCTTCTGCATCACTGGGCGTGACGTTACCATCCTTTTGAGAGGGTTCCTGGAAAATGCAGGGCAGGAGCAATTTCACAAGAAGACAATCCAGTCCAAGAGGAAGCGTATCTTGTCATAATATTTCGGCTACTCTGTATTCATCAGGATCTAGCTGATAGGAGTGCGATGTCAGCTAGCTAGACACCATGGGTAGAAGATAAAGGCGAGGTAAGTATAAACCTGAACTTTTTTAAATCTACTAATAGTAGGTGATTTGTGAAGGGGGGGGGCTCGGTATTGAAAGAGTACCTTGCATTTTACTATAAGGTCCATATTATGGGCTCATTCACAACAATACACTGAGCTGGCTGATCAGCTAAACGAAATGCAAAGACAGGACAGTTTGTCTTGTTTTCTAGGTAGTAAGTTTCCACCACTGCACTATGTTGGCGTGCGTTGAAAGAAATACTGTATGCGCTACTTTGGGCTGCAAACTACTGCAATGCTGCCACAGCAAATAGAACAGAATGAAATGTCACTTGTAACGTGGCAATTAAGTTCTACCAAACAAAAAGAAAAAAGTAGACTGTGCAATGTGCCGGGATCACTACATCCGCACTGTTACCCACAGCGTACACCGGCGGTTTTGTCTTCAGTGTGGTTTGCTGAATGAGCCCTAAGTCTTAAATGAATATGTTTGCACAGGAATATTTATGACTGATTTATAGCTGCTTACTATGTCTAAACAGGGCTGGCTTTAGAAATCATAGTGTCTGGTACAGCCTACCTGGCAGGGCCCCCCTTCCTTGCTCTGCTTTGTGTCACTATAGTGTCAATGCAGAGCAGAACATAGAAAAGTGCATTCAGCAGTATACAGTGCAGGACAGTAAGAAATGGTACTGAAGAGTTGTGGAGTGCATGGTATGTAACAGTAGGAAAGTACAGAGCAAACAGTAACCAGAATGTAGTGCCAGGGGAGTCAGTGAGCAATATGTAGTGGGAGGGTGGTCAGTAACCAGTATGACAGGATAAGGCATTATGTAATGGTTGGTAAGTCAGTGAGCAGTATGTAGTGGCAAAGCAGTCAGTGACCAGTAGGTAGTTACAGGGCAGTCAGTGAGCAGTATGTAGTGGTACATCAGTCAGTGAGCAGTATGTAGTGTCAAGGCGGTATGTATTGGTAGGGCAGACAGTGACCATTAGGTAGTGGCAGGGTGGTCATTGAGCAGTATGCAATGGCATGGCAGTCAGTGAGCAGTATGTAGCGTCAAGGTGGTCAGTGAGCAGTATGTAGTGGCAGGGCAGTCAGTGAGCAGTATGTAGTGGTACGGCAGCCAGTGACCAGTAGGTAGTGGTAGGATGCTCAGAGAGCACTATATAGTGGTAGGGCAGCCAGTGACCAGTAGGTAGTGGTAGGATGCTCAGAGAGCACTATATAGTGGTAGGGCAGACAGTGACCATTAGGTAGTGGCAGGGTGGTCAGTGAGCAGTATGCAATGGCATGGCAGTCAGTGAGCAGTATGTAGCTTCAAGGTGGTCAGTGAGCAGTATGTAGTGGCAGGGCAGTCAGTGACCAGTAGGTAGTGGTAGGACGCTCAGAGAGCACTATGTAGTGGTAGGGCAGTCAGTAACCAGTAGGTATTGGAAAGTTGGTCAGTAAGCAGCATATAGATGCAGGGTGATCGGTAAGCAGTATGCAGTGGGAGGGTGGACAGTATGCAGTGGGAGGGTGGACAGTAAGCAGTGGGAGGGTGGTAAAGAAGCAGTGTGTAGTTGCAGGGCAGCCAGTGACCAGTAGGTAGTGGCAGGATGCTCAGAGAGCACTATATAGTGGTAGGGCAACCAGTGACCAGTAGTAGTGGAAAGTCGGCCAGTGAGGGGCATTTAGAGGCAGGGTGATTGGTGAGCAGTATGCAGTGAAAGGGTGTACAGTAAGCAGTATGCAGTGGGAAGGTGGTGAGTAAGCAGTGTGCAGTTTCAGGGCAGTCAGTGAGCAGTATGTATTGGCAGGGCAGTAAGTCAATCACTTACTGCATGGTTGGAAATAAATGATTTGCAGGGTTACTATCTCTGCTTCTCCTCTTTCCCCATCTTCAGCTGGTAGATCAGAATGAAGAGGCAACCTGTGCGAAAAGGGGAGGAAGTGGCCACACTCCCAGCCCTGCCCGTCACCTCTGGCTGCTCGGGTGAAGCTAATGAGCACTCCCTGGCTTCTGGCTTCCGTTTACTCTGCATGGGGCAATAGGGTGGACAATCTAAGGATAAGGGAGAGCATTAGGTAGTGGTAAGCACTCCTGCCTCAAAGTTCCTCGGTTTGAATGCCAACCAGGACATTAACTGTATGTTCTCCCTGTGCTTGCTTTGGTTTCCTCCAGGTACTCTGGTTTCTTCCCATACCCCCATAGACACACTGGTAGGGTATTTGGCCCCCATCTAAAATGGCCCTAGTATGTGTATGTATGCATGTGAGAAAGAGACATTCAATTATAAACTCCTTGAAAGCACTGCATAAATTGTTATCACTATATAAATACCAGTATTAAATAAACAGTCCTGCACAATTATAATAACTTGAAGATTGAATGTTCCAATTTTTGCAAATATTTAGAGATTTTTACATCTGCTTGATTTAAATTAATTCCCTAGATTTCAATTAGGATGTAGTTCCTTCTTACTGAAAGCCTAAGAAAGGAAAGTAAATGAATTCATCTCAGAACAAGGTTAAATAATCTTAACACTCTGCCATATGAAAGTCTCTCGGAAACGTCGCAGTGTGGCGCACACGATAAACCGAGCCATAATTTATATTCAGGGCCCTTAGGAGATGGTGATAAAAATCTTTCCTGGGCTTAATGCCAAATATACACGCTCATTAACTTGCTCTCATACTTTTGTCACAATTTCATGTTTTTAAAGAATGACTTGTTTCAGAGTTGAAGAACCTAGTTGTGAATTACTGGCAAGTACCGGTGTGATAAGAACAAAACAATAAAGACACAGACAAGTCATCTATTACATATTTAAATGTAATAAATTACATAACTCCATCATGTTCCGCCATAAGGTGATTCTCCGCGCAAAACATTTTTCATTTTTGGATAGAGTGGGTTGTAGCCGTATTAGTACATTTGTGACAGAAACAATTGAGTACTGTCCGTGATACTTTTTTTATTTGCACTAACATATAATTTTCAGGACAAGCTTTTTGGGTACTGGTCACAAAGTTTTAGCAGAATGTTAGAGGAGATGTAGGGGATGGAAAAAAAAAATAAAGAGAACAGAGAGATAAGACACAGCAAAAGCAAAGTCTGGGGGGGGGGGGGAGACAACACTCACAGAGGCAGTCATGCTTGAGGTGATAGTCATAAAACTGTTGGATAACGATTGAGGAATCCCATGTCCAAATTAAGGCCGTTATCTCTTGTGTCAAATAGAATTATCATTCTTAGTTCAAAAGTTTTTCTTTCCTGAATGGATTTGAAATTTCCTTTAAGAACTAAAATATTGAGGTCTCCCATTGTGTGGTCTGGTTGTGCGAAATGGTGTCCCACAGGTGTGCAAAAGTCATCTTCTTTATGTTCCTTGATGGTATGTCTGTGCAAATTCATTCTTGTTTGCAACTTCTGTCCTGTTTCGCCAACATAAGATCCTTTGCTACATTTTCTGCACTGGATAAGGTACACAACATTACTGGAGGTGCAGCTGTATGATCCGGAGATATTGAAGATCCCTTTTGAGTGTCTGACACTTTTTGATGGATTGATTTGGTTGCACAGTTTGCAGTGTTTTTTATTGCAGGGTTTGCTTCCATTATTTGTGACCTCATAATCAGAAGGAAGTTTCCTACTGATTAGTTTATTTCTGAGGTTGGGGGGTTGTCTGAAGGCCAGTATTGGTGGTTGCTGGAATATTTCTTTCAGAGTTCCATCCTCTGTTATGATGGGTTGTAAATCTTTAATTATTTTTCTTATTCCTTCTAGTGCTGGGCTGTATGTGGTTACTAGAGGTACACAGTTGTTTGTTTTTTTCTTCTTGTGCTGAAGTAGATTTTCTCTATCCCCTACATCTCTTCTAACATTCTGCTGAAACTTTGTGATCAATACAACTTGGACCTGAAGAAGGGGACATTCCCCGAAAGCTTGTCCTCAAAATTGTATGTTAGTGCAAATAAAAAAAAGTATCACGGACAGTACTCAATTGTTTCTGGATAGAGTGGGAAAGGGTTAAACCCTTTGTAAGGTTTTTATAGCTATCTGTGTTCTATTTGGATGATCTCTCCCCATCTTACACTGGAGAACACCAAGAAAGTAAAAAGGAATCTTTCCAATAGGACAACAAAAAACTTGTCTGTTGAATGTGTGCCATCCTGTCAAGTAGTAGCTTCACAGCTAGCTTTGCATTCAGCAATGCAGCAATATTGGTATATATTATGCGGCACTGAGGCCCCAGTGACCAGTCCAGTAGTTAATGTTCTTCTACCGACACAGTGTACAGGGTGGTATTGAAGGGGCACTATACTGAGGATAACCATATATGGTGGGCTGATCAGCGCTGCAGCCAATTAAGTGTAAGCTGCTGATCAACAAAAGTTTGCCAAAAGTCCCGTTTGACAGAATTAGATCATTAGATCCACTTCTTTTGAGCCAGAACAGCTGTAGATGGATCAAAATTCAGTCAATCCCTGCTGAACCGGCCAAATTTGGATCCATGTATGAGCAGCTTTATTTTGCACAGAGAACAATGAAGTACTGCTTTCACTTTGTGGGATGTTAAATTATGAATATACTATGTAAGTAGATCTTTATATCAAACCGGTTGATTGGATTTTATGGTCATAGAATCTTTATTTTTCTCTCTCTGAGGGGCATATGTTTGGTGGAACTGGCAAATACCAAAGCAGTTTGAGGTGTGCCAAAGCCATTTGGTGGTGAGGAGTGTTGGAGGTGCATTCCAGGCAGAGGTTGTTGTGCTCATGAGCTTTATCTATCCATGCTGTAACAACCTCCTATAATTTCCTGGTTTGTTTGGTAAGGAGTTTGTGGTTTTGAAGGTGGTGGAATATTTAGAAAAAAGCACCAGTTACAGTTGAAATATTTCACAAGCACAAGTTTAAGATGTCATATGGACTTTTAAATATTTATGCACATAGCACTTTTTGCACATTTTCACGTTTGGGATATTCACTCATTGATTTATGTGGTATTTTATGAATTTGTTTATTCATTCAATTTTACATTTTTATTTATTCACACTTTAGAAAGAAATTGAGTTTTATCATATAATTTGTTTGTTTAAAGGGACTGCTCACCAATTGTGGATTAGAATTGGTATATCTTTTATTCAGATATTGGGTTGCTGCAGTCTTTAAATGGTAATTCTGACATGGAGTGCAAGTGATGATTCATTTTTTATTGTAATCATGAAGTACCCAATGCCCAGAATTCTGCTTGTGCTTCGAATAATGGATTGGGATTGGTAGTTTAGCAGATTTCCTGACTTAGCCCTGTTTTGGTAAAGTCAACATTTAACCATAGGACTTCAGAATCACTGTTGGAGTTTTCAAAAGAAATATATCTCTCTACACTACAACAGGAACTTTGATGGCTGCATGTAATTTCTGTGTTTGCAGAGGCTGCCAGAGTATGCTAAGGTTAGTGGACGACTCAATATGTACCAGGGTTGGGTTCCCACCGTTACGTTGAAATGCGTTGAAAGGCAGACCATTCATTTGAAGAGGCTACCCAATGCACCAGAAATGGTGTGTGTACTATGTTTTGTAATGTAGGGTACTGTAACACCTGGTAGTGCATTACTATGCATTGGAGTGCACTACAATGCAGTCCATCGGTAAGGTTGTGGGAATTGCTGGAGAATAAAAATCACACACACACGGGTTGAACTAGATTGACCTATGTCTTTTTTTAAACCTTATAAACAATGTAACTAGGTACCATTAACAATGAAAGGCACAAATGCTCAAAACACTACAAAGGTGCAACTGTGTGAACCCATCCCAAATTGTAGATGCTAAACTGTATCCTAGATTGTAAGCTCCAAGGAGCAGGGCCCTCGAACCCCTCGTGTATCGCACTGTATTGTTATTGTACTGTCTCATGCATTGCCCCCCATTGTAATGTACAGCGCTGAGCGAACTGTTGGCGCTACATAAATACTGTATAATAATAATAATGGCAGAGAGGGGTTATTCTTTGGCACAATTGGAGTTATAGGTAAGGTAAGTGTGAGAGTTAATGTTACAGGGAGGAAGAATGGAAGAGGGGCTTAAATTAGGAAATCACTGAGGGCCAGTGACTCTGAAACCAAATATATTGCCCCAAAGGGTACCAAGGTCATTGTCTTTGCTACTACAAGTACCTGTTTGATGCATTTTCTCTCTTTGCTTAACATTAGTGTGTCTCTGCCAATCTTAGATTTTTTTCACTTACAGAGGTAATTCAAATCTTCAAATAACCATACATGAAAGGTGTATAACTAGCAACCACATTCCTTCAAAACCCTATCTGAATCATGAGCACGTTACTATTGTAGATACACTGCACATCCACCAAATCAACTATGGGTGTAGAGCTTCAAAAAGCAATATCTACCCATGTGCTGTGATAAGGCAAATGGGGGCATCTTGTTTTAAGCTGTGTCTGAGAAGGCTCCCAATGGGTGCTTAGGTGAGTGGTAGACTCTTGATACACAGCTGTTAAAAGGTAGGTGTTCTTTCAGTCAAAGGTACACCGTGCCTAACACTCCTAATCATAACTACTTAACCCTCCATAGCTAACAGATGAGGCCTATTGCAAGGTTTACATCCTTTGGCCAAAATGTATTCACCACTTGACACACCTGACACCCCATAGATTTTTATGGGGACATTTCCTAAGACTATTCTGAGGGCTCACAGCTCAGCCATGGCCATCGGAAGTTTTGGCCAAACTAAACATTATAGGAGGCTGCTATTATCAGCCTCGGGTAAGTCACCAGCTAGAGGGAGATGAGAGTGGTATTCAGTTCAAGGGGCAGAGTAGGTAGGTTTACTTTATTTGAAAGTACACTTAACTTTTAAATAAAAACAGACTCACAGTGTGACTGAGTATTATTCATGTGGATGGATGGTGAGGCTCACTGCAGGTTCATATCAGTGAAAAAAAAAAACCCAGCAGCAATCAGACAAGGCTTTCCAGCCTGTATTATCGCCCCAACTGACATACACTTAAATCAGACCTTTCCCCTGTCACTAAAATCACAGCAGAATACAGCTCTGCATGCAGATATGAAATCATCTTACATTAATTAGTTATAAAAATATTTTTGCTTTTACTTACAATTACAGTTTTTCCACTTCCTGGTTGAGTGAGACACTGGTGATATAACCAGAACCTTACAGTTGCATCTTGGGAAGTTTCTCTCACTTGTTCTAAGAAGAAGACCCAGAGTTCCAAACAGAGTTCCAGGAATGAAAAAGGGATGGATTCATCTGCCCGGACTGAAAATGGGTGCTTTGAGAAAGTGGTATGATGAATCATAACTTTCTTAAGGAGCTCCAAGTGCAGGCCATCTTTGTCGAGGCACTTGGTATTGGCAAAGATGGACTGCGATCCATTGAAATGTTAGACTAAATAAACTCCTTTTGTTTAGACACATACTCTTGCACAAAAGTTCACCTCTATAGACCAGCCTTTCTCAACCTTTTCAACACACAGGAACCCTTGAAATAGTTTTCCAGTCTCAGGGAACCACTGCTAAAAATTACAATGTCTTCCACCCATGATAAATTAGCGTGATGGTCAGTGGAAAGAATGCTCCTCACACTTGTGGTCATTGAGAACAGGGGCGGACTGACAACTCATGGGGCCCCCAGGCAATAGGGGATCATGGGGCCCCTGTGTCCTTGCCCAAACTCAAAAAAGCCTATGAAAGAGGTACCAGGGGCATCTCATGGGGCCCCCTACTGACCCCGGGCCCTCGGGGAGTGCCCGAGTTTCCAAATGGGCAGTCCGCTCCTGATTGAGAAGATTTACTCCCTTACAGATAGCTAAAAAGATCAATGGTGTCCGTGGCAACTTATCTGAGAGGCAGAAATTGCTCAATGTTCAAGGAACCCCTAACAACATCTGGAGGAATCCTAGGGTAACATGGAACCCTGGTTGAGAAGCCCTTCTATAGAGAGAAGAGATATAGTTGGTTAGTTTGTGAAGGCAGGGACATGCACAGTTTGTAAAAGCAGGGATTACTGCTATATACTTCAATCTATTCAAGATATACCCTATAAAGGTTATTCTTCTGCAATATGAGATTATTCACAATGTACATTGCTGATGGGAAAATTAGGCATCCCAGTGCTTTGTTTCACCTGAACTACAACAAAAACATTCTCTAGAACATCCTGGAATAGAGGTGACATAACTATGGAAAGTAGTAAAACAGATTGGTTGTATTAAAAAGCTTTGATCCAAAATACTGTCATATGGGAGATAATGCAGAGCCAAGGTTCTGCATTTTAATGTACAGACTGATGTATGTGAAGGGACTATGTTTATAGAAATCCAGCACAGACTCCATAAACCTCATCACTGCTCAATAAAGAGCTGAATCACTTTGTCTTGGTGTTAAGTCCTACTATTATTAGTTCTGCACTTCATAAACAGACTGCATGGAAAATACACAAAATGGACAAGTTGATAAATTCAATGGACACTATATAGTAACAAAGAAGAGGGTATGTCAAATGTTCTATATGTATAGAAATAGCTGAGAGATTAATTTTTGTATATAACCTCCAAATGCCCAGTGGATGTTTCATGTAGTTTAGAGCATGCACCGCATGTATGATTACAGCATACCCCATTCATTCACTATATATCATTTGCTTTTATGGCCAATGGCCCTGATATGCTTAAATTATGGTGGATTACAAGATTTCTTTCTGGAGGGAAGCTTCTGTGTATTTCATGAGGCCTCACACACATGTCGTCAAGGTCTAGTCCATAGAAGGGTCCTGTTACACAGAGGCCTTGTAGGGCAGGCGGGTGACACTCCCCACATACTCCCCTCCTTGTTGGGCCCCAAGTGTGTGTCACATGGGAGGCCTATCCTTGGGTGGGTTCTTTTGAGTTACGTTAGGCACCTTGAACAGGGTCACCTTTCACATGGGGTGCCTCTACTGTGCCATGTTCATTAATGCCCCAGGACAAGGCTGAGGCTGCCTCCAGAGATAACTCAACCTTAAAGCGGAACTGCAATGTATCTGAGCACTACAAACCAAAAGTGCTATTTAATTTGAGTTACCTCCCCCATCCATTTCTCCATGATTTATTTTGCTGAGAAATCACCTAGAAAAACACCATCTAGCATTTCTGGCTATGGCCATCTTGAGTAATGGCAGATGATTCATGTAGCAACTACTTGCTGGAATCCATCTGCCCTTTGCTCAGGTATACAGGCAGGAGGGTGTGCTAAGCTTAATTTGGACACGGGATTCCTCACTCATTATCCAACAGTTTTACGACCCCCTCTGTGATTGTTGTCCCCCCCCCCCCCCTTCCAGTCTTAGCTTTTGCTGTGTCTTATCTTTAGTCTAATCCTAGTCTTATAACCATTGCTGTGTAGATTTTTTTGTGTGTGTTTCTTTCTGGGGGGGTTTTTCTCCCCCTTTCAACATCTCTTTTAACATTCTGCTAAAACTTTGTGAAGTAGTACTGCCTGGCCCTTGAAGAAGGGGACATTCCCCGAAAGCTTGTCCTCGAAATTGTATGTTAGTGCAAATAAAAAAAGTATCACGTCAGTACTCAGTTGTTTCTGACATAAACAACATGAAAGCATGGATCCATCTTGCCTGGTATCAACGGTTCAGACAGATGGTGATGGTGTAATGGTGTGGGAAAGATTTTCTTTGCACACTTCGGACCCCTTAGTGCCAATTGAGCATTGTTTAAATGCCACGGTCTACCTGAGTATTGTTGTTGACCATGTCCATCCCTTTATCACTACGTGGTATAAAGTGCAGCTCTAGATACATTAAAATAAATAAATACTTAATGCACAGAGATAAAGGTAACAACTCCTTATAGAATTGTGGCATAAAGTGCAGTGCTAAATAATTAATGTAATATAGTAAAACAGTCAAGTGCAGCATATAAAGTGAAACTTAATAAAGTCCATGTATAAGTAGTATCCGTGGAACTACAAGGCACAGTAATCACGGTGGGACTACAAGGCACAGCAATCACAGTGAAGGATAAACTGTGAAGTGGTCCAGTAAGGGAATCTACCACCTCTGCCAGATATACACTCACTAGAAAGCTACTGGTAAACAGGGGCGGACTGACAACTCATGGGGCCCCCGGGCAATAGGGGATCATGGGGCCCCTGTGTCCTTGCCCAAACTCAAAAAAGCCTATGAAAAAAGGTACCAGGGGCATCTCATGGGGCCCCCTACTGACCCCAGGCCCTTGGGCAGTGCCCGAGTTTCCAAATGGTCAGTCCGCCCGTGCTGGTAAAATAGCATGTATATCAAATCAAGGGATGAGAAACAGCCATCACATCAGTGGATGAGAAACAGCCAGAAGCCTCTAGAATGGACTGCTCCGCCACAGGCAAACTGAAGATGGGATCTCTCCTAGAACAATAGCTCACCACAGGAGCCCAGAAATAGTGTATAGTGCAGTATTTTATTGCAAATATCAGCAGAACAATCCACGTGGAGTAAAATACATAAGGTATAAAAATGAGTACCAAAATGGCCACCGCTCCGACCTTCAGCAACGGTGGCATGTCGTCAGCAAGTAAGGCTCCACCCAACGCGTTTTGTGCGCATGCACGTCTTCAGGGGTACGTCCACTGCTAACGCCAGGTGCGGGCCCCATTTAATTAGCCTGCAAGGAGCGATTTCAATTAAGTGGCACCATTTTCCAGAAAGCCAGGAAGTGATGGCCATACAGAGGATATCAGCGGGCATTTTCTTAGAGACTAAAAGAATTATAACGATCCTCACTTGAGGATGTAAGAGGATGGTAATATAGCTCAAGAAATATCGGAATGTTAAAAAACTATTTACTCGAGTACCAATGCAAAAAGGGAAATATTAATCATTAGTAAGAACAATCAAGGAAAAAATATCATATATAAAAGGGTAAATGGTATATGAAAAAATGTCACAGCCATAGTGGACATACACAAAGAGGACAAATAGTGACGTCAAAGAGAATGATATATATGAAAAGGCGTCACAGTAACAATAGACAGTAAAAAAAAGGGGGGGGGGAAGCCCTCATAAAAAATACTGCTAAAAAGCAGGTGATTTAAATAAGTGTCAAGGTCACAATGAAGGCTCACAAAATTAATAATATATTAAAATATTGCAAAAGATCCATAAATGTCGCGCTCCTAATAAATATTACCAATAAAGTGATAAAACAAATAATATGTGTCACTTTAGAGCAAACTCATCCAAATTCAAAATATACATATAAAATTAATAGATAATGATATATGAAAAATAATATAATCTCTAGTGACAACTGCATAATAATAGTCCCAAGAAAATAATGTGACCCAAAAAATAATGTGATCCAAAAAATAAATAAAAGGTGAATTAAAAACAAAAAGTCTCTAGTGTTGAAAAATGTGACAAATCCCAAAAGTGATCCAAAAAATTAAATTGCAATTCCCGGTGGCTCCTTGTTATAATTAGGTTATGCGCTCACCTCCTTTTCAGCCTATAATAGGCTTACTTTGCTTTTTGTTCACGCATGGAACTATATGTATTATGTTGCACCATATAAGGAATGGTGGGTATCCCTCAATGGCCTCCCAGTGCTCCTTTCCTTCTATGCCACTATCCCCGCAGGGATCTCTCACTCCTTTTGCTGATCTTTTTCTTCTCCTTAGATATTCCTCAGTAAAAAAGAAATATCGACACAGTGCCTTATCCTTTTAGAAAAATAATTTATTAGGTGCCCAAATATTGCACTCCCATTCAGTAAAGTATATAAAAGATACAGATCACTGTGTGCGCCGCACACTAAGCATACTCGCCGTCCACGGGTGTAAATTAATGTCGTAGCCCCTCCCCTACGCGTTACGCCGAAGGTCACGTAGCTTCATCAGGGGGCTGTGATTGGACGTTCACTTCATCCTTAATGCTTTATATAGTCGATCTCCTCCATTTTCCTGAAGTCAACATGGGCGCGGCCATCTTTTTTGGGACTGAGAAATTCAAATAATCACAATCACATCCACCGGTGATTGTGATGAAGTAATTATGTTTCTATTTTTTGATACTATGTATCACTCCATCCTGTGGACATGCAAGTAACTTACGGCTCACACTGAACAGACTATCATAAAAACAATTGCATAAACAGATACAATGAATACATTTATATATGAAATATTTCCAATTCAATTACTCCAGACCACAAACTTTTTATAGCCCACTCTATAAGGTTAAAAATTATTAAAATATAATATAAAAAAGTAAAATAAAAAATATAAAAAAAATATAAAAAAAATAAATAAATAAAATTTAAAATTAAGATAACATATCAAAGAGATACATTTATGAGTGAAAAAAAAAATTCCTATACCTACGATTGATTAATTCTAATTTGTTCTAAGATATTAAAATATTGCAACGAAAAAAATGTTTGTATATAAAAAAACGATAAACAAAACCATAGCTCAGTGGTACATATAGAGGACTAAAAACCACATATCTGAAGAATAAATATACTGTATGTCCCAGGAATAAATACATTTCAAAGAGGTAATAGGATAAAGGAACAATCCTGCAAATACTAAAATAAAAAAATATAATAAATACAAAATATATCCACCTTAAAAAAATCAAATGTCATGGGGACCATTAAATTAACTTTTGTCAATAAAGCAGTTGATGTCTATATCCACATTATATCCACATGATCCAGAGGGGTTAAAGACCCCATTTCATAAATCCATCGAGTTTCCAGTTATGATATAGCTTTCCTTTTAACACAGCCTCTCCAGTGGGGGTTGAGAATGTCTATACCAGTAAATTTAAAGGGAATTTCTTCATCCACTTTGTTTGTACCTGCAGGCTGAACGAAAAAAACCCCAATAATTTTATTGTATGTAACCAGAATCACTGTTAGGGCTCTTTTAAACTTGCTTTAAGATGTGGCATTGGACAGGCTTTTTTAAAGCACTCTGAATACCAAAGCACATGTCACTAAGTAAAATGGTAAGCTTACAGTCCTGTTCACATGTTTCATTTGTTTTGCTTCAGTTCAAAAATTATACGCCATGTCGCTTTCTTGGTGAAAGGCTCCATAGAAATTTATGACAAAGCTTGCTAACAGCACTTGCAGCTTTTGAGGGGCTTATATTCAGAGTTAGCTTCGCACTGGAAACCCAACAAGCGAACCAGAAAGACATCATCAGCAGTCACTTCTGGTTCATTTGTATATATTCTGGAAGTTTCTGGTGCAGACGTCACATCTGATGTGCAGCATGGAGCAGAAGGAAGGTGAGCAGGGTCTGCACTGGAGCAGAGCAAGTAGTGGACAGCACACAGGGTGTGCAACATGGGAACACTATAGTGGAAGATGAGCAGGGACCGGAGAGAGAAGACTGAGTGCGAAGGATCAGCAGAGCTGGCAGACCAGAGCAGGAGAAACTAGCAATGTCACACATGGTGCACAGCCTGGGAGCAATACAGCGGGATGTGAGTGGGGACCTGAGAGAGAGGAGTTACTACTGAGTCAGAGATGGGGGTTACTACTGAGCGAGGGATTAGTAGAGCTGGGGGTTACTACTGAGTCGGGTATGTGCAAAGCTGGGGGTACCACTGAGTCTGGCGTTAGCAGAGATGGGGGTACTTTTGAGCAGGGGATCTGCTGAATGAGGGTACTAATAAGCTGGGGATCTGCTTAACAAGGGTACTAATGAGCTTGGGATCTGCTGAGTGGGGGTACTACTGAGCTGGGGTTTTAATGGGCCCCTTTAAAACAAATAGAAAATCAACACACACATGGCATTTTCCAAGCGTCATTAAAGCTTCAAAAAAAGCATCACGGAAGTGGCACAGAAGCAGGGGCGGACTGACAACTCATGGGGCTCCGGGCAATAGGAAATCATAGGGCCCCTGTGTCCTTGCTCACACTCAAACCACACCCAAAAAAGCCTATGAAAGGTACCAGGGGCATCTCATGGGGCCCCCTATTGACCCCGAGCCCTCGGGCAGTGCCACCGTGGCTAAATGGTCAGTCCGCCCCTGCACAGAAGTGTCACCAAAGCATCAAAAAAGCATCACGAAGCATAAAAAACACATAAAAAAAGCATGTTGAAGCAGTAGGCATTTTAATGTGAGTTAAAGTCGAAGCGAGTGTAAATGAGCCCTTGCTGAAATGTGCAGGCCGTATAATGCATTATTATGGTGAATATTTCCTGAATGCAGTTCCCTTTTCTCACCACAAGATGGCGTTTCCTACATCTAAGAACTTTTGATTCTTTTAAACCTGGAGCACTGCATGCTGGGAGATGTAGTTTGGGCCTGAAGAGATGCCAATATCATTGCAAGGAAGAGTAACTACAGGACCCAGTGTGCCTGGAGGCAGGAGGGGCCACATAAGTAGTAAAGTTCAGGAAAGCGCGGGGGCAGTTGGGAGTTAACCGCCTGTGTGTAGAGAATGGAAGGTCCTGTGAGAGAGAGCTGGGGAGTCTCATCTGATACTTGCATGCGGCATCGGTATCGGGATCTGTTGGTTCTGGAGAGTGGGGAGATCGGCTACAGGCCGCTGTCTTGAGCTAGAGGCAGAGTAGTTCAATGCTGTGGTCAATTCCTGCACCAAGGCCTATTGTTTGTGCCACTGGCAGATTCGGAGCACTAAGCCCAGTCTAGCTGACTGATGCTGCTGCTACACTGGGTACCATCGAGGTTTACAGCTGCATTGCATAATCCACCACTTGTCAGATCGCTGCAGGAAGCTGCCTGGGATCCAACACCATCTTAAAGGGGCCCACCATCTGAGAAAGGATTCTTGATTTTACAAGTACAGAGGAGCTGGTGAGTGGGTTATTGACCCATTAGTGCTTCTCTACATTGGCTTTGTGTCTAATCACCTGGAGAATTTGTATTGTCCTTTATTTCTGTTAACATCTACCATTTTCCTACTACTGAACACTGCTAGTCCTGCTGGCCAGAATATATATAACATCATCATCATATCTCAGATTGTCCATTGTTCTCCAGAACCTACTGACTGTTTGCAAGGATATTTCTTCTCTTCAACAAGCGCACCAACGTCTTCAAGGGTCCCAACGTAGCCAGCAGAAGACAAACATTAAAGACTGTACATAATTCACCCACTATAGAGCACAGTTTTCAGCATTTATATTCATTTATATTTCTCTGTTTCAAGAAGGCCTAGGCTTAGCTCTCTCACCCCAAGTGCCCATAGGCAATGTAGCACTGATCTCTTTGGTGCTAATCTGTTGTTGCCCTATGCTGCTCATTTAGTGAGAAGAGCTACAGTTTATGCTGGTCTGGTTTGGAATGAAGGTAGCACTCTAACCATATCAAGTGAAGCCTTACTATAGTGTATTCTCTAAAGAAATCCTCACTGTTATACTCTGCTTGTCTGAACATTCTTTGACGATATACATTGTTTCGTTACCACAGGGTCTTGAGTTTCATTTCAGGGTGACCCTAAGGTATAAACAAAAATTATTAATCTCTACTTATTGATGTGTATACCTGAGGTGTCAGTGATGCTGAGGTCTTTGCCAAGGTCAAGGTAAGGACAGAGGACCCAACATAATCAGTGGGGGTGGTGCCACATATATTTGGCCATCTGAAGGTAGAACTAAAGGCAAAAGTTTTTTTTTTTCATTTTGGCTAGTGTAAGGGAAGGTTATAACACCTGTCTATTTGTTTCAAATCTGTGCCCCACTGGAGAGATTTCCCTTCATTTCCTGTACCATAGTTAAAACACAAAGTGAGAGGAAACTCCTTGGTTGTCACCAGGATCACCAGAACTATTGTCCCCATCTAAAGATCTACCCCCTATTACTATTCTGGCGAACAACCCATAATTTGGGATTTTCTTTTGCTTTCACTTTCTATGATAATGGTAAACAGGCCAGATAAAGAGTGTGAATCTCCGTAATAGGGACATAGACCTCAATAAAAACCTGACAGGTGTCCTAATCATTCTCCACTCTGTCCAAAACCAAACAAAAAAGCTTTGAATTTTTAGGCTTCAGCCTCTGAAACATGTTGGATGTACACGTGTTCTAACTTCCGTTGACATTTTTACATTATGGTGTGGTGCTTCAGTTCTAGATTTACTCACAGGTCTTGAAATTGGAGTCTACAAAAAAAACGTGTTGTCATTTGACTAAAGAAAATGAAGAGTTGAGAACATTTTGGTAGACCACCTAAAAAGGTGCTTTTCCCCGTCTCCTTTTCTGCCTGTATTTGAGGTTTTTTTTTTCAGGGTGAATGTACCTAGTTTTGACAGGTACCTGCACCCACTTTTGCTTAGATCACCTAGACAATCCAAGTGGAAGTTCACCCCCCATCTCTCCTACAAACATCCTAGGACACGTCACAGATCCCAGGAGGTTGTGGATCCATTGAGAAACTGCCACACTACTCACTCATAAGCAGTGGTAAGCCAGCTGTGAAGCACCAGGAAGATTCAGCCAGCTTTTTACATCCAAGATGGTGGCTTGGACCAGCAAAGAACCTTCCCAGGTGAGGAAGAACCGGCCTGAGTGAGGACAGAATTGGATCCCTGGACTGGTAAGTGCATGTTTATCAAAAGTCAGCAGACACAGTATTTGTAGCAGTTTCTTTTCCTAGTGTAAAGTTCCTCTTTAATTATTTTCATCAACTTGTAGCATCAAAATATTGGGATCATGTATTGCAGAAATACACTGTATGTCTTCATTTTGCTCTTACATATACACTATATTGCCAAAAGTATTGGGACACCCCTCCAAATCACTGGATCCAGGTGTTTCATTCACTTCCATGGCCACAGGTGTATAAAATCAAGCACCTAGGCATGCAGACTGCTTCTACAAACATTTTTGAAAGAATGGATCGCTCTCAGGAGCTCAGTGAATTCAAGCATGGTACCATGACAGGTTGCCACCTGTGCAATAAGTCCATCTGTGAAATTTCCTTGCTATTAAATATTCCACAGTCAACTGTTAGTAGTATTATAACAAAGTGGAAGCAACTGGGAACAACAGCAAATCAGCCACAAAATGGTAGGCCACATAAAATTAGAGAGTGGGGCCAGAGCATGCTGAAGGGCACAGTGCACAGAAGTTGACAACTGTCTGCAGACTCAATAGCTAAAGTCCTCCAAAACCTCTAAAAAGATTAGCACAACAACAGTGTGTAGAGAGTTTCATGTAATGGGTTTCCATGACCAAGCAGCTGCATCCAATCCTTACATCAC
Organism: Staurois parvus; assembly: GCF_062004578.1. NCBI lineage: Eukaryota > Metazoa > Chordata > Amphibia > Anura > Ranidae > Staurois > Staurois parvus. The sequence goes on from NW_028318236.1 coordinate 3,804,624, forward strand.
TAAGTGCAATGCAAAGCGGCAGATGCAGTGGTGTAAAGCACACCGCCACTGAACTCAAGAGCTGTGGAGACGTGCTTTCTGAAGTGACAAGTCACGCTTCTTTGTCTGGCAATCCAATGGACATGTCTGGGTTTGGCGGTTGCTAGGAGAACGGTACTTGCCTTACTGCATTGTGCCAAGTGTAAAGTTTGGTGGAGGAGGGATTATGGTGTGGGGTTGGTTTTCAGGGGTTGGGCTTGGTCCCTTAGTTCCAGTGAAAGGAACTATTAAAGCGTCAGCATACCAAGACATTTTGGACAATTTCATGCTCCCAACTTTGTGGGAACAGTTTGAGAATGGCCCCTTCCTGTTTCAATAAGACTGCGCACCAGTGTACAAAGCAAGGACCATAAAGACATGGATGAGTGAGTTAGGGGTGGAGGAAGTTGACTGGCCTGCACAGAGTCCTGACCTCAACCTTTGGGATGAATTAGAGCAGAGACTTTGAGCCAGGCCTTTTCGATCCACATCTGTGCCTGACCTCACAAATGCGCTTCTGGAAGAATGGTCAAACATTCCCATAGATACACTCTTAAACTTTGTGGACAGCCTTCCCAGAAAGGTTAAAGCACTGTTATAGCTGCAAAGGGTGGGCCAACTCAATATTGAACCCTACGGACTAAGACTGGGATGCCATTAAAGTTCATTTGTGTGTAAAGGCAGGAGTCCCAATACTTTTGGCAATATAGTGTACTTCAAGAGTTTCAAAGATGTTTGGAGAGCCCTCTGCTGTTGAATTGCAACAACTACAAGCAACTAATACTGAGCTGCATTTTACTGTAGCAAGTAAAATAATCCCTTTTGGGTCATGGTATTTCACTGCGTGTCTACTGGTCATTTATCTGGCTGATGGCTCAAGCAGTGTTCCTTTCCCTCTCTTCTTCACTTCATGTTGAGTTGCATGATACTGTTCTGGGGCAACCTGAACATGAGCTACATCAAGCCAGTGGGCTGGACCTGTATACTATTACTCAATATGGGACAAAGAGGAGGATCAAGACAGAGTATAAGCAAGTGGTCAAAACAGTAATCATTAAACCCAAGTAATGACCAGGGGACCACTGCTTCAGCCAGGGTCTTCCTACCAGTAGACACAAACACTGACCACCACAACAGCCAAGGACAGATATCTAATATACACACTGCAGCAAGGAAATGACCATCCGTAGACCCAGGGTTCGAGGACTGCATCCAGGTAATGACCTCCATGTTAGCCATGTTCCAGTGGTAATCACCAACACGATAACTTGTAGAATGGAGATGCAGAGTTGATAAAAAGCCAGTCTAATGTTGCCATAACTGTGTGTCTATAAAGCATTTGAGCAGTCTGTAATTTTTGGGGCTGTTGACTGGATGAAATTAAATTTAGGACTGCTAACCCAAAGCAAGAAAGTGAGCAACCTTATAATCACTAAAGCTAGTGAGAGGGCACCATCCGTTCCCATTTCTTGAGCCAAATTATTTCAATTAAAAAATATATACAGTATAATGGGCATGTTAATACTTTTACCTTACCGTTGATTGAAATCAGTAGTCTCTGCACTAAGGCCCCGTTCACATCTGAAGTAATGCAGAATTGTGGGTATAATGGCATGTGGGCAAGATTCTGGATTGCACTAAAATTGTGTCAAAATGCACTACACACCTTTGACTGACATTAATTGTGAATGGCACCCAATCATGCTAAAGAAATGGACATTTTGTTGTGTGACAAAACACCCAAAAAGTGCCCAAACAGCCAATAAAAAAATGTGCCAAAGTCGTTATCATAAAAAAAAAAGGTACAGCCCCGTTTACACATAGATGATTTGGAATTACAGGGCAAAATTGTCAAGATTCTGCCTGCAATTGCAAGTCATGGTAAAATGTGTGACACACATTTTTGTGCCATTTATCTTGGATGGCACCCCAAACACAGCAAAAAAACATGCATGTGAAAGCACACCTGGCTCAGGGCCATGAAACGTATACAAATCTCGTTTTTTAAATCACTAGTGGGAACCCGCTTCCCCTGCTAAAGCAATGTGTGAATGGGGCCTACAGGAGCTTCTTTGCTGCATTTACAGAGCATAGGGCAGCCCAATCAAGTGAATAGGCTGCTCTATATGTGACTTTAAAAAACATGAGGAAACGCCACAGAAAAAAAAAAAACTACGCTAAAAAAAAACGTTACTCCCACATCGCTAGATATGAAAGGGGCCTAATAATTGGTAGCCAGAGATCACATGATCTGGGCTGCCTAGGTTAGAGACTGGGGAGCAATATCAACCTCCTACTCATACTGTCACCCCCTGGCAACAGTAAAAGAGCAAAGTAACAACAAGTAAAATGTTAAAAAATTAATAAACCAGTAGAAGATTTTACATATTCTGTTGGGTCAAGACCTTCCTACTTTTGTAGCCAGATGGGAAGAGGAAGTCCTATACTATCACATACAAGCTGGAAAAAAATATATGAAACAACATCTTGAATGTAAAGAGGGAGCATACAAGTTATTAAAATGGAGTTCCAGTGAAAATGTAAAAAAAGTAAAAGTCAGCAGCTACAAAAACTGTAGCTGCTGACTTTTAAAAACCAGACGCTCACCTGTCCCTCAATCCCATGGTGTGTCCCCCGCAGCCCGTTTCACCGGCTGTCTTGTGATCCCGGCACTGGCATCTTCAGTGTGGGCACCCGGTTGTGACAGCTTTCAGCTTCACAGCCGGGTGCCCACTGCGCATGCACGAGTAGCGCTGCACTTTTTTAAAGGTCTCGTAGTCTTCTGGGACCTGTCGTGTCCCAGAAGACTACAGGGGGAGGACAACATCTGCCTATGTGATTGCAGCGGACGTCGGAGCGAGTTCCTGTTAATTTTGGGTACCCACTCCATCTCCCCTGCCCAAAGATGCCAATCCTTAATGGGGAGCGGGGACCAGTCGACTTTAAATAAGTAATATTATATTCCAGCTAGTTTTCATAAACTCTTCCTCTCTAGCTCACTGGACCTGTACTGGAGCTGCCCAGAGATTGGAACATATCAAGATATCTGGCGTGACTGTCAGGTAGCCTTTTCATTCTAGAAGGTGCTAGTCTCATATCTGCTTTTTTTGGACATATTATACAGGTAATCCTATGGACAATATTACTAAGGGATTTTTTTTACTAAAGCTGGTTCACTCAAAATCTCATGCACTTCTGCATAGAAACCAATCAGCTTACAGGTTTTATTGCTAAAGCTTAACTGAACGAATTGAGGTTAGAAGCTGATTGGCTGCCATGCACAGGTGCACAAGATTCTGAGTGAACCAGTTTCAGTAAATAAACCCCTAAATGTATATCTGTTTTGGTTTACCCCCTTTCCCCCCCAAAAAAATTATATATACAGTCATGGCCGAAATTGTTGGCACCCTTGATATTTTTCCTGAAAATCAAGTATTTCACACAAAAAAGGTATTGCATTAACACATGTTTTGCTATACACATGTTTATTCCCTTTGTATGTATTGGAACAAATATAAAACAGAGGCAGAAAAGCAAATATGACATAATGTCACACAAAACCCCAAAAATGGGCTGGACAAAAGTATTGGCACCCTTAACTTAATATTTGGTTGCACACCCTTTGGAAAACATAACTGAAATCAGTCGCTTCCTATAACCATCAATAAGCTTCTGACACCTCTCACCCGGAATTTTGGACCACTCTTCCTTTGCAAACAGCTCCAGGTCTCTCTTATTGGAAGGACACCTTTTCCCAACAGCAATTTTAAGATCTCTCCACAGGTGTTCAATGGGATTTAGATCTGGGCTCATTGCTGGCCACTTCAGAACTCTCCAGCGCTTCTTTGCCATCCATTTCTGAGTGCTTTTTGACGTATGTTTGGGGTCATTGTCCTGCTGGAAGACCCAGGATCTTGGACGCAAACCCAGCTTTCTGACACTGGGCCCTACAGTGCGACCCAAAATCCTTTGGTAATCCTCAGATTTCATGATGCCTTGCACACAGTCAAGGCACCCAGTGCCAGAGGCAGCAAAACAACCCCAAAACATCATTGAACCTCCACCATATTTTACCGTAGGTACTGTGTTTTGTTCTTTGTAGGCCTCATTCCGTTTTCGGTAAACAGTAGAATGATGTGCTTTACCGAAAAGCTCTATCTTGGTCTCATCTGTCCACAAGACGTTTTCCCAGAAGGCTTTTGGCTTACTCAAGTACATTTTGGCAAACTGTAGTCTTGCTTTTTTATGTCTCTGTGTCAGCAGTGGGGTCCTCCTGGGTCTCCTGCCATAGCGTTTCATTTCATTTAAATGTCGACGGATAGTTCGCGCTGACACTGATGCTCCCTGAGCCTGCAGGACAGCTTGAATGTCTTTGGAACATGTTTGGGGCTGCTTATCCACCATCCGGACTATTCTGCGTTGCAATCTTTCATCAATTTTCCTCATCCGTCCACGACCAGGGAGATTAGCTACAGTGCCATGGGTTGCAAACTTCTTGATAATGTTGCGCACTGTGGACAAAGGCAAATCTAGTTCTCTGGAGATGGACTTGTAACCTTGAGATTGTTGATATTTTGCCACAATTTTGGTTCTCAGGTCCTCAGACAGTTCTCGTCTCCTCTTTCTGTTGTCCATGCTTAGTGTGGCACAGACAGACACACAATGCAAAGGTTAAGTGAACGTCTCTCCTTTTTATCTGCTTTCAGGTGTGATTTCTATATTGCCCACACCTGTTACTTGCCCCAGGTGAGTTTACAGGAGCATCACATGCTTGTAACATTCTTATTTATCCGCAGTTGTGAAAGGGTGCCAATACTTTTGTCCAGCCCATTTTTGGAGGTTTGTGTGACATTATGTCGAATTTGCTTTCTTTCCTCCCTTTTTTTGTTTTGTCCCAATACACACAAAGGGAATAAACATGTGTATAGCAAAACATGTGTTAATGCAATACGTTTCGTGAGAAATACATGATTTCCTGGAGAAATATCAAGGGTGCCAACAATTTCGGCCATGACTGTATATACTGTATATAGTTACATACAGTAGTTAGTCTGGCTGAAAACAAACGTCCATATCGTTCCACCATAAAAATAAAAACATGTTAATCATCTTTACCTATAAATGTTAGTATCCAGTTATATTCTGTGTATCTATGAAGGAATCCAGGCCTTTCTTAAAGCAATCTACTGAGCTGGCCCGAACCAACTCTTGAGGGAGTCTATTCCACATTTTCACAGCTCTTACTGTGAAGAAGCCTTTCCATATTTGGTGATTAAATCTGTTTTTCTCCAGGCGTAAGGAGTGCCCCCTTGTCCTCTGTGATGACCTCAGGGTGAATAGCTCTACACCGAGTTCACTATATGAACCACTGATGTATTTATACATGTTGATCATATGCCCCCCTTAATCTCCTCTTCTCAAGACAGAATAGATTCAGTTCCTCTAATCTTTCCTCATAGCTGATCTCCTCCATGCCTCTTATCAGTTTGGCTGCCCCTCTCTGTACTTTCTCCATTTCCCTGATATTCTCTTTGTGCATTAGTGCCCAAAACTGAGTTGTGTATTCTAGATGAGATCTTGCTAATGATTTGTACAGGGGCAAAATGATATCCTATGCCGCTTTTAATACAAGAGATGATTTTGCTTGCTTTGGTAACTGCAGCTTGGCATTGCATGCCATTATTATGCCTATGGTCTACAAGAACAACCAGATCCTTCTCCACCATTTTATCTTTTTTTGTTTGTTGGTGCCAAGTGGATTATTATCAAGTAGTGCCATAAACCATACTTTCCCATTACCATGGTCTACACTAAGATTTCCAGTATCCATTGCATAGGACACATCCATAATACTCTGTCGGATATGTTAGAAGTCTTTTAAGAGGTGTGGCAGCCCTGAGAGAGGTTTACTTGGAAGCACCTTTCATAGGCATTTCCTCACCCTACAACTGATGCAGATAATCTACCTAGAGGTTAGGGCAACTAGTTGTAGTGCTACCGCTTATAAACTGCTGAGTATTTTTGGGTTCTGTCAGGAATGGACTTGCCAATGGTGGTGGGACTCACCTGCCTTGTGGGCTGCAGTACCAGGGCTGGCCAGCGGGTGCTCTCAGCAACCAAAAGCTCACTCCTGCAGTCAGCCATCACCTGAGGCTGATTGCAGGAGGTGTATTTAAGGAATGGCCAGACCTGCAGTCAGTGCCTTGGTGTATGTTTCCCATGAGCCCCTGTACCTGCATCCTGTCTGCTTCCTGCCTGATTCCCGATTCTGCTTGATCCTGACCCTGAATGAATTCCGCCTGTCCTGACCACGGCTATTCCTGACCACTATCCAGCCTGCTCCTTTGGTACCTTGTCTGCCCGATTGTTCCTGACCCGGCCCGCCTGACCACTCCACCTCACCAGCCCTGACTGCTCTTATCTGTGTACATTCTGTTATCAGTTGGAGGTTTGGTTTTGTTATATTGTGCGTTATATTTGTGTATAACCCTTAATAAATTATATTGTTACACCATACTTGAGCCTGCGTTTCCCTGTATCAGTTCACACATCTCTGGTCTTACCGGGAGCCCTGACAGGTTCCTTGTCTGTCCTGAGCCTGCTTTGGAAGCCCAATACCTGCTGACACCACCTTAAACCTTTGACCAGGAGGCTTGAAACTATAAAAATAGACACACACGCACTGATGTTCTGGTTATATATATATATATATATATATATATACTTATATATAAACATATATATAAGTCAGAATGACAAGAGTGCAAGCACCACAAATGCTATTAGTATATGTATGTAGGATAAAAGTTAAACAATCCAAAAGATTCAAGCAAGTGTTACAACACAGTATAACTCTGATCAATTCTTAAATGTCCTGCAAATCAGAATGTAAATGGAAGTCCCAGCTCTGGTTTCTACTCAAGTGAGCTGGAATAAACTATCAAATTGTCAGACTAATTCAGTCTTGGGTTCTCTTTATTTACTTAACACAGAGGTGTCCAATCTTCTGCGCGCTCGATGGAGCCCTAATTGGTGCACATTGAAGTTCAGATCTTTCCTGGCATAAAAGCAAGATTACCTCAAGATAGTGTAACACAGGGAAAAGGAACTTTTCCTTTAAATGATGTTATATTTTGATGATATCTTTTTAACACACAGAATAAGGTCTGATTAAACTGAAGTTGCAGAGAGAGGTGGACGCAGACTGTTGCAGAGGTCAATCCTGCATTAAAGTGTGGTAAGCTAGTGTGATGCCAAAGTTCTTTGGCGATTAGCATGAACGGGAACTGAGACACTAATGTAGTTTTGTCTGCAGGGTGCATGTGTTGCAGCAAAGTTCTGTGATTTAGGATGTTGATCATGCAGTAATCAGTATGCTCTAGGGCAGGATAGGCTGGTCAATCTAGGCCTTAGTGTGAGCAACTATGAAACAAAGTGTGCTGTGTGACGATCGCAGCGTCAGACCCCAGCCCTTCTCACCAAACTCGTGACTGAAGGACTAGCCAATCTAAAACTGCGCTACCACGTGCGTAACAATGCCACACCCAGCTGCACCCTGCACAAAGATTTTCCAGCTCACTGGACCACAATCAATGTACCAGCAGCCTGGGAGCGATTGTTACTGGGTCAGGTTAATTATGCAATTAACCCTTCACACTGCCACCACCTCCTTTTTGTACAGAGAAAGAGGAAACTCGGCAATATTAGCAATAACACTATGATGGTTGACTAATCGTCGTTATACCACTGACACCGCAGGCAGAGATATATCGAAGTTTAAAACACACACACAGTAGCACTCTTTAGAGGCAGGAATTCGTAGTTTGCATTAAAGGCTTTAGAAACAGTTCAACACTTTCAGAAAGTAAGATTTATTGCTAAAAGGTCAAAAGGGTGCAATAAAAATATTTACAGAAAAAGATGTAGCCAATATATATATATAAATATACAAAGAACAATAGCACAGCAAAGAGATAAGGAATTTAGCTAACATACTTGCCAGTCAGCCTAGGTTTAAGCAGCTTCCAAGTTTCAGAACCAAAAGGATGCTTTGATCTCCCACTGTTGGTTTCGATGTTAAAGCAGGGAGATCTTCAGCTCTTCATACACGGCTCAACTCAGCCTAGTTTAGCTTTTCTAGTAATCCCACAGGGTGTCTCCCTGGAGCAGTAAACCAATCGCCTCATTTGGGGAGGGAGTTGGTAGGTGGAGACCCAAGCTCTGACCAAAAACTCTCATAGCTTATATTATGGTTCATAATTTACCCTGGATACATACAACATCCTATCCACGAGTAGATTATTAAGCAGAATCACCTGCTGAACAGTTAGATATGAAATATGACATATTTGCTTGAATGGCTCAGGAGATATAATTTTCTGCTCTCCGGCATATGTCAGATAGGGGGTGTAATATACCAGGGAATTTGTATTAACGTCAGCCGTCCGAATACGTGCTCCATGTTTATGTAAGTCTTCCATAATCCAAGATATGGAATCATAGGGGAAAATGGATGTTGAATGTGGTGTCTAGTTTATGACTTATCTGGAATGTCTTTGAACTCAGTGAGGGACTCGGTTTACGCTTTTATGATCCCTTTCCAAGCAAGAGTTTCTTAGACAGAGGGGCACCGAGCTAGTGAGGTTTTATAGCCAGGACGACTTCCCACTGAATGTGTTGCCTGTGATCTCTGCAAACACACACCGACCACATGTCACTCAACAGAGAGGGAGGGGGATGAGGAAAGAGGGAGAGAGAGATAATTATACAAGATGGACGGTCCTTTGCCAAAATGGAGGTTCCCATCCATCTCTGTGTGCATGATTGCTACATGCTGAACTGAAAGAAAAGACAGCTGAACTTAGAAATGTCACTTATAACTTTTGAGGATTTGGGCATGTAGCCTTGGTAATGTACTAGATAGCCTCACAGAAGGGGGCCCCTGTGTTCTCTTGGTTCCTTCGTCAGAAGAGCAATGCAGATGACAGCATTCCAATCCGCCTGCCTACGGGATTGTCATTCCTGCTTGTCAGCGATGCCAGTGGTCTGTGATTCCTTCTCACTCCTTCACTCTCTGAAGTCTGGCCCAGTCTGGGTCTCCAGCATCCCGCACCGGCTTCTCCACACACCCGCTCTTCGGCTCTTGCCATCAACTTCCTGCCTCCTGGTTCCTGGGCTTCTGTATTTACACACTCCTGCCCCTTAACCAGCTCCTCTGGGGAATGTAGTCTGCTCACTTGTTATCTAAACAGCATAGTCCTGCCACCAACATACAAATTCAACAAGGCTTTTCTTCAACAGAGTCTGTATGACTGAACTGCAAGACACTTCCATCTTGTGTTCACTTAACATCCTACAACCAGATGGGAAGGATACTCCAAATATAGGAACTATAGACACTTGAGGACTTTATCTAATATTCAGAGCAAGAGTCAAGCGTCAGAGTCTGTGCTTGAATCAAACAGTGGACTTCAGATTTAAGGCAATAATAATAAGTATTAGTAGTAATAACAGTGGTAGTTGTAGTAGCAGTAACTTCTTTAGAGCCCCAGAGCAGTGTTCCTTCAACCACTTGCCTACCGGGCACTTATACCACCTTATTTACCAGGCCAATTTTCAGCTTTCAGCACTGTCGCACTTTGATTGACAATTGCGCGGTCATGCAAGATTTTACAGATATGAAATTTTTATCATTTTTTTCTCACAAATATAGCTTTCTTTTGGTAGTATTTAATCACAGCCGGGCACTTTACTTTTTGTGCTATAAACAAAAAAAGTGAAAAAATTTGAAATTTTTCTTTGTTTCTATTATAAAATTTTTCAAACAGGTAATTTTTCTCCTTCACTGATGTGTGTTGATGAGGCAGCACTGATGGGCACTGATAGGCAGCACTGATGGGCACTGATAGGCAGCACTGAAGGGCACTGATAGGCGGTACTGATAGGCAGCACTAATGAGGTGGCATGGATAGGCGGCACTGATAGGCAGCACTAATGAGGTGTCATGGATAGGCGGCACCGATAGGCAGCACTGATAGGTGGCACTGATAGGCGGCACTGATGATGGGTACTGATAGACAGCACTGATAGGTGGCATTGACTGGCATTACTGCTGAACACTGATTGGCGGCACTGCTAGGCATTGACTGGCACAACTGCTGGGCACTGACTGGCACAACCGCTGGGCCCTGAATGGTGGCACTGACTGGCTGCACTGCATTGATGGGCACTGGTGGGTGGCACTGGTGGGCACAGGTAGGTGGCACTGCTGGGCACAGGTGGGTGCACTGCTAGGCACAGGTGGGTGCACTGTTGGGCACAGGTGGGCGGAACTGGTGGGTGGCACTGCTGGGCACCGATCATCAGGGCACTGATCATCAGTGCCCTGATGATCGGTGCCGATCCCTGCTCTGACAACTGCCAGTTCTCAGCAGTACTTTCCTCGTGCTCTGACAGTGTGAGGAAAGTGCAGCCGAGAACCAGCAATTGCATTTCCCGGTGATCAGCATGTCATTGGACACGGCTGATCACGTGGTAAAAGGTCGCTGTGATTGGCCTTTTACCACATCTCGTGATCAGCTGTGTCCGTAGGACACAGCGATCACGGAGATCGCCGGGTGCGCGCTCCCAGGGGCGCACAGGAGAGCGTGTTCTGGAAGGAAGTCATATGACGCCCTCCCAGAACTGATCGGCCGCAGTGTAGCCGTCATTTGGCTATCTGCAGTTGGCAAGTAGTTAAAAGTAGGCCAGGTGGACAAAGCTCTTCGAAACACTAGCCAGTGTAGAATTCCCAGCTGACTTTCTAGTGTCAGAGGGGGTTAAACAGCACTAAGATCCTTTAGGGATGGCTGTACTCACAAGGTCCAGGAGAAGATGGTTGCCTTCCTCAGTGATATCAGACCAGATCTTCAGTAGACAGCGCCTCTGTCAGCATAATAGAACCAGAGTCTCAGCATTCAGGCCCTCAGGTCACCCACCTGAGACCACATTGCAGCAGTTGCCTGGGAGGGAAATGTGCCCTCTCCCAGATTGGATCAGTCCTGGACAGCAAAGAACCCAGAACCCTGTGTGCTCACTGAATATATGCAGTTACCTGGCATGCCTTAAAACTTCTTTCTCTGGGATAGGCTGAGACTGTATCAATAGTTATGCTACCTCCACACCAATCATCCAGAAACTTCTAAAGTTTTCGGGGTACAGAGGAAGCTATAGGCAGACTGACAGCATCTGAGCACACAGAGCAGGCCTCACTAAATGATCACAGCTTACCCAATACAGTGAGCTAACTGATTTTTCCTAACAAATATTTACAGCCACTCTGATGTCAAAGTGACATCTACATTTACCTATAAAAACCTCAACTAATTAACTAAGAGGGAGATTGTTCTGTGAATGAAGGCACACAGAAATATTGTTTGAAACATTCTCAGAACAGGCTCCCTCTAGTGCATAACAAGGAGATAACATTTCCACACTGATACACTGTGTACTTTTGTCATACTGGTCAGTGCAGAGTTCCCCTCGTTGTTTTTTTTGTACACTCCTAAAATATTGACTGTGTATATCATATGATAAATAAAACATTTTTTTAAGTAAATTAACTATAACCACTTCCTGTCCAGGGATGTACTGGCAGGTTGCTGCATTTGAAGGGTGATATCTCGGTCATCGATAACGCTGCAGCGGTGATTGAGATATAATTTTGTTAGGGACAGCGATTCTCTTCTCTGTAAAAGTAATCCTAGGGGCTAAGAAGTCGCTGGATTACTTTTATAGGCAGCGGGAGGGGGGGTCTCACCCCAGTCACCCACTCCCGTCCCACCCCCCTCTTGCCACCTCCTTTACCAGACTCTCCTGTGCAATCAGGGAGCCTTGTAAGAATGTGACTGGCAGCATCCAGGTCCCGTGACACAGTGAGATGAACGGATATTGTTCCTTCCATTGTGTGATGTCAGAAACCAGAAGCGACGAGGATTTTGACATTTCCAGTTTTGGTCTCATGTAAACAAGCCATTACCAGCTTGTAAAAGCATTTAATCAAACAGATCTTGGTTTAATCAGATGCTATGGAGGGCAGAGGAGAGATCTGGGGTCTAATAGACCCCAGATGTCTCCATAAAGGGGACCTGTCATGTCCCATGCTATCACAATGGGATGTTGTGCATTGCTTCTGATAGCAATAAAAGTGGTAAAATAAAATTAAAGATACATTGTAAAACATTTTTTTCTAATAAATAATCATAACAAAAATTAAAGCTCCCCTGTTCCCTTGTGCTCACTTGTAAATGTGAAATCTCACATAACTCCTGCACAAATATGTAAACGGTGATTGCACCACATATGTATCGCCGCAAAAACATCAGAGCTAGGGAAATAATTTTAATGTCAGACCTCCTCTGTATCTCTGAAGTGGTAACCTGTAAAGGCTTTTAAAGTGTTGCTGATGGAGATTTTTAGGTACCGAAGTCTAAACCCCTATGATTGCCAGTGCGCAGGGACAGCTATCTGGCGGGATAGCTCAGACAGGTTTGGAGTAGTACACACATGCGCTCAACTCTACTTCCAACCTTCTAGAACAGGAATGAGGGGTGTCTTAGGGATTAGTATTTCTCAAACGGGGTGTCATTTGGGTCCCCCCCCCCATGGTGCTGCCAACACGGGGTACAGTTTGTTCTGGATTAGCGTCATGTGTCGCCAAGCTGTGGGTGGGCTAGCTGCCAGCACCATGACAACCAATGAAACGCTAGCGCCGGAATGCATGGCGTTCCACCTGCAACTTGGCTGCACATGGCGCTGCTAGGTGGCATGCTTGGTGGAAGGTAAAAGATACTGTATATATATTTATATATTTGATTCATGAATCTGCTTGGCGTGGCAGAAAAATTATTTATCTTGAATCATGGGGAAAAGTTGTATGAGGCTACAGATACCCGCTAATATCATGCTACAGGTATTTTATCTCTCTTTTTGTAAGTTTTAATATTATTATTAAAATAATAACCTGCTCTTCGTGAAAAGCACAGGGCGCCAGTGGCAGACCTGACAATTCTGGTGTTCAATGGCAAATGCCAATCGAGCTCTATGGTGCCGGGCAGTGAGCACAGGGCCCACTAGAGGATGTCGGGCCCTCAGGCCACCCTCATGAAGTCTGTTTCTGATTGTTTGGTCAGAGACATTCACACCAGTGGCCTGCTGGAGGTCATTTTGTAGGGCTCTGGCAGTGCTCTTCCTGTTCTTCCTTGCACAAAGGAGCAAATACCGGTCCTGCTGATGGGTTGAGGACCTTCTACGGCCCTGTCCAGCTCTCCTAGTGTAACTGCCTGTCTCCTGGAATCTCCTCCATGCTTTTGAGACTGTGCTGGGAGACACAGCAAACCTTCTGGCAATGGCATGTATTGATGTGCCATCCTGGAGGAATTGGTCTGCCTGTGCAACTTCTGTAGGGTCCAGGTATTGCCTCATGCTACCAGTAGTGACACTGGCCCTAGCCAAATGCAAAACTAGTGAAAAACAGTCAGAAAGATGAGCCGGGAAAAAAATGTCAGTGGCCTCCACCTGTAAAACCATTCCAGTTTTGGGGGTCATCTCATTGCTGCCCATCTAGTGCACCTGTTCATTTTATTAGCACCAAAGAAACTGATTAACAACTCCCTCTGCTGCTTAACTGACCAGATGAATATCCCAGGAGTTTCATTTAATTTTTGGAGCAGTATAATCTCTCTCTCTCCCTCCCCTCCCTCTCTCTCCCTCCCCCTCTCCCCCTCCCCCTCTCCCCTCCCCCTCTCTCTCTCCATCTCTCTCTCTCCATCCTCTCTCTCCCCTCTCTCCATCCTCCCTCCTTCTCTCTCTCCATCCTCTCTCTCCCTCCTTCTCTCTCTCCCCATCCTATCTCTCCCCCTCTCTCTCCTTCCTCTCTCTCTCTCCCTCCCTCCTTCTCTCCCTCCTTCTCTCTCTCTCCATCCTATCTCTCCCCCTCCCTCTTAAATCTCCCCCCTCTCCCTCTCTCTCTATCTCTCTCATGATTTTTTTTTTTGTAAGTTGCAATATTATTATTATTAAAATAAACAAAACAAACAAAAAAAACCACATTTGCCAGTACTAAAGATGGCACCGCGTCGGCAGACGTCATCGCCGTGCACCGGATGTGCTCTCGGGGAAGGCAGCGTGTGACGCTTGTGCGGTTCCGGTGCTGGAGATCGGGCTGTTCTGGATTGGAGGAGGGTCGGCATCCTCCGGGGTAAGAGGGGGATGTATGTGGGGATTGTACAGAGCTGTGTGTCCCTCCTCCATAGCTGGGCAGCGCTCCCTATCATGATGAAGACATATGGAGGGACAGCTCAGTGTAGGGGTTTCTCCCAAATGTAAAGCGGACCTGTCCCCAGTACATGGTAATCCCTGTGTGTGTAGTCACGTCTGATACATCCTCCATGTGTATAGCTGGTGTGTATGACTGGCTGATCTATATATAGGGCTAACCATCCATACCAGTCCCTGACCCAAGGAGCTTACTATCTGAGACCCCTACTTCATATATAGGGGACAATACATCCAGGAGGCCACTCACCTACCTCTGTCTTTAGAGTGTGTGAGGAAACCTGCACAGGGAGAACATGCGGACAGTGACCTGACCGGGATTCTAACCAGGGACCCCAGCGCTGCAAGACAGGAATACCAAACACTACGCCCCCGTGCTGCCCCTTATATTAATGTATAACAAAAGGGGAACCGTTATTGTTTTGGACAGAGTGGAGAGGGATTAGAGCCCCTGTCGGGCTTGTATTGCTCTCTGTCCCCGTTAGGGAAATTCTCCCTCTCTATTCATCCTGTTTACCATTATCATTGAAAGTGAAAGAAAATCCCAAACTCCTGTTTGTTTTGCAGTCCAGACCGTCTTTAAGCTATCCTGTCCTCCTCCCATGTCACATATTTGTAGGATTTCTCCTGAGTCCAGTCCGGCCCATGTACATAAATGACCGGATTGGATATGTGCAGGAGCAGGTGGGCGTTTATAAACGTCCTTCCGCTTCCCTGCCTGTGCGTGCTCCCTGGGAGTGCGCGGCACCACGATATGTTGCCTGCTGTACGGGACCTCTGTGTGAGGTCTGGATCATGTGATCACTGATTGGCCAATCAGTGATCACATGAATAGTAGTAAGCAAGATGTCACTTCCTGACATAATTGCTTACTACGTGTGAAATCTGTGAATGATCACAGAGGTCACATGGTACAAGGCTATTCACAACAGCCATGTACCATGTGACAAGCTGTGACCAATCACAGCTCAGAGTATTTCTCAATGGCTGCAAGAATGCAGCCAGAGAGGAGAAATGTTTGCTTTTACAGCCTTTATGGGTGTAAAAGCAATCAGGGTAAAAAATAAAAAATCTTCAAAACCCCCCACAAACAGTACAGTGTCACTATGGTGACTGTATGTTAAAAAAAAACCCCCATAAATATTAATGTAAACCTTTTTTTTTTTGAAAAATTATAATTTTTGGTTATAAACTAATTTGGGTTATTTTGTTATACTAAAAAGATAGCTGAATACATTTTGGCCAAGATTTATGAAGAAAGATTATTTAATTGCGAAATTTTATAAGAAAAACACTTTTTTTTTTCAAAATGTTTGGACGTTTTCATTTATATAACAAAAAAATAAAAATCCCAGTGGTGAATAAATACCACCAAAATAAAATTTTATCTGTCCCCAAAAAAATGCTAAAAAATTCATATGGGTACAGTGTTGCATGACTGCGCAATTGTCATTCAAAGTGTGATAGCACTGAAAATTGGCCTGGACAGGAAGGGGGTGAAAGTGTCCGGACTTGAAGTGGTTAAAGGCACTTCTGACTGTACACAGTACATATCGCACCCCAGAGATTTCGGTACTTTGGCAGCTAATTGGTCTTGCCCATGGTGGTGATGTTTGAATGGAAGAAAGAGATTCTGTGGACAGGTGTCTTTTATACACATAACGAGTTGTCGTTCGGAGCACCTTCTTAAACCGATCTGTGTACCACATGAGCACATAGCCAGTCTGTGGGAGCCAGAATTATTGTTGGTTGGTAGGGGATCAAACACTTATTCTACTCACTGAACTGCAACTCAGTTTATACCATTTGTATCATGTGTTTTTTCTGGCTTTTTGGTTGATATTCTGTCTCTATCATTTAAAATACACCTATGATTAAAAAAAAAAAAAAAAAGTATAGACCCTTAATTTCTTTGTAAGTGGGCAAACTTACAAAATCTGCAGAGATCAAATAATTATTTTCACCACTGTATATTATTTTTTTTTTTTTTGCAGTTTGTTCCCATGAAAGTGGAGTTCCCCTTTAACCCCAGATACCCACAAACGTGTTGTTAAAGGGGAACTCCACTTTCATGGGAACAAACTGCAAAAAAAAAAAAATATACAGTGGTGAAAATAATTATTTGATCTCTGCAGATTTTGTAAGTTTGCCCACTTACAAAGAAATTAAGGGTCTATACTTTTTTTTTTTTTTTTTAATCATAGGTGTATTTTAAATGATAGAGACAGAATATCAACCAAAAAGCCAGAAAAAACACATGATACAAATGGTATAAACTGAGTTGAGGTTCAGTGAGTAAAATAAGTACTTGATCCCCTACCAACCAACAATAATTCTGGCTCCCACAGACTGGCTATGTGCTCATGTGGTACACAGATCGGTTTAAGAAGGTGCTCCGAACGACAACTCGTTATGTGTATAAAAGACACCTGTCCACAGAATCTTTCTTCCATTCAAACATCACCACCATGGGCAAGACCAATTAGCTGTCAAAGGACATCAGGGACAAGATTGTTGACCTGTACAAGGCTAGAATGGGATACAAGACCATCAGCAAGGAGCTTGGTGAGAAGGAGACAACTCTTGTAGTGATTATTCGTAAATGGAAGAAATACAAAATAACCATCAATCACCCTCGGTCTGGAGCTCCATGCAGGATTTCGCCTCATGGGGTGAGGATGATCATGAGAAAAGTGAGGGATCATCCAAGAACTAAATGGGAGGAGCTTGTGAATGATCTCAAGGCAGTTGGGACCGCAGTCACCAAACAAACCATTGGTAACACAATATACCGCCATGGATTGAAATCCTGCAGCACCTTCAAGGTCCCCCTCCTCAAGAAGGCACATGTACAGGCCCATATGAAGTTTGCCAATGAACATATAAATGATTCAGAGAAGGATTGGGAGAAGATGCTGTGGTCAGATGAGACCAAAATTGAGCTCTTTGACATTAACTTGCCTCGCCGTGTTTGGAGGAAGAAAAATGCTGACTATGACCCGGAGAACACCATCCCTACAGTCATGCATGGAGGTGGAAACATTATGCTGTGGGGCTGTTCCTCTGCTAAAGATACAGGCCAACTTTGCTGCATTGAGGGGCCAATGGATGGGGCCATGTATTGTAAAATCTTGGATGAGACCCTTCTTTCCTCAGCCAGAACACTGAAGATGGGTCGTGGATGGGTCTTCCAGCATGACAATGACTCAAAACATACCACCAAGGCAACAAAGGAGTGGCTCAAGAAGAAGCACATTAACCACTAGCCTACTGGGCACTTATACCCCCTTCCTGCCCAGGCCAATTTCCAGCTTTCAGCGCTGTCGCACTTTGAATGACAATTGCGCGGTCATGCAACACTTTACCCATATGAAATGTTTATTATTTTTTGTGACAGAGCTTTCTTTTTGTGGTATTTAATCACCTCTGGGTTTTTTATTTTTTCTTAAACCAAAAACCACTGAAAATTTTGAAAATTAAAATTTTTTTTTCTTACTTCTTGTTATAAAAGTTTGTAAATAAGTGATTTTTCTCCTTCACTCATGTGCGCTAATGAGGCGGCAGTGATGGGCACTGATAGGCTGCACTGATGGGGAGGCACTGGTAGGTGACACTGATGGGCATTGACAGGCATCACTGATGGGCACTGAAAGGCATCACTGATAGGTGGCACTGATAGGTGGCACTGATAGGCGGCACTGACTGGCACTGATTGGCATTGATAGGTGGCACTGACTGGCACTGATGGATGACACTGAAAGGCAGCTCAGATGGGCACTGATATGTTGCATTGAGGTGCACTGGTATGCACTGATATGTGGCATTGATGTGGCACTGATCGGCACTGACAGCTGGCACTGGTGGACTTTGACAGGTGGCACTGCTGGGGCTACACTGATCATCAGGGCACACTGATCATCAGTGCTCTGATGATCAGTGTACATGTCCCCTCCGTGGAAAGCCGATTACCGGCTCTGCTCTCCTCTTGAGCTGTCAGCGTGACAGCTCGAGAGGAGAGAAATGCCAATAACCGGCATTTCCGTGTTTACATGTGATCAGCTCTGATTGGACACAGCTGATCACATGACCAAGCTGACATCTTTGGCTCTTTCCGTGATCGGTGATCCACTGTGTCCGAGGGACACAGCGCATCGCCGATCGCCGCGCTGCGCGCTCCCTGAGCCGCGCATGCGTGGTGAGAATGGGAGGACGTCATATGACGTCCTCTCAGAACGAGAGAACCACCTTGCGCCCGTCATTGGACAATTGGACGTCATTGGCCCACATCTGTTCACCCCCTATGGACCAGAGCCATTTTTACATTTCGGCTATGGACCTGTGTATTTGGCAATAACTTTGTCATTACCTCAGATAAAAATGTAATAATACATATATTGTTTTTTTTTTTTTCTTCAAAGACGAGGCTTTCTTTTCGTGAATATTGTCTTGCAACAGTGATTATTTTTATCCGCAATCCTTAAACAATTCAATGTAACAAAACACGCTTTGTTAGTATAAAATAAACTGTGTTACTGCACATAAGAAGGGAACATTTTAATTCTGTAATTTTGTCCAGTTTAAAATGACACTAAAATTATGATTCTGGTACAAAGCATTGCAAAGCTATTCACAAATTAAAGTGTTTTTTTTTTTCTTCTCAATTTTGCGCTTTTTTAAATGTGAAGTTAGTAAATATATGTTAAATGTGTTAAAATATTAACGAAAAAACAAAAACTTAAAAGGTTTAAATATTAATTTAAATAGAAATTAACAAAATCAATATTTGAATGGAGGAGAATAAGGAGTTAATTAGGGCTGATTAGCGTAAAGTAAGGGTTAAAAAAGGGTTTAACCAGCTCCACACCACCCTATAGCAGAAATACGGGTACAGGGAGGCACGGGTGCGCAAAATCACGTGTGTGTGTGTGTGTGTGTGTGTGTGTGTATGTATATATATATATATATATATATATATATATATATATATATATACATATACAGTGGAGATCGAAAGTTTGGGCACCCCAGCTAAAAATTTGCATTAATGTGCATAAAGAAGCCAAGGAAAGATGGAAAAATCTCCAAAAGGCATCAAATTACAGATTAGACATTCTTATAATATGTCAACAAAAGTTAGATTTTATTTCCATCATTTACACTTTCAAAATAACAGAAAACAAAAAAATGCGGCCTGCAAAAGTTTGGGCACCCTGCAGAATTTATAGCATGCACTGCCCCCTTTGCCAAGCTGAGACCTGCCAGTGTCATGGATTGTTCTCAATCATCGTCTGGGAAGACCAGGTGATGTCAATCTCAAAGGTTTTAAATGCCCAGACTCATCTGACCTTGCCCCAACAATCAGCACCATGGGTTCTTCTAAGCAGTTGTCTAGAAAACTGAAACTGAAAATAGTTGACGCTCACAAAGCTGGAGAAGGCTATAAGAAGATAGCAAAGCGTTTTCAGATGTCAATATCCTCTGTTCGGAATGTAATTAAGAAATGGCAGTCATCAGGAACAGTGGAAGTTAAAGCAAGATCTGGAAGACCAAGAAAAATAGACAGAACAGCTCGCAGGATTGTGAGAAAAACAATTCAAAACCCACGTTTGACTGCACGATCCCTCCAGAACGATCTGGCAGACACTGGAGTTGTGGTACACTATTCCACTATAAAGAGATACTTGTACAAATATGGTCTTCATGGAAGAGTCATCAGAAGAAAACCTCTTCTACGTCCTCACCACAAAAATCATCGTTTGAACTTTGCAAATGAACATATAGACAAGCCTGATGCATTTTGGAAACATGTCTGTGGACCGATGAGGTTAAAATTGAACTTTTTGGCCGGAATGAGCAAAGGTACGTTTGGAGAAGAAGGGGCACAGAGTTTAATGAAAAGAACCTCTGTCCAACTGTTAAGCATGGGGTTGGATCAATCATGCTTTGGGGTTGTGTTGCAGCCAGTGGCACAGGGAACATCTCACGAGTAGAAGGAAAAATGGATTCAATAAAATTTCAGCAAATTTTGAATGGTAACTTGATGCCATCTGTAAAAAAGCTGAAGTTAAAGAGAGGATGGCTTCTACAAATGGATAATGATCCTAAACACACCTCGAAATCCATGGGGGATTACATCAAGAGGCGTAAACTGAAGGTTTTGCCATGGCCTTCACAATCTCCTGACCTCAACATAATTGAAAATCTATGGATAGACCTTAAAAGAGCAGTGCGTGACAGACAGCCCAGAAATCTCAAAGAACTGGAAGACTTTTGTAAGGAAGAATGGGCAAAGATACCTCAAACAAGAATTGAAAGACTCTTGGCTGGCTACAAAAAGCGTTTACAAGCTGTGATACTTGCCAAAGGGGGCAGTACAAGATATTAACTCTGCAGGGTGCCCAAACTTTTGCAGACGCCATTTTTTTTATTTTCTGTTATTTTGAAAGTGTAAATGATGGAAATAAAATCTAACTTTTGTTGACATATTATAAGAATGTCTAATCTGTAATTTGATGCCTTTTGGAGATTTTTCCATCTTTCCTTGGCTTCTTTATGCACATTAATACAAATTTTTAGCTGGGGTGCCCAAACTTTCGATCCCCACTGTATATACATGATTTTGCAGTTCGGGGAGGGGGGGCGCGCCTTGCCTGCACCGCCATTCCCAGCCTCGGCTGTCAATCACCAGGTCCCAGACGGTGATTACTCTCTGACGGGGGAGAGACCTGTGTATAAACAACACAGATCTCTCCCCTGTCAGCTCCTCCACACAGCATTGTATGTAAGCAGTGTGCTTACAGTGAAACACACACAGCCCCCATAGTGAAACAGCACACAGTTAACTTTTTGATCTCCCCAGTGCCATTAGTAGTGTCAGTGCTTTTTATTAGCACTGATCACTGTATTGGTGTCACTGGGGATGTCAAGTCAGTTCCGCCCAGTGTCAGAATGATTGCCACCATTACTAGTAAAAAAAAAAAAAAATTTCCAGTATATATACCACCATTTGTAGATGCTATAACTTTCATGTAAACCAATTAAGTTACTTGTATTGGGATTTTTTTGTTAGTAAAGACACGAAGAAGAGTAAAAATAAAATGAGTGCGCTGTACACTAATATCCTGACACAGTAAATAAAAAGTGCCCACAAACTGGTCAGGGCAAGTGGTTAAAAAAACTTTTTTCTTTTCTTTAACTTGTCAGGTTGCTTTAACAGACTTCATCTGCAGATGGAAGTTAACCCCTCTGATCTGTAGATGAATAAACAGATAGGATATGAGCATTGCTGTTGATAAACATTGCCAGACTGCTTTAGTTTGACACCTCCAGCTGTCAGTACTTCCTCTGTGTACTGGGCAATGCTGCTCAGATCTGAGTACTGTGACAGGAGAGGTACTGTCAGCATGGCAGGAGGCCTGGAGGTGTTACCCCCTGTGTACAATGATGACATTTATTTGTGTCCAACACATTCAGAGTCTGCAACTGGTTAAGGTCTGAAAAATTAAAGGTCCACACTAAAATATTTGAGTTCAAAACGTGGGATTTTATTCATCCATATTAATTTTATCCATTTATGATGAATAAATGTTTTGGGGGCCACACAGTTCTCCCTTCATCAGGGCCATAAGATCGTTGATGTGGATTCTTGAGTGATGATGAATGAGTTCTGGGTCTATATGGGAACTCTCTCACATTTAGTAGCTGGTTGGGGCAAAACGTTAACCTGTAGTCTTACTTTTTCAGCATCACTCATGAACAAGTCCTGATGAAGTGGGAGCCGTGTGGCTCCAAAAATGCGTTTGCTTAAACAAGTTTGGAATAAAATCCCCAAAATTTTAGTGTTTCAATTTTTTTTTTTTTGGAACCTTAAACAAGGTTGTTGTGTTCTGGCAGTCACAGCATCAATGGCTGTCAGAATATCTGAACAGTGGCTGCATCTGATGCAGCCGCTGTTTGGCAAAAAATCTTCAGGCCGGCTTCTTTGGTTTTCAGATTGAAAGATGTCTGGTAGGAGGGTTCCTACAGGGCCATGTATGGTCAGATCAAGTGGATTTAGGGATTGCCAACAGCTATGCTGATTTCATCGTCTTTGCTTAGTAAAGCGCTGACATACAAAGGATCCCTGAGTGTCTTCTTTAGATTTCATTTGTAAATCTATTTAATTCTGTCCCAATGCTTCAGTATTTTGGTAAAAACTTTCTAATAAGTTTTCCTGAAGGGTTTTATTCTCTAGAATAAAGCTGAATTCTGTCTGCATGTTTACTTAAAGCACTAAAATGATGTTCTGGATCTTGTCTGTTGTATGTGACAGCGGTTTAGAAGATGACTACCGCGGCCAGGCCAACGTTTGAGCCAGCCAGGGGCGGCAGAGGGAAAGGAGAAGGAGATCTAAGTCAGCTTTCCAAACAATATTCCAGCAGAGACCTCCCGTCACACACGAAGATCAAATACAGGTAATATGGCAAATCTGGCACCTTTTTCCTGTGGAGGATGTTCAGTGTTTGAACTGAAGCTTTAGACCTGAAGGATATGTTTGGGGAAAAAAAACAAAAGCATATTCAGACTTCAGTACATATCTGCAAAACACTCCCATTTTCAGCACTGTCAGGTTCTCACCTGCTGGACTGGAGAAAAATATCCTTTATGCTGTGGAGAGGGGAAGGTGTTCTATAGCCCATCAGGGATGACGACCTCTTTTGCAAAGGCTTAAAATAACACTGTAGGTGAATGGTTTAAATCAAAAGAATTCAAAACAATTATACTGTAGTTGTAGTAGGCCAAAAATAGTGATTTATATATGTTGTATTGTTTTCAGGATATGCATTTCTGTTTCCAGCTATAAGTCAAGGTAACAGTAGTTGTGAGAAGGGTAATACACTGCACAAACAAATTAAAGGGACACTATGAAAACACATCAGATCTCAATGGGGAAAAACCTCATGCTGCATATCTATACTGATATGGACGGGGTAATGTGTTAGGAATGTAAGGATGCCCCGTCATTTGATGGAAATGAAAATTATTATCAACCTACAGAGGACTGAGTTCAAATACACCCCAAAAATCATTGGGGCATGCTCCTAATGAGACAACGGATGGTGTCCAGGGGGATTTCCTCCCAGATCTGGACCAGGGCATCACTGAGCTCCTGGACAGTCTGAGGTGCAACCTGGCGGCGTCGGATGGACCAAAACATGATATCCCAGAGGTGTTCTATTGGATTTAGGTCAGGCGAGCGTGGGGACCATTCAATGGTATCAATTCCTTCATCCCCCAGGAACTGCCTGCATACTCTCGTCACATGAGGCTGGGCATTGTCGTGCACCAGGAGGAACCCAGGACCCACTGCACCAGAGTAGGGTCTGACAATGGGTCCAAGGATTTCATCCTGATACCTAATGGCAGTCAGGGTGCCATTGTCTAGCCTGTAGAGGTCTGTGCGCCCCTCCATGGATATGCCTCCC
The DNA here is from genome assembly GCF_062004578.1 of Staurois parvus. Lineage (NCBI taxonomy): Eukaryota > Metazoa > Chordata > Amphibia > Anura > Ranidae > Staurois > Staurois parvus. The sequence continues at coordinate 3,828,419 of NW_028318236.1, forward strand.
CAGACCATCATTGACCCACCACCAAAACGGCCATGCTGAACCATGTTACAGGCAGCATAATGTTCTCCACAGCTTCTCCAGACCCTTTCATGTCTCTCACATGTGCTCAGGGTGAACCTGCTCTCATCTGTGAAAAGCACAGGGTGCCAGTGGTGGATCTGCCAATTCTGGTGTTCAATGGCAAATGCCAATCAAGCTCTGTGGTACTGGGCAGTGAGCACAGGGCCCGCTAGAGGACATTGGGCCCTCAGGCCACCCTCATGAAGTCTGTTTCTGATTGTTTGGTTAGAGACATTCACACCTGTGTCCTGCTGGAGGTCATGTTGTAGGGCTCTGGCAGTGTTCTTCCTGTTCCTCCTTGCACAAAGGAGCAGATACCGATCCTGCTGATGGGTTAAGGACCTTCTATGGCCCTGTCCAGCTCTCCGAGTAACTGCCTGTCTCCTGGAATCTCCTCCATGCTCTTGAGACTGTGCTGGGAGACCGCAAACCTTCTGGCAATAGAATGTATTGATGTGCCATCCTGGAGGAGTTGGACTGTCTGTGCAACCTCTGTAGGGTCCAGGTATGGCCTCATGCTACCAGTAGTGACACTGACCTAATGCAAAACTAGTGAAAAACAGTCAGAAAAGATGAGCCGGGAAAAAAATGTCAGTGGCCTCCACCTGTAAAACCATTCCTGTTTTGGGGGTCATCTCATTGTTGCCCATCTAGTGCACCTGTTGTTAATTTCATTAACACCAAAGTAACTGAAACTGATTAACAACTCCCTCTGCTACTTATCCGACCAGATTAATATCCCAGGAGTTCAATTGATGCTATACTTTTGATTATATAGTGTTTAATTTTTTTGAGCAGAGTATATATGATTTGCTTTTTTCTTTTTCTTTTTTTTTTTTTTTTTTTTTATGTTTAGGCAAACCACCCAGGATGCCCCTGAGGAGGTGAGAAGCCGGGACTTCAGGAGGGAGCTGGAGGAGAGAGAACGTGTGGTTGTACGAGAGAAGAACAGAGACCGACCACCAAGAGGTAGGCTTTTTATGTGTCATTGCTTGTCAGTGTGTAGAATTTCATCAGTGAGGGAACTGAAAATCTGGTGCAATTTTTTTTTTCTTTTTTTTTTAAACCTCTCAGCCAGGAAAAATCCATTCACAGATTTCCCCTGGGTTGTATGTACAGAAAAACTGTCAGACTCTATGGGCTGGGAATGCAGCTGATGGTGTGCAGAGGTGACATTAAGGCCTCAATTAGACTTGTGGTTGGGAGAGGTAAAACACACAGTTGAGCTGCATTTTTACTGCCCTCCAATCTCTCCCCCTTAAGCTGCAAGGGCAGTGGACGGGGGTTTACATAGGCTTTGAATTGTGGCGCATCAAAATGATCCCACCAGTATCACGTACCGCCTACCGCATGTGACCAGTTCAGCTGAACAGGGGCCACGCCGCAACCACTATGCAATATTTATTTATTTTATACAATCGACATAATGTTTCTTCACTGCTTGCCAAACTACCATTCAAAATGGGATCCTCTGCAAATCACTCGTTAGAGGGGGACGCCAGAGTAAACAAGCCATAAGGGTCTGATGGACCCAGACGTTTCCTGGAGGAGAACTTGTCACCTGAACTTTGCTATGTCATAGGGGGCTTGTCAGTCCCTTTGTAATAACAATACAATTGGGTCAAGAAAGGAAACGCTTTGCTGCCTGTACTGCAAAACTCCACCCTGCTCTAAAGAAATCTCACCTCTGACGTGTGCTCAGAAACCGACCTTTCTGGACGCTTCCATTCGCTGTTTCCTGCAATGCTCATTGGTTCCTCTCACCCGCCTACTGTGTTCTGCAGTGATGTAGGGATTGACACTCCTGGAAATGGTGGTTTCGGAAGCTGCTTCAGAGGACAATTTCTTCACAGCAGAGTGACTTTCAGCCTTGCTGGAAGCAGGAGAGGTAAGTATTTACTATTCTTTACCCTGGCACTGAACTAGATCAAACCTTGATCTAGGTATTTTTTCTTTTTCTTTTTTAATATTTATTTTTTTAACAAACTTTTTTTTTTCCCCTCTATGCCAGGAGTTAGAGAGATACAATGTATCTCTCTCCTCCGTTCACAGAGAGAAAAAAAACAAGGGGGCCGGGCTGTACAGTGACTGATCACTGTGGTAGCCAATAAGAGGCTAGCACAGTGATCATGTGACCCAGAATCGGGAGTCCTGTTAGAACGGGACCCTTGGCTCTCAGTGATACCCCGGTCTTTATGCTGGGAGCGCGCTGTGTGGTGCTCTCCCAGCAGAAAAACAGGTGCGCAAATATGCGGCCCCACGGAAAAAAGCCCAGTTCCGTGAGGCTGCATATTTGTGTTATGTCGGCATGGAGGGGTTAAGGTTAGATACCCCACAATAGTTTACCATTTTTATGTCCCTTTGAAGTTTCAACCACAAGGACGGAAAAAAGCCCAGTTCTGTGAGGCCGCATATTTGTGTTACATTGGCGTCAAGGGGTTAATAATTCTGCTGCCAAATGTGTGTGCTGTAAACTTCCTCCAGCATTGCTCATTTTTCTTCTTGCCGGAGGCTGCCATTTTGTTAAAATGTCCAGAGCCTCTGAACAGCAGTAAATCATAAAGCATAACTAAACCCATCGATTTACTGTTTAGTAATAAAAAACAGTTACATTCCTGGAATGTAACTGTCACATTTGCTTGGACTTGGTAAAATTGGATGATCACATTGATGTGTAGTTTGCTGGTGAATGACAAGAACCGTTGTGCGATTTATGTCCATGTAAGCCCAGACCACAACTTAGTCTGGCTGTCAATCTCAAGAGGAATGTCACAGCACTGGGCAGATTCTTGGGGATGAGCCTCACCCCCAGTACTGGGCAGACTGTTTTAAAAAATACAATGCCATTTAAGGCTCCGTTCACACCAATGCTTTTTTTAGGGCTGTTTGCAGAAGCGCACTACAGTCCATTGAACATGGTTTCCTATGGAATGTTTTCACATCTATGCTTTTTTGAGCTGCAGTGTTTTTGGAAAGGTTCAGGAACTTTTTCTTAAGAGCAAAAAGCAGCGTTTTGCTACAATAGCGTTCAAAAGAGAATCTGCTGAAATACATGGTAGTGCGTTTTTGCAGCATTTTGCATTTTTATTCTGCCCAGCATAAAAAAAAAAAAAAATCTGAACAAAACGCGGCAAAAACATGTGAAGAAAAATGCAAAACTAACTGAGAAAAGCACTGCAACACTGCCAAAAAGCAAACTGCATAGATGTGAACTGAGCCTAAAAGCTGTCAGGGTGTGATTTCCTAGCCTGCTTTGTTATTGGTGTACTTCACATAAGCTTTAGTTTTAGAAAGAAATTAGTAATTGTACATTAATATTTGCAGAAATATGTTGGATGTTTTAGTTTGTTTATTGGATAGGTTTCAGTGTGAAACTTTAGCTGGAACTTTTTTTTTTTTTTTTTTTTTTTTTTTTTTTTTTTATAGAAAGACAAGTTGTTGATTTTGGTTGAAATGCATAACATGATGTTAGATATAATTTCTCTATGAAAATATAACTATTTTTGTTTTAGAGCACTCATCATCCGTGTCAAAGAAGCCTCGTCTAGACCAGATTCCAGCAGCAAATCTGGATGCAGATGACCCACTCACAGACGTACGTAACAGGCTCAGACTTTCTCACCAGTTGTCATTTCCCAGCCCAAGATGAGTGGGGACTATTATTTTTTTTTTTAACCACTTCAGCTTCGGAAGAATAATACCCCCTTCATGACCAGGCCATTTTTGCTAATTGGTACTGTTACATTTTCTGGAAATTGCATGGTCATGCAACACTGTATGCAAATTACATTTATATAATTTTTTTTAGTGGCATTTGAACATCACTGGGGTTTTTATTATATAAATGAAAAAAGACAATTTTTTTTTAATTAAAAAAAAATTCTATTTTCCGTTATTTATTTCAGGTACTTATATAGCGCTGTCCATTTATGCAGCAATTTACATATATATTGTACATTCACATCAGTCCCTAACCCTCAAGGGGTGTACAATCTAAGGTCCCTAACTTACATTCATACATACATGTACTAGGGCCAATTTAGACAGGATCCAATTAACCTGCCAGCATGTCTTTGGAGTGTAGAAGAAAACCGGAGTACCCGGAGGAAACCCACGCAGGCACAGGGAGAACATTCAAACTCCAGGCAGGAGGTGCCGTGGCTGGGATTTGAACCAACGACCCTAGTACTGCCAGGCGGAAGTGCTAACCATTTAGCTATATAAATAGTGAATACTTGTGAGCTATTATCAATGAGGCATTCAGTGGGTAGTATGAAATTATCTGCTGATTTAATGTGCTAGGTGCGCTGGCTCTTGCACAGACTCACTTGCTAGTGTATATACAATACTATAAATATATAGTGCCGCGCTCCTATTTGCTTATATATATATATATATATCTTGATCCTTAGGGTATATGAATTAATATCTGAAACAATTCATAAATCACTGTGACTAGTGAATAAAAATAATCAATATTAAGTAATAAATAATAATAAATCACTAGTGAATCACTATAACTGGTGAATCAAATGAATAAAAATATGAATCAGCAACCTACATAAATGTGACTGATAACAATCAATCCTTAATTAAATGTGACTATAAAAGAATTAAATTCAAATCAACACAAATCTAAATCTGTGCCCCTCTGTTCTGCTGTGATCACTCCATATATATAGTGCAAAAGCATACATATAAGTGCAAGTGCAAATACATAAAATAAAAGACAATAGATTAAAAAGTCTTTCAAATAAGTGCAGTGTGCAGGTGGGTTCCTTATTCCCTCTCGCCGAGTGCTTAGTGGTCTCCCTATGCGCTCACCTTAATATTTGCCTGAATAAATTCAGGCAAATATGCTTTTAATCCTTCCAGGATTGATGGGATGATACTCTTATATAAGCTGTTCCAGAAGGTAGATATGGATTTATAGGGATTCTCCTGTGCTCTCCTCTTTCCCTTTGTGCATCTGCTCATAAATGGACTTCCTGACCAGCTCTCTAGGAATCTCCTACTTCCCCTCCTGGGGTCACCACCTTCTTCCCCTGATGAAGTCACGTGACCCTGTGACGCAACGCGTAGGGGAGGGGCTCTGACGTCACGACGTTGCATCGGAGAGGCTCGGTGATTCCAGTGCAGACGGAGGCAGACAGCATTACAGAGGCAGAGTATTACTGTATGTTACCATCAAGGCTGTCCTGGATCACATCAAAGCCGTGTAATACCGCAACTGGCAGCAATAAATGTCCTTTATACACAAGGATAAGACACCATGGTCTTTTTTCTTCTCTCTCTCAATTGACCCACATTCCTTATGCTGGTGAAAGGAGGATTGGAGAAGGTGGTGACCCCAGGAGGGGAAGTAGGAGATTCCTAGAGAGCTGGTCAGGAAGTCCATTTATGAGCAGCTGCACAAAGGGAAAGAGGAGAGCACAGGAGAATCCCTATAAATCCATATCTACCTTCTGGAACAGCTTATATAAGAGTATCATCCCATCAATCCTGGAAGGATTAAAAGCGTATTTGCCTGAATTTATTCAGGCAAATATTAAGGTGAGCGCATAGGGAGACCACTAAGCACTCGGCGAGAGGGAATAAGGAACCCACCTGCACACTGCACTTATTTGAAAGACTTTTTAATCTATTGTCTTTTATTTTATGTATTTGCTCTTGCACTTATATGTATGCTTTTGCACTATATAGATGGAGTGATCACAGCAGAACAGAGGGGCACAGATTTAGAATTGTGTTGATTTGAATTTAATTCTTTTATAGTCACATTTAATTAAGGATTGATTGTTATCAGTCACATTTATGTAGGTTGCTGATTCATATTTTTATTCATTTGATTCACCAGTTATAGTGATTCACTAGTGATTTATTATTATTTATTACTTAATATTGATTATTTTTATTCACTAGTCACAGTGATTTATGAATTGTTTCAGATATTAATTCATATACCCTAAGGATCAAGATATATATATATATATATATATATATATATATATATATATATATAAGCAAATAGGAGCGCGGTACTAACCATTTAGCTACGGTGCTGCCCAATTACATGTCTTTGGTAAACAAAATCCCAATTTAGTGTATATTATTTAGTCTGTAGGAATGTGATTTCATCCACAAACTATGGTGTGTGTGTATATATAATTATATATATATATATATATATATATATATTTAAAAATTGATCAATCCTGATGTACTGATGGCCAATCTAATTTTTTCAAGGCCCCTAAAATGTCAGGACAGTCCAAATTTCCCCCAAATTACCCCTTTTTCAAAAGTAGTCTGAAGTAGACGCATGGCAAGTTTTTTTTGAAGTTGTAATATGTTTGTCAATGTTTTGGAAAATTAAGATTTTTTTTTTTTACATATTTTCACCAGCACAGTACAGCATCATGATATCACTGGTGTGGTGATCACTGACTGGTGACAGCATGTTTAAAAAAAAAAAAAAAAAAAAATCTTAAAGATTTTAAAATCTTAAACATTTTAAATATATTGAAACTTTTTTTTATTTTTACTATTTTTTTAAATACTTTCATCAAAGTAGTTCAATGTTACTATAGTGAGTTTCCATGGCCAGCAGCTGCATCCAACCAAGTCTTACATCACCAAAGTCCAATGCAAAGCGTCGGATGCAGTGGTGTAAAGCATGCCGCCACTGGACTCTAGAGCAGTGGAGACGTGTTCTCTGAAGTGACCAATCTCTCTTCTCTGTCTGGGAATCCGATGGACGTGTCTGGGTTTGGCAGTTGCCAGGAGAACGGTACTTGCCTGACTGCATTGTGCCAAGTGTATAGTTTGGTGGAGGGTGGATTATGGTGTGGGGTTGTTTTTTAGGGGTTGTGTTTGGTCCCTTAGTTCCAGTAAAGTGAACTCTTAAGGCATCAGCATACCATGATATTTTGGACAATTTCATGCTCCCAATTTTGTGAGAACTGTTTGGGGATGGCCCCTTCCTGTTCCAACATGACTGCGCACAAAGCAAGATCCACATGGACATGGAGGAGTGAGTTTGGGGTGGAGGAACTTGACTGGCCTGCACAGAGTCCAGACCTCAACCCCATAGAACACCTTTGGGATGAATTAGAGTGCAAACTGTGAGCCAGGCCTTCTCCTCTAACATCAGTGCCTGACCTCACAAATGCACTTCTGGAAGAAACATTTTTTTCCTGAAATTAGAAGCAGTTGTGCATTCCCTTTTTTTCCCCTTTTAATTTAAATGGGATTTTTTGTTTTTTGATTAAATGGAAATTTTATTAGTTTTAGATTTTAAAAGTGTTGTTTTTTTGCCTTGTTTCTGCTATTGAAACTTTGATGGCATTTTAAAACACGGAACTGTATTGCCGATAATACAAGCTACAGGCAAAGTGATGTACCCGTGCAACAGAGTACGTCGGACACAGCAGAATGCAGATGCCGTTAAACGGGACCCGGTGGTCATGTGATCGCTGTGTGATCAAATGAGCACAATCTTAGCAAAGCTGTTATTAATCAGTTTGATTCATAACAGCTCTGCTTTTCTTCCTGGTGAGCTGTGGTTGGTCCAAAGCTCTTACATGGTACCTGGGCCAATCACAGCAAACTACTGAATTTTGAACTGCCATTAACTTAACCCAATTATGACAGTTCAAAGCAAGCATTGCATTGCAGGAACAATAATCTTTATTGCTCCTGCAATGCAAAGTGTAAAAAAAAAAAAAAAAAAAAAAAAAGGTAACATTGTACTACTTTGATGAAAGTTAAAAAAAATAATATCTCAATACAGTATTGATTTTTTTAAAGGCTTTTTTCCCCCTCTTTTAACTACTTGCCGCCTGCCTGCAATGTGCGGGTGAGGAATGCGATGTACCCTTACATCGCTTTCCATTTCTGGGTGTGAGTGAGCATGCGCCCCCCCTGTCCAGGGAGAGAAGAGAGTACCACACTCCATCACTCAGCCAGTGCCATTAGTACAGTGTCAGCATGTAGAATTTTTCACTGATCACAGATAGCATCAGGGTCAGTTAGAGCCCCTCCCAGCCAGGGTCAGCTAGCGTTAGATTGCCCGCAGACTATCACACTCACGCTATTGGTCGCTAATCACTGCCATTATCAGTACAGTGTTTGTATGGATCAATATATTGATCATGAAGAGAACTGTACTAGTGCCTCCTTAGTATAGTGTTCCCAAAAATGCAGTGTTAGCAGTAATTTTATAGCAAAAAACTGGTTTTCCTGTAAGTAAAAATTGTCAGAAAAGGCTTTGTCTCCAAGTGGTTAGAAGAGTGGGTGATGTGTGGCATAAGCTTTTAATGTTGGGTGTGAAATGCCAGGATAGTAGAAGCACCCCCTCCCCCCAATGACCCCTTTTTTGGGAAGTTGACACTCCAAGGTATTTGCTAAGGGGCATGGTGAGTTTTTTTACAGATCTCATTTGCTGCCACAATTTTATGGAAAATTAAGAAAAAATGAAAATGTATTTTTTCTTTTTCAAAACCCTTTGACAAAAATGATATCTGCAAAGTACTCACTGTGCCCCTTCTCAAATTCCTTTGTGGGGTGTCTACTTTCCAAAAAGGAGTCAATGGGGGGGGGGTTGCACTATCCTGACTTTTCAGGGCCTCCGAAACTGTGATAGGTAGTGAGGAAGTGATATGAGGAAATATGCCCTTTTAAAGCCTGAAGGTGGTCATTGGATTGTGGAGGCCTGTATGTGGCTAGGCTGCCAACATATCTCTCACATTTGGTATCCCCATACTCGGGAGAACGAGCAGAATGTGTTTTGGGGTGTTATTCCACATATAAGAAAAAATGAGGGGGGGTTGTAACAGTGCAAACACTGCAGGAAGTCCTGGGTAATATTAGTATGTGGTGATGGTGGTGGTTAAGGCTGTTATGACGAGCGTGGGAATCCATGTGGCACTGAGGGCAAGGCTTCCAAATAAGCTGTAGCAGGCTCTGTCGGTGAAAGGAGAGAAGCGTCTCTAAGTGCAATATGCCTCTTTATTAAAGTATATATGTAGGAACATTCACATAGGTAAGGTAATTGTAAGCATAAAAACCGTAGTTAACAGTGGGGTGGTATCCAGGGTGAAGAGCCATCATCTCTCTGCGGTATGGAGAGGTCAGCTTTCGGCTGGAGCAGCGTGGTGGCTGGAGGGGAACAGTGGTGAGGCCGGCGTGCACGTCCTCCCTCAGCCAGGTGGAACGCACGCTGGAGCGCAGTGGCGGCGTGGCCGTGATGACGCCAGATACCCAAGGTGCAGTGCGACGCGTTTCGGAGCATGCGCTGGCCGTGGAAGGTGGAAATGCGCTCCTTTTTCAAGCAGGGGGAGGTGGAAGGACAAGGATGAATATATAGGGAGCGCGGGACTAATTAATCAATTAACCAGTGGGAGGGAGAGAACACATCAATGAAAGAAGTGATTTGCCACTGTTGCAAGGTTAATGGTGGAAGAATTTTTCGTGACTTTCCACCATTCACCTTGCAACAGTATACCACCCCACTGTTAACTACAGTTTTTATGCTTACAATTACCTTACCTGTGTGAATGTTCCTACATATATACTTTAATAAAGAGGCATATTGCACTTAGAGGCACTTCTCTCCTTCTCTCTGTTATTCCACATATTGCCATGGCATGTGTGAGCAATATATAATTTAAGTGACAGCCTTGCGGTAAAGAAAAAAAAATTGCTATTTTCCAAAAATCTGTCTAAAAAAAAGAGAAAAAAAAATCTTCCGTGGATTAACATGCCTCTCAGCAAATTCCTTGCGGTGTGTACTTTCCAAAAAGGGGGCATTTGGGGGGTTTTTGTACTACCCTGGCATTTTAGCACCTCCAAGAAATATGATAGGCAGTTAGAAAGTAAAAGCTGCATAAATTCCAATATACACTCAAAAAAATTAAAGGAAGGCTTTTTAATCAGAGTATAGCTTCAAGTCATTTAAACTCCTGGGATATTGATCTGGTCTGCTAAGTAGCAGAGGGGGTTGTTAATCAGTTTCAGTTTCTTTGGTGTTGATGAAATGAACAGGTGCACTAGATGGGTAACAATGAGACGACCCCCAAAACAAGAATGGTTTTACAGGTGGAGGCCACTGACATTTTTTTCCCTACTCCATCTTTTCTGACTGTTTTTCACTAGTTTTGTATTTGGCTAGGGTCAGTGTCACTACCGGTAGCATGAGGCGATACAGTCCAACTCCTCCAGGATGGCACATCAATACATGCCATTGCCAGAAGGTTTGCTGTGTCTCCCAGCACAGTCACAAGACCACGGAGGAGATTCCAGGAGACAGCCAGTTACTCTAGGAGAGCTGGACAGGGCCATAGAAGGTCCTTAACCCAGAACTGATATCTGCTCCTTTGTGCAAGGAGGAACAGGATGAGCACTGCCAGAGCTCTACAAAATGACCTCCAGCAGGCCACTGGTGTGAATGTCTCTGACCAAACAATCAGAAACAGACTTCATGAGGATGGCCTGAGGGCCCGACATCCTCTAGTGAGCCCTGTACTCACTGCCCGGCACCATAGAGCCGACTGGCATTTGCCATTGAACACCAGAATTGGCAGGTCCACCACTGGCACCCTGTGCTTTTCACAGATGAGAGCAGGTTCACCCTGAGCACATGTGACAGACGTGAAAGGGTCTGGAGAAGCCGTGGAGAACGTTATGCTGCCTGTAACATGGTTCAGCATGACCGTTTTGGTGGTGGGGGAGGCATATCCATGGAGGGGCGCACAGACCTCTACAGGATAGACAATGGCACCCTGACTGCCATTAGGTATCGGGATGAAATTCTTGGACCCATTGTCAGACCCTACGCTGGTGCAGTGGGTCCTGGGTTCCTCCTGGTGCATGACAATGCCCGGACTCATGTGACGAGAGTATACAGGCAGTTCTTGGAGGATGAAGGAATTGATACCATTGAATGGCCCCCACGCTCGCCTAACCTAAATCCAATAGAACACCTCTGGGATATCATGTTTCAGTCCATCCGACACCGCCAGGTTGCACCTCAGACTGTCCAGGAGCTCAGTGATGCCCTGGTCCAGATCTGGGAGGAAATACCCCAGGACACCATCCGTCGTCTCATTAGGAGCATACAAGCACGTGGGGGCCATACAAACTACTGAGTACCATTTTGAGTTGCTGCAATTAAATTTCAGCAAAATGAACTAGCCTGCTGCATCATTTTTTCACTTTGATTTTCCGGGTGTCTTTAAATTCAGTCTTTGATCATTTTCATTTCCATCAAACGATGGGGCATCCTTACGTTCCTAACACATTACCCCGTCCAGATCAGTATAGATATCCAGCATGAGATTTTTCCCCATTGAGATCTGATGGGTTTTCAAAGTGTTCGTTTACTTTTTTTGAGCATATATACCAGTTTGTAAATGCTACAACTTTCACACAAACCAATTAATTTACACATATTGTGATTTATTTTATTTTTATTTTACCAAAGACTTATAGCAGAATACATTTTGGCCTAAGTGTATGACTAACTTTGAGTTAATTGTATTTTTTTATAACTGAAAGTAGAAAATATTGTTTATTTTAATTTTTTGGTCTTTTTCAATTATATCACAAAAAATAAAAAACCCAGTGGTGATAAAATGCCACCAAAAGAAAGCTCTATTTGTGTGAAAAAGGACATAAATTTAGTATGTGTACAGTGTTCCATGACCGTGCAATTACCAGTTGAAATAGCGCAGCAATGAATAGTAAAAATGGCCTGGCCATGAAGGGGGGGGGGGAATATTGTGGAGGGCAAGTGGTTAAACACAACAAAGCTACGTCCTTTTTCCTTTAGAAGGATGTAAACCGATACAAAACAACTTATTAATATAAAAAAAAAACCCAGATGTAAACTGAAGTGTAAACAAATGAAAACTGAATCAGTGGGTGCAGCACTTGCATGAAAGAATATCACAAAACAATGTATGTAAACATAAGCAGAAGGTGACTTAATAAAGTGCTTAATCAATAAATATATAAATAAACAACGTGACTCAACGTGTTCAATGATACTTGTCACTGCACGTGACACACAATGGTGCATACAGTAAAGTGCAAAACATATAATCCACGTATATAGTTAATTCATGTCACTGCGTCATGACTAATCATACATAGTGATATATGTGAGTATATAGTCCACAATATCCCAGTGGGTTAGGTGCATGGAAGATCACCAGGATCCTTAGAATCTGATAATATATTTAAAGGTGATGGTGTCCAAACTGGTAAAAGACTGCGCACTCACCAGATGCGCAATCAATGTGCGCATTTAAGAGATAACACTCTCAATGTTAACTGGAATTCCCTCTGGAATATGGTCTGGTCTGCTGCTGCTCCCTGCTCACTCAGCTGTCAGCCATGACTCTAACCTCGTTTCACGTGGCTCTGTGGGTAGTGGGAAGCTCACATAGAGCCCTTTTGTGTTTTCACTTGAACAAGAAGACTGTCATGATTCCTTAGCTCTGGGTTTGTTAAAGGCTCTTTGTTAGGCCCTGGGGCTTCCACTGCATCCAATGCCCACCTGGCCAACACTTCAGACATAGAAGACAAAACAAGTGTGTAAGATAACTTTACACACTTGTGTAAAGTGCTAAGGAATCATGACAGTCTTCTTGTTCAAGTGTATTCTTCTAAAAAAAAAATGGTTTTGTGCTCACTCTGATTGAACAGAGCTTACAATGTATTTATGCATTTCCCTGTAGGAAGACGACGATGACGACTCCGATGAAGACAGCGATGATGATACCGCCGCCCTCCTGGCAGAGCTGGAGAAGATCAAGAAGGAGCGAGCAGAGGAACAGGCTCGCAAGGTAAGGGCGAGGAGCTGGGAAATGAATTCCTGCGCTGATTGAGCTTATTCAGTGAAGAACAACAAAACTGATGACTTGTTTTTTTACACATCAATATTTTTTATTGCTTAGAATTTCTGTCCTGAAAATGTTTTACAACAAAAACATTTTCTAGTGTGTGCAGTATTTGTTCATGAAAATCATTCTTGGATCATGGCTTGTCATTGTGCATACCACTTCACTTCCCTGTGTTCCTGTCATCTTTCACCTCCTTTTCCTCATTGCTGTCATGTTGTACCTTCTGAAAATGACACTCAGCTGCTAAATGTTGAAGGGCAATGACTTTCCTTTGTGGGAAAATGGTTTTTATATGTAAATGTGTTTTTTTGTGGTCTGCCAAGAGGACAGAATGCCCAACTCAAAACAATCTGGTTCGTTACAGTGTCTTTTTTTTTTTTTTTCTCAAATCTTGTCTTGGTGAAACTTTGGTTTTCACTTTGCTGAGTTAATAAACCAGAAACTGTTGTATGAAAGCTGGACAAATGGATGATTAATATAGGCTGCATCTGTGGTGTCACTTGGGAGTCTTGGAGCCCTCCTGGCCACCAAGGCATTAAGGAATAATTCATTTCCAGCCACTGTCCTTAGATTTTCATTTACCTGTTGCCACCTGTGTAAGATATGTGCAGTGGCAAAAGGGTGAGCTGTAATGGCCATGTGCCACACATATGCTTCACTGGGCAGGTGATTGTGCTAAAAGCACATTCCCAGCATAGGGATCAATCTGACAACTCTCAATCCCTACTGAGTGGTCACATGATCGCCGATTCTTCCTGTCCCCAGGGCGTACAAACTCTTAAATGGACACTGGGGCTGGGTGGGAAGAAGCCAAACCTGGTGTGTTGGATTTGTGATGATGTGTGAAGACCTTCTTTTGGTCCTCTTAGCATTTTTTAATGATTTTGTTCTAGCATGCCTGTGGTAAGTGAGTGTACTTGGCAAGGTTTGTAAATTGTTGGGAAGATGTAAAAGTAGGTGGCGTTATAATGGACACAAGCAAGCTGGAATGAGCAGAAATGTTTACTAGGACACTGAAGCTTTGTAAGAAGTAGGCTGCTGTCTGAAATGTATCTTTGATTCCTGCAGTTTACATGTTAACCACTAGGGGGCAGCTTTAGCTAGATATACAGTGTTCAGCATAAATGAGTTACACCCCTTTTGAAAAGTAAGATTTTAATCAACATCTCAGTGAACACAAGAACAATTTCCAAAATTTTGACAAAACTGAGTTTTATAGAACATTTGTTTAGCTCATTACATGAAAGTAAGGTTATCAATATAACTTAAATTACAAAATCTTCACTTTTACTCAAATTAGTTGATGCAAAAATGAATACACCCCACAACAAAAACTACTACATCTAGTATTTTGTATGACCTCCATGATTTGTAAGGACAGCACAAAGTCTTCTAGGCATGGAATGAACAAGTTGGCGACATATTGCAACAACCATATTTTTCCATTCTTCAAGAACAACCTCTTTTAGAGCCTGGATGCTGGATGAAAAGTGATCAACTCGTCTCTTCAGAATTTCCCATACGTGTTCGATTGGGTTCAGATCATTAGACATACTTGGCTGCTAAATCACTTTCATCCTGTTCTTCTTCAGAAATGCAACAGTGGCCTTAGATGTGTGTTTTGGATCATTGTCATAATGGAAAAGTGCAGGACGACCAAGGGCATGGAGTGATGGTAGCATCTTCTCTTTCAATATAGAGCAGTAAATCTGTGAATTCATGATACCAGCAATGAAATGCAGTTCCCTGACACCAGCAGCACTCATGTAGCCCCACAGGAGGACACTGTCACCACCATGTTTCACTGTAGGCACCATGCATTTTTCTGTGTACTTCTCACCTTTATGACACCATACAGTTTTGAAGCCATTAGTTCCAAAAACATTAATCTTGGTCTCACCACTCCAGGTTACAGAGTCCTATTAGTCTTCTTTTTCAGCATAGGCCTTGGAAAATTCTAGGCAGGCTTTTTTGTACATGGACTTCAGGAGAGGCTTCCTTCGTTTACGACACCCATGCATGCCATTCCTCTGCACTGTATGCCACTTTGTGTCACGGGAAACAGTCCCCCCAGTTTGGCTTTCTGCTTCTTTAGCTAACTGCAGTGAACTTGTATGGTGATTTTCTTCAACCTTTCTCATCAGAAACCGCTTCTGCTGAGGTGTTAACATCTGTGGATGGCCTGGACGTCTCTGTAAGATGGTTGCAGTTCCATCTTTGTTAAATTTTTGTATCACTTTTGCTACAGTATTCTTTGCTGATCTCCTTGTAGCCTTCACCTTTCTTGTGTAAAGAAATGTATTTTCTTTCTCAGGCCTTGTGACATTTCTCTTCCATGTGGTGCCATTACTGACAGCATGAAATGGGAAGGGATTTTCTCTAAGTAACGTCTTTTTATAATCATCTGTCTGCTGGTCACCTGTTAATGAATGATTAGACTCACCTGTAGCTAAATTCTTGTTAATTAGAATTTTGTTGTCTAAAATTTAGCTTCGCTCTTAAGACTTTCATTGGGGTGTATTCATTTTTGCAACATGGCCTTGAACAAATTTGTTAGGGAAAAAGTTTTTTTGTGAGTGCAAATTAAGAAATCTTGTGTGTAATCAATGGCCCGCATTTGTGGGAGGATTTTGTAGTATAGTGTCCCCCAGAACATGTTTCTGAAAGGAAAGGAAAGGTTTTCTGACAGATCTGTTGGTCTGTACTCATTTATGCTGAGAGTGTGTATGTATATATGTATGTAACTATATATATATATATATATATATATATATATATATATTTAAAAATCTCTAATAAAAGTATTATTTTTTTGCCCCGATAATCCCAGCAGCACTGTGGTTCTTACATTTATGTTTTAGGGGCTGCCATACACCATTCACAGATGCAGGGAAGTTTAAAGTTAATTTTTTAAAAAACATGATTGATCAAATCTAAATAATATCTGGTTCTAATTTCTAATACTGTGCATTCATACAGCATTCAGACCCTGTTCACTTTTGTCAGTTTTGTCATGTACTACTACAGTTGCCATTCATTTTTTTTTTCTCATTAATCTACACTCTGTACCTCACAATGACAAAGGGAAAACTGAATTTTAGAAATGTCTGTGAATTTATAAAATAAACAAAAAAACTGAAATATCACATGTACTTAAGTGTTCAGGCAGTACTGTGTTGAAGCACCTTTGGCGGCAATTGCAGCCTCGAGTCTTTGGGTATGATGCGACAAGCTTTGGACACTTGGATTAGGGGATTTTCTGCCATTCTTTAAAAATCCTCTCAAGCGCAGTCAGGTTGGATGGGGACTGTTGGTGGACAGACATTTTAAGGTCTCTCCAGAGATGTTCAATAGGGTTCAATCAGTGCTCTGGCTGGGCCACTGTAGGGCATACACAGCATTGTCCCTAAGCCACCCCTGTGTTCCCTGGGCTGTGTGCATAGGATTGTTGTCATGTTGGAAGGTCAACCTTCAGCCCAGTCTGAGGTCCTGAATGCTGTGAAACAGGTTTTCATTGAGGATATCTCAGCACTTCGCTCTTTTCAGCTTTCCTTCAACCCTTACCAGTTTCCCAGTCCCTGCTGCTGGAAAACGCCCAAACAGCATGATGTTGCCACCACCATAATTCACTGTTGGGATGGTATTGGGCAGGTGATAAGTAGTTCCTGGTTGCCTTCCGGCACAACATTTAGAATTGAGGCCTAACAGCTCAATCCTAGTTTCATCAGACCAGAGAATCTTGTTACTCACAGTCTGAGAGTCCTTCAGGTGCTTTTTTGCAAACTCTAAGCAGGCTTTCAAATGTTTTGCTCTGAGAAAAGGCTTCTGTCTAACCTCTCTGCCATAAAGCCCAGATTGATGGAGGGCTGCAGTGATGGTTATCTTTCTGGAACTTTGCCTCATCTCCACACAGGATCTCTGGAGCTGTCAGAGTGACCATCAGGTTCTTGGTCACTTCTCTTACTAAGGCCCTTCTCTCCCAGTTGCTTAATTTGGGCAGGCGACCAGCTCTTGGAAGAGTCTTGGCTGTACCATTTGGAAATTATGGAGGCCACTCTGCTCTTGGAAACCTTCAGTGCAGCAGAAATGTTTTTGTAGTCTTGCAGTAATCCTGTCTGAGCTCTGCAGGCAGTTCTTTTGACCTCATGGCTTTTGTTCTGATACAGTATGCATTGTCAGCTGTGAGGCCTTATATAGAGAGGTGTGTGCCTTTCCAGATCATGTCCAATCAATAGAATTTACCACATGTGGACTCCAGTCAAGGTGTAGAAAGATCTCAGCAATGATCAAGAGAAATGGGAGGCACCTGAGCTAAGTTTCAAGTGTGGCTGCTAAGGGTCTAAATACTTATGCAAATTTGATATATCCATGTTTTGCAAATATTTCTAAAATTCTGTTTTATATTTGTCATTATGGGGTACTGACTGTAGAGTAATGAGAAAAAAATTAATCTAAAGAACTGTAGTACTAGGGTGCAACATAAAATTGAAAAATGTGAAGGGGTCTGAATACTTTATGAATGCACTGTATATCTATCTCAGCTAGAGACAAGAAAAAAGTCCTAATGTTTATCAGAAACATATTATTCCATTAACCTTTTCACATATGAACCCCCTACACGAATAAAATAGTCTGATACTTGGACAAGGGGCTATAGTGGTCATGAATAGGCCATTCCATATACGTAAAAGGCCAAATATTCATACACACAGAAGAAGCAGATGAGAAAACATTGAGGGATCATTTAAAACTTAATTGGGATGGGCTGGCGGTTGGCAAAAAAGTGAAGACACTAGGAAACGTTGCTTACTGTGCAGTCTTTGTAGGTGATCCCGCTGGCTCGACCCGTTACAAGGTATTTTAAAGTGATACTAAAATCTTGATTTTTTTTTTTTTTTTCTTTAAATAACAAACATGTCATTCTTACCTGCTCTGTGCAGTGGTTTTGCACAGAGCAGCCCGGATCCTCCACTTCTTGGGTCTCCTGCCGGTGCTCCTTGCCCCTCCCTACTGTATGGTGCCCCCATAGGAAGCAACTTGCTATGGGGGCACCGAAGCACGCTTGCTCCAGAGCCACAGCTTTGCGTATCCATTTACACACAGAGCCGCAGCTCGGCCCTGCCCCCTCTCTCTACTAATTGGCTCACTGGCTGTGATTGACAGCAGCTGGAGCCATTGGCCTCAGCCAATCAGGAGTGAGAGTCCCTGGAGAACCGGGGCTCTCGTGGACATCGCTGGATTGGGATGGGGCTCAGGTAAGTGTTTGGGGGGGCTACTACACAAAGAAGGTTTTTTACCCTTATGCATAGAATGTATGAAGCTAAAAAACCTTGAGCCTTTACAACCACTTTAAGGTTAACCTGTACTTAAAAAGTGAAGATTTGCTGTGATATTGGAGACATCTGGAAATGTTCATTGTGCTATCCTGAAAGATTTCTCCTGGAAACAGCAGTACACTCCTGTGCCTTTAAGCATTTTAGCAGTATATTTGCAGTGTGAGATCTAAGGCACTGCTGCCTCTGCTAGTCTAATGAGATGTGGAGCGAGAATTATTGACGTCACTCTGGCGCAGGTCACTGTTCTTTTTGCTGGAATGGAAACCCTACCGGAGGACCTGCAGAGCAAGATCTCCTTGCTACTGCTTCATTCATTCTGTGGATCTAGGTCTTCTGCACCTTTTTTTTTTTGCTGAATTATATTTGCCAACCGGTCATCAAGAGAGGCAGCTTTGACATGAGGAACCAAAGCCCCTCTTCTCTTCTAAGATGGCCTCCTCCACACAGAGACACATTGTGGAACCAGGAATGGTAAGGCAATAACAGAGCAAAGATCAGCTGCAGGAAGTCTACTGGTAATACTGGTAACTTTTGTATTGTGAGAGTATCTTCATTGGAAGGCTCATTGGTTTTATCATGCACACGCACCGTAGTGCAGAGCACTGCAGATGTTCGGTCCTGGCTTGATTGCGTGAAGTTGTAGAGGTGGAGGCTTCACCATCCTGCTACCCACCATCTGTAGACCAAAGCTGAGGCCTACTGGCAATCTGTGAACCACAGTTTGCGAACTAATTGGCTAGTACTTTCTCAGCTGCCAAATGCCTGCAAGATGAAAATTTGCCTTGTTTGGTTTTGTTTTATTAATGAACACTTCTTACCATTGTGTGCGTCTACACTGAAATCTAACCCCATACCTGGATATGAATAAGAATAATTTACAGGAGGGAATAATAGCATTTGATAAGACCAGGTTCACAATTGCGCATTGCGTGCGTTGTTACACCTTAGTGTCCATTTTGAATGGCGGTCTGTTGCATGTCTCCAGTCTGCAAACACAGCAGTCTTTGACCACATCCTGTAGCATCTCCAAAGTCTTCTACCATCTACTGTAGTACCTCTAATCTCTGTTTTGTATCAATACATACACTGACCATTATGTATGGGCATCTGGTAATGACAGGGGCCACGCTTTAGATGTCATATGTCAAGTATGTTTCCCACTAGTTCATGAGCTCTGATACTACAAATGACATAACTTCAGGTTGGCCTCCATAGTGCATTGTTCCATTGTAACCTGTTATTTAGGCAACGGCACATCACAGCTCAACAGACAGCACAGCAGCTTCTACTGATACTCCTAAGTATATGCAGAAAGCTGGGCACCTCTGTGGAAAATGGCCACATCTAATCTAAGACAGATAAATGTCCTCTAACACTGCAAGATGACCGCTAACATCTATGTGATTACTTAAAGGAATTAGAACAGAAAGCGGAAGAGGAGAGAATTCGAATGGAGAATATATTAAGTGGCAACCCTCTGCTGAACCTCACAGGCCCTGCACAGGCTCAAGCCAGTTTTAAAGTAAAGCGAAGGTAAATATTACATATGCAGTATTTTTAGTCTGTGTATATATTAGGAAGTATTTTAAGGGATTATCTTCTGTATTTTGTATCTGTTAAAGCTGGACTCCAGCCAAATAAAAGAACATAAGTATTTTTTTTTTAAATGTTTAAGAAAAAAGTTAAAGCATGGCTTCATAATGATGTCTATTTTTGTTTTTTTAAATAGCTCATTTGGGCCAAGCTTGCCCAAATAAACTATGTACTGCGTGAGCAATTGCGCTTGCTTGATGCGCTGTATTAACTGCCCTTAGCCTTAGCTACTTGGAGTACACAGTACTTCGTTCTGGCCATGAGATCGGAACTCCTTGCCCCACTTCTGAAACAATATTGTTAAAATAAAACGTTTAAATAAAACCTAAAAGTTCCTATGAAAGGCTGAGCATCGCTCAACCCAACTCTGTCTTGTTCCAGGAGTGTGACGGGAAGTTCGAGTCCCACTGCTGCAGCACCGCATTGTATAGTGTATGTAGCTGAGACTACATAGTGCGACTGTTGCAGTAAATAGTTCATTTGGGCCAGCTTGGCCCAGTCAAGCTATTTAAAGGGACAGTAAACGTAGTATTCGGCTTGAAATGTATTTTTACAGAGACTAGTGTAAGTACCCGAAATTGTCTTCATGCCTCCCTGCTGTAGTCCACTGCAGAACCGATAAAAAGATGGGCAGCACAAGGAGCCAATGTGCAGATGTAGGACAAAAGGAGAGAACAGGGTGATGACTTATCACTCTTCTGCTGCTCCATCATTGTCCAGTGAGCAAGCTGAAGGTGTGATATTAGCTGAACTGCAGTGTTACAGCAGTAGAGGTAAAAGACCTTGCTTCACTGTCAAATGGACAACCAGTTTATATATTGTTAGAAGGTATTTGATGATGTGGTTCTTAATGATTAGATACTTTTTTGTTTTACAAAACTACTATCTTCAGAGGCCCTGTTTACACTTGTCATTTTTATAGAAACATGCGTTTTCTTTCTCCGTTTGTTTCATGTGTGTTTTTATCTTTTTAACATTTTTTTTGTTTAAGCTTTTATTTGCTTCATGTATGTTTAAAGCCAAAGTGCCAAAATCACAAACGAGGGACGTAAATCCGCACAAGGGAGATAACTTATAGTCAGTGTGATGTCCCTTGTGCTGATTCCTCTTCTGAAAATCTTTCTCTGTCCTGGCCCCCAACCCCCTCTCTGCTGTAATCGTCTAGTACAGTGGGGGTTAATACAACTAAAGGGGCTGCCACAGACTCTCATCAAGAGAGCCTGACTTATGCTCCAAACTTCTCCAGTGATAGAGGATGGGCGGATGAATGATGGACCCACCTCCTCAACACATCCTGTTTTATCACATTTATTTTTTGTAATCGGCTGCAAGCGATGTTTTGTTAATTTATAGTTTTCCTAATTTAATAACTTGCTGCTCAGCCACAGTAGATCTACCGAGCGGCAGCTGCAGGCTCCGCAATGGAGATAAACGTTGCAAGCCTTCTTCCAGGTTTGGGGCGCACATTCACGCGCTCCCTGCTGACCCGCACTTTGTTTTTAGTATAAACACATAGGATTCTGTACACCAGGCAGCGATCTGGCTGTTTCTTGTCCCTGTAAAGCTTCAGGAAACCTAACAATTCTCCCTTGTAGTGAGGCTGTGCCTGCACTGCAAAGATTAACTGCTTGGTCTTAGAGACAGTGAAAGCACAATCCTATGATCCCCTGGCGGATAGCAATCCCCCTTGCTGTTCCTCAATGTCCTCACTTTAAGTGCAGGGCTATGAACCTTGTATCAGTCTTGATGACATCAGAGGACCTTAGACCACTGCAGCATGAGGGAGAAGAGGTTGAGGAAACTGGTTTAACAGTGCAGAGGAGCCTGCAAAGGATCATGTAAGTAAATCTGCTTTTTCTAATGTCCTAGACAGAAACAAGTAGGTAACCCTTAAGAGCTGGCACAAAACTGGAGTTCAGCTTACGATTTTTGTGTTCTTTATGTGATTGAAAAGAAAAATATACCCTCTCCGGCCATTTCATTAGGTACTCCTTGCTAGTACCGGGTTGGACCCCCTTTTGCCGTCAGAACTTCCTTAATTCTTTGTGGCATAGATTCAACAAGGTGTTGGAAACATTCCTCAGAGATTATGGTCCATATTGATGGCCTCATGCAGTTGCTGTAGATTTGTTGGTTGCACATCCACGATGTGAATCTCCCATTCCACCACATCCCAAAGGTGCTCTATTGGATTGAGATCTGGTGACTGTGGAGGCCATTGGAGTTCAGTGAACTCATTGTCATGTTCAAGAAACCAGTTTGAGATTATCTGAGCTTTGTGACATGGTGCATTATCCTGCTGGAAGGAGCCATCAGAAGATGGGTACACTATAGTTATAAAGGGATGGACATGGTCAGCAACAATACTCAGGTAGGCCGTGGTGTTTAAACAAAGCTCAGTTGGCACTAAGAGGTCCAAAGTGTGCCAAGAAAATCTCCCCCACACCATTACACCACCAGCAGCTCAAACCGTTACAAGGCAGGATGGATCCATGCTTTCATGTTGTCTACGCCAAATTCGGGCCCTACCATCTGAATGTTGCAGCTGAAATCGAGACTCATCAGACCAGGCAATGTTTTTCCAATCTTCTATTGTCTAATTTTGGTTAGCCTGTGCGAATTGTAGCCTCCATTTCTTGCTCTTAGCTGACAGTAGTGGTCTTCTGCTGCTGTAGTCCATCTGCTTCAAGGTCCAATTTGTTGTGCGTTCATAGATGGTATTCTGCATACCTTGATTGTAATGAGTAGTTATTTGAGTTACTGTTGCCTTTCTATCATTTGGAACCAGTCTGCCCATTCTACTCTGACCTCTGCCGATCACTGGATATTTTCTCTTTTTTGGACCATTCTGTGTAAGCTCTAGATATGGTTGGACATGAAAATCCCAGTAGATCAGCAGTTTTCGGAATACTCAGACCAACCCGTCTGTCACCAACAACCATGCAACGTTCAAAGCCATTTAAATCCCCTTTCTTCCCCATTCTGATACTTGGTTTAGACTTCAGCAAGTCGTCATCACCACATCTAGATGCCTAAATGCATTGAGTTCCTGCCATGTGATTTGGCTAATTAGCAATGTGTGTTACCAAGCTATTGAACAGGTGTACCTAATAAAGTGGGCAGTGAGTCTATGCTTTGTTCAGTACTAAAATAAGTTTGAAAGATTTTTAGGACCCTCCATTCTAGCACTATATTTTGCAGCTGTTTTCCAGAATACGCCTTTAGAATTGTATTGATTTTGCAGAGCTAGGCCTCGTTGACACTGGTGTACTACAGCGTACACCTATGTGAGGGTTGTGTTTACCCTCATGAGGATGTAGTTTTATGCATCCCTGTGCAGGCAGTTCCATTCATGTCAGTTGAGATGAATCGGCTCCACAGCTGCTGCTCCCAATTTGACAGTGACTGCGTTCAGGGCCGTTCATCCGCATGGATGTCAGATTGGGAGCAGCAGCTGTGTCCGTGCATCTGCTGCATGCCAACTGATGTGAATGGGACTGCTTGCACCCCATGCATCCCTGTGGGGGTAATCACGACCTTTCCACAAGTGTACACTGTAGTATGACTGTATGAACAAGGCCTTACAGTTGGCTCTTTGCAGATGCTATAATGTATCTTACCATGTGCTGTTGGCTTGTATAAATCTGTGTATTTATTAATCTGTAGTGCCGACTTCTCTCTGCCTGCAGGTGGGATGATGATGTGGTATTTAAGAACTGCGCAAAAGGAGTGGATGAAATGAAAAAAGACAAGAGATTTGTGAACGACACCCTACGTTCTGAGTTCCACAAGAAATTCATGGAGAAATACATCAAGTAGTACAGTTTTATGTGCTTCATCCAGAAGACTGAACATTTTAACTTATCATTTGAGGACATCATTTGGCTCTTTTACTGCTCCTGCATTCTTTCGGGAGTTACATCATCCAACTAAAATTGGCAAAATGCTCCATGCCCCTCTCGAAAACCACCCTCCTCCACCACCGGGTGTTCTTTTTTTTTCTCATTTTTTTGACCCTGTGTGAATAAACACCCATTATTTTTTTTTTTTTTTATTATTGTTATGATGCTGTTTTAAGTGTAGAAATATGCATTGTGTTATTAAAAGGATTACACTATGCTTACCTTTTTGCATTGTATGCTTTTAATCTGAACACGGCTTGCTTTTATTCAAGCAATCTTAAAGTGGAACTGCACTGCATCTGAGTACCACAAACTAAAAATGCTGTGTAATTCATTTTTAATATGCAAAACAAACTCCTCCATCCATCCATGTCTCCATGCTTTATTTTGCTGAGAAATCATTTTGAAAAACTACCTCCTGGCATTACTGGCAGTGGCCATCTTGAGTAAGGGCAGATGATTCATGTAGCAGTTACACCCTAGAATTCATCTGTCCTTAGCTCAGGCATTGACTGAGCTGAGAACCCTCCCTCCTCTCCTGGAGACTCCTGGGATATATGACATCATTTACCTAGGCATGGAAGCCAGGAAGTAAATTAAGGAATACAAAAAAAACTAAGTTAAAACAAGTAAATATGATATATTTTGCTGTCCATTTACTAATGCTAGCAGCATAAGGATTAGAAATAGTCCATGTTGATTGAGAGAGTGAGGTTCTGCTTTAAGCTGGCCATACATTAGTAGATTTTTCGATTGACTGTACAGAAATTGTTAGTATATTCGATCACTTAATAAATGTTGCTTGAAAATTCTTCACAATGTAGTTTGCCTTTAAGTTTAGATTTTGTAATTAATGGACTTTCCCAAATGAAAACACCACATACACTGTTAGAAATTAATTTGTTCAAGAAAAATTTTCCATCCTGCTCCTTTGAATTTTCTCATTCTTGTGGTGGAAAAAGGAGCACCGTTCATTGCACTAACCATTAGAAAATAGAACAAACATTCATAAGACATAACATTTTGAACAAAATTCTAGTAGAGTATGAGCAGCTTTACTGTTTATTAGCATTTCTTTGGCGTTGCTAGCTGCACAGGTTCAGGAGATTCTGTGAGTGAACGTGGAGCAGCAAGTCAGTCCTTGAAATGCTAACTAGGGGACATTGCTGCTGTGTAAAATCAGCTCATTGGTACACTTCACTGACAGTCTGTGGTCACAGATCTGCTTTTATTTCTGTTACAGGTTCAGAACTGTGAAGAAACGTGACTTTCTCTCATTCATTGAGCATTAGTTATAGTGCAGCCTACAGGAGGATTGTGCACACAAAAAGAACTGTAGCCCTGAGTACTAGCAATAGGTAGGTCCTACAGCCTTAAAGTGATTGTAAAGGTTTTTATTTTTAATTAAAATAATACAAATGTTATACTTACCTGCTCTGAGCAATAGTATTGCGATGGGGCCCCAAACCTCCTCTTCTGGGGTCCCCTAGTCCTCTCAGCTCCTCTTCTCAGTGTGCCACCATAGTAAGCTGTGTGCTCCTGGGTGTGCACCTCCTGAGCCAGGCTGTGTGCATCTATAGACACACACAATGTGGCTGAGCTCTATGGCTAAACTGCTGGAACACACTTGAAAGAAGTGCTTGCTCTTCATGGCCTTCAAGGGGCAACATGTTTTTGGACCCACTCGTTGCTATAATCTAGGACAGCCTTTCTCAGCCAGGGCGCCCAGGCACCCTTAGGTGCCTTGAGGTTTCTTCAGGGGTGCCTTGAAAAAATGTCTAAAAGTTGCCCAAAACTTGTATACAAGCCAGCGGGTGGAACAAGCCTGCCTTTTAGTTACTCAAAGCCACAGGTGTCATTGTGCACCATTACAACCTTCTAGCCATCAGCGTCCTGATAAGAAATGACATCAGTTAAGGAGCATGTCGGCTGCTTGCACAGCATCCTAGTTTGAGACTCCCCTGCCCCTTACCATCAGTGCTGGAATTACATTAGCTCAGTGATGGAAAAAACTGAGGAAGAGGAGAAACACTGGACTTACTAGTCAGTACCAGTGTGCAAAATTTGCTTTGGAAGAATAAATCACCTCTAGCGTTGGGTGTCCTACATGTGTGGATGTTGCTGTTATATAAACTTAGAATAGTTTTTCATATTTTATAATGGGGTACCCTTTTAACATTATGGACAGTCAAGAGGCACCCCATTTTAGAATGGGGTGCTTCAACACTGTCCATTATTTTAACGGGTGCCTCGGGACTGACCATAATTTTAAAGGGTGTCTTGACTGAAAAAAAGGTTCAGAAACGCTGATCTAGGATGTTACCCTATGTTCCTCCTTCCCAGCAGGAAAGGCCCAAGGAACAGACTTACAAGTCTTCTGCATCCATTTTTCCCAGAAGTGTCCCTTCCACGTCAAGACCCCCTCAGGCTTGGACGTCTGGACACCTGCAATAGTTTGCCAAATTCACCCCCTTTTTGCTGAGCAGGGGATGTCTATTGGCCTTTGTGGACACTTGGAACTCTTACACCCACGATACCTGGTTTGAAAAGGTTTCCTCCCAGGTTTTCAAACTCGGGTTTTGTTCCCTGCTGCCTCCTCATTTTCTCCCCTCAGTGTGGTCTTCAGTGTAATTTTCTGCTCTGGGCTCCAGTAGTGTTTGATAGTGTTTTTCTATCCTTTAGGGGTGTGAACTTTGAGGACTGTGCACAATTTCTGTTGCTCCCTGAGACCCTTCCAATTTGTCCTCTGCTGTTCATGTGTTCTCCAGTGTTGGCAATTCAGGGTACTGGCTCCAATGTTGGCCCTCTTCTTGAAGGAACAATTGGTGAGGGCTCTGGTGGACTATCGTCTCAATTTCCAGATACAGAGGTTCAGATAAATCCTGAACCTTCAAAAGTTGTTGGACTTGACTTGCACAATTGGGGCTGGACCTGGACATTTACTGGACCCAATTGTTCCTTCTCCAGGAGAAGCTTTAGACTTTCCAGTCTATGGTTCATGGTCTGCAATTCAGGAGCAACCTGACTCTGCTTCTCCATGACAAACTGATTAGTTTAACATTAGGGCCAGGTTATTGCTGGCTTTCAGATCTGGCTCTGTCATCTCGGAGGCTGTTCCTTTCCATGTTCCTGGAAGATCCTGATGATAAACGCCTGTCTTTTGGTGGAATCTAGTCTCTCGGTTAACATTTTGAAGCTGTGGGCAATTTGGCTTTCCCCTTAGCCTTGAACTGACCTTATTATATAGGATTTATATAGCTCCGACAGTTGGCACAATGCTTTACAAAATGAAGACAGATGGCACAGTCTCAATACAATTCACTACAAGAGCAGTCATAGGGCTCTGCTTGTTAGAGAGTAGAATCTTAAAAGAGAGTATTGAATGGGCATCCAACTTTGGTTTGGAAAATGCCATGCCGATTGTTTACGTCAGTAATCAGGAAAGAACAGGACGTCTTGTAGCAAAGAGGCAAAGTGAATCCTGTCTTGGGAATTGCATCATGTTTCAGCTCTCAGTGATGTCCATCCCTAGTGTGGACAATTGGCAGGCAGCTTTTCATAGCTAAAAGTGTCTGGACCCAGGAAAATGGCCTCCGCACCCAGAGGTTGTTCCAAGATCTGTGTCATGGATGTGGACCTCTTGGCCTCCAGATTTAAAAATAAACTGTACAGGTTTGTATTCAGATCCTGGGATTCAATGGTGAAAGAAGTGGATACACTTATGTCTTATAAATACAATTTGATCTGTCTTTTCACCCCTAAGCTTCTTTCTTGACTACTTTACTGCTTTCAAGATGGAGGGCATTGTGTTATTTCTGATAGCCCTAGATTGGCCCATTAGTGTGTTGTACTCCAACCTGGTAAGACCGTTTGCAGTCGTTCTGTGGCCTCTGCCAGACCGCCCAGATCTGCTGTCCCTAGGACATATTCATCATCTTGCTTCCTGGTTAAAGGCTTTAAAGGCATATTTGTCTAAGGTTTGGGTTTCAAGGGACAGAGGCATTTCTGAGAATGTTATTCCTAGGATGCTCAAGGCTATGAAGTCTACTTTCTGCATTTTGTCATCAGGCCTCTGCTTCCCTGGTTTGTAAGGCTGCTGTTTGGTTTTCTGTTACATTCTGTGTTACCAAGTGGATGTTTTTGCCTCATTTGATGCCAGAATCAGGCATAGGGTTCCTCATGTGGCTTTAGGCACTCCTTTGCTGATATTGGGTCTGTTAGCCTTTTTTTGGATGTGTTGCCCACCTGTTATTTGGACTGCTTTTGGACATCCCAAACTGTAAAATAAGATTTCTGTACTCCCACCTCTGCAAAGTTCCATAAATACCACTGCCAATAACACAAGCCTTTAGCTTGTCAGTCAGCAACTTCTCACACCTAGTCCTGCCCACTGCTTCCTTTTTGACAGCACTGTCCATGTTACTGCAGTGTTTGGGAGGGGAACCGTGTAAGCTATGAGGAATGATTAGAAGAACTGAATTTATTCCCTCTTGAGAAGAGGAGATTAAGGGGGGATATGATCAACATGTATAATACATCAGTGGTTCATATAGTGAACTCGGTGTAGAGCTATTCACCCTGAGGTCATCACAGAGGACAAGGGGGCACTCTTTACGTCTGGAGGAAAAGAAATGTAATCTCCAAACGCGGAAAGGTTTCTTCACAGTGAGAGCTGTGAAAATGTGGAATAGACTCCCTCAAGAGTTGGTTCTGGCCAGCTCAGTGGATTGCATTAAAAAAGGCCTGGATTCCTTCTTAGATACACAGAATATAACTGGATACTAACATTTATAGGTAAAGTTGATTCAAGGAATATCTGATTTCCCCTCTGGGGATCAGGAAGGAATTTTTTCCCTGCAGGAGAAAATTGGATCATGCTTTGCTGTGTCTTTTTTGCCTTCCTCTGGATCAACTGTGGGTATAGGATTATACGTTTTTTTTTACTGGTTGGACATTTGTCTTTTTTCAGCCAGACTATGTAAAAAATGATCGATTTAGCTTAGCTGATGTTTTTTTTAACCTTGAGACCCATACATCACATAGTAATTGGATTTGGTACCTGTTTAGACTGTCATATAGGGGCCTTTAAGTTGTACTTTTACACCTAGACAAATCAGAATGAGCAGAAGAACAAACCGGTTACCTTTGAGTGAAAACTGCTTGTCAAAACAGTAAATAGAATATATGGAGATGATGTTAAATGCAAGCTTGACCCTTCACTTTACTCTTGCTGCTTTATTGTCCATGCCTGATAGGGAGGGTGTAGGACCAAGATAGACTTTTATGGGAAAATTTATATATCTTTAGCTGGTTATCATTCTGGACTCACTGGTGGGTTTGACATGTAACCTCTGCTTATACTTTGTAAGAATTGGCCATGTTTGTGATAGGATCACTAAAAACTTGCATTCCAGCTTCTGTGTTGTCAGTTGGGCGGTCTGTGTTCTGTATGAAGGAAATTTCAGACAACTGTTTAGGAGCATATATAGAACTCTCCTCTGCTTGCTCACCCGCTGGCGCTGGCGATAAACGAAGCCATCCGTGCTCCAACATATACAGTGAAGGAAATAAGTATTTGATCCCCTTCTGATTTTTAATGTTTGCCCACTCACACAGAAATGATCAGTCTAAAAATCGAATGGTAGGTGTATTGTAACACTGAGAGACAGAATAGCAACAAAAAATTCAAAAGAAATGCATGCCTAACAAATTATGCACTGATTTGCATGTTCATGTGGGAAATAAGTATTTGATCCCCTTCACAAAACATGACTTAGTACTTGGTGGCAAATCCCTTGTTGGCAATCAAAGGTTAGACATTTCCTGTAGTTGGCCACCAGGTTTGCACACAGCTCTGGAGGGATTTTGGCCCACTCCTCTTGGCAATCCTCTCCAAGTCATTAAGGTTTGGTGTCTGACGTTTGGCAACTCAAATTTTCAGCTCCCTCCACAGATTTTCAATCGGATTAAACCCTGGAGACTGGCTAGGCCACTCCAGGACCTTAATGTGCTTCTTCTTGAGCCACTCCTTTGTTGCCTTGGCCATGTGTTTTGGGTCATTGTCATGCTGGAACACACATCCATGACCCATTTTCAAATCCCTGGCTGAGGGAAGAAAGTTCTCACCCAAGATTTGACAATACATTGCCCAGTCCATTGTCCCTTTGATACAGTGCAGTTGTCCTGTCCCCTTAGCAGAAAAACACCTCCAAAGCAGAATGTTTCCACCACCATGTTTGACAGTTGAGATGGTGTTCTTGGGGTCATAGGCAGCCTTCCTCCTCCTCCAAACACGGCGAGTTGAGTTGATGTCAAAGAGCTCAATTTTGGTCTCACCTGACCACAACACTTTCAACCAGTCCTCCTCTGCATCATTCAGATGTTCAGTGGCAAACTTCAGACGGGCCTGGACATGTGCTTTCTTGAGCAGAGGGACCTTGCAGGCACTGCAGGATTTCAATCCTTGGCGTAATGTGTTACCAATTGTTTTCTTGGTGACTGTAGTCCCAGCTGCCTGGAGATCATTGACAAGATCCTCACGTGTAGTTCTGGGATGATTCCTCACTGTTTTCATGACCATTGACACTCCACGAGGTGATATCTTGCATGGTGCACCAGACCTAGGGAGACTGGCAGTTTTGTGTTTCTTCCATTTGCAAATCATTGCACCAACTGTTGTCACCTTCTCACCAAGCTGCTTGGCGATAGTTTGGTAGCCCAGTCCAGCCTTGTGTAGGTCTACAATCTTATCCCTGACATCTTTGGACAGCTCTTTGGTCTTTGCCATGGTGGAGAGTTTGGAATCTGATTGTTTAATTGTTCCTGTGGAAAGGTGTCTTTTATACAGGTATCAAAATGAGATTAGCAGCACTCCGTTTAAGAGACTGCTTCTAATCTCAGCTTGTTACCTGTATGAAAGACACCTGGTAGCCAGAAATCCTGCTGAATGATAAGGGATCAAATACTTCAAATACCCTCATGAACATGCAAATCAGTGCATCATTTCTTAGACATGCATTTCTTTTGAATTTGTTGTTCCTATTCTGTCTCTGTGTTACAATACACCTACCATTCCATTTTTAGACTGATCATTACTTTGTGAGTGGGCAAATATTCAAAATCAACAGGGGATCAAATACCTATTTCCTTCACTGTATAGCAGAAAAAGAAAAACTTTCTGCACATGGATAATGTCATTCAGATTTCATTTTACTGAAGCCAACAATCACTGTACCAGTTCCTGGCCCCTGACCCTCTTACGCATTTCACCAGAAAGGGCTTACTTGTTCCTTTTTCATCAGATTAGGAGTATCGATAGTTTATTTTTATATATATATATATATATATAATTTTTTTTTTTTTTTACTAAATCTACATAAAAAAAGAATGTAGTGATTTGTGTTCGGTCCCTGTGCTGATGCCTGACTCTCGAGCTTTCAGCTGCAAAACAAATTTGGAACCAATTCCCACTTCCCTTTTTGCCCTTACTAGCTCTAATCAGGGCATCTATCCATTTTTTGGGTATTAAACTCAAACACCTACACCACGTTTCAGCAATGCTTAAAGTGAAGAGGCTCTGGCACCTCACCTGGGGGTGTACTCTATGGAAGTTGTATGGGTCTGGGTTGACACGGATTCTCAGTTATTTGCAGAGTAAGGTGAAGGGGGGGGGGGGGGGGTGATTGCAGGCTTACAACAACTACTACATCTTTGTGGCCCCTGTGCTCTCAGAGTTGAATTTGTTTTTTATTAGTTATGTGTTAACACTGATAATTGTTTCATGTTATTTATTGTGTAATAAGCTGTGCTGGACGGTATAATAAAATACATAGAAATGAAAAAGCAGAATGCAATGACTTTCCAAATATCATAAACCCGTATTTTATTCACAATTTGGGTTATACGCTTTACCCCCCCCCCCCCCCTGGTTTTCTTTTTGAATAATTGGTTAAAAACATTTGATTATAAGTGGTATTGCTGGATGGACTATCTTTGTCATTTGGAAAATACCTTTTTCAATGTCAAAGGTGGGAGTTGATCTAACTTTTAAAAGATAACTTCTTACTTTTTTTTTAGTGTCTGTGGGGCAGGAATTAAAGGGAAATCACCTGAATGAAGCCAGTGGTGAAAACCTGGTTCTAACCCAGCAATGGGCAAACTACGGCCCGCGGGCTGTATACGGCCCGGCGGACCTTTTAATCCGGCCCTCGGAGCTAGGCTCCCGCTAGGCTCCTCTCACAGTCCGCCCTGAAGACCGGTGTAGCATGAAAATCTGTCTCCTATGAGGATCTGTCCCCCTCGACGTATCTGCGCATGTGCCGGAGATCGCCGACCGGCTGCTAATGCCTGAAACTGGCACATGCGCAGATACGTCGAGGGGGACAGATCCTCATAGGAGACAGATTTTCATGCTACACCGGAACGGCTCGGGAACACGGCGAGAGGAACGTGCGGAGCAAAGGTAAGTGAATTGACACAGGGGGGACTTGGGGACTTAATATGGGGGATGAATTAATATGGGGAATGAATTACTATAGGGGGGATGAATTACTATATGGGGGATGAAGTACTATGGGGGATGAATTACTATATGGGGGATTTATTACTATGCTTACTATGGGGGAATATTACTATACTTACTATGGATGACACATACACATCATTCATCTACTCTTGGTCCGGCCCCCGGGTCCAATATATGAACCCATTGCGGCCCTCAAGTCAAAAAGTTTGCCTACCCCTGTTCTAACCCAATCTTTCCAAACCTGGAAAAATGTTTTGCTGCAATTCCACTTTAAAGAATACGTTCACCTTTGGAACATGTTATATGTTTCACCTAGTTTTAGGGTGGAACATGTAACATGTTCCACCATCTGCATCCTCTATCCCCCCCTCCTTGTGACAGTGGGCGAGGGATCTTCTCTCTGCTCCCACTGTCACAATTTCAAAACAGTGCATTTGGGCGGGGCTCTACCCAATTCCACTTTAAAGAATACGTTCACCTTTGGAACATATTATATGTTTCACCTAGTTTTAGGGTGGAACATGTAACACGTTCCACCATCTGCATCCTCTATCCCCCCCTCCTTGTGACAGCGGGCGAGGGATCTTCTCTCTGCTCCCGCTGTCACAATTTCAAAACCGTGCATTTGAGCGGGGCTCTACCCACACGGCCACGTCATTTGTTCAGTGTCCTGTGAAAGACTAGCCTAAAATTTCTGTTGGCTATTGCAGTTGACGGCTTGCAGTTCTCAATGAACTAGGCGGGAGCTGGTAATACTGCAGAAATTTTCACTGCAGGGCTGCCCTGATCTCTTCCTGCTGCTGAACTTTAGGAACTGTAGGTTTTAACAGCTTCAGGTCTCTGGGCACACTACACTAAAAATAATTAGAATGGGGACTTGCCACGTCCTAACCGAAGCTGTTAACTTCAACAGCACCTGAAGTTCAGCAGTAGGAAGAGGACAGGGCAGCCCTGTTGTGAAGATTTCTATAGCATTCAGCAGCCTGCAGATTATAGGACATACTTCATTACAGGTAAGTAAGCTGTAGAGAAAAAAGTTTTTTTTTTTTTTTTTAGTTAAATTTCAGCACCCAGCTTTCCTCTAGTTTAAGGGTGGGCCCTTTATACCCTATTGAATGTCAATGTCAAATAAATGAATAACATAAAATTGGGCAAATCTTCTCGGTGAATGGCAGAACAAACATGAAGCTGTCTAATCAGGCAGAGCAGAGGAAGATTAATGCACAAAGACAGTTCTGACCTTTGTGTTGAGCGGCTCGGGGCTGATCTCTATGACGCTTTCTCGTATACTAAGCTAATCTGCCTGTACATTAGATAAAGCCCGGCAGAGGACCAGAGCTCTGTTTTTAAAGCTTCATGTCACAATGTGCTTAAATATGATTCGAGTGATTCAACAGCACTCAGCTGGAAATCAGTATGGAAATAGGCATCACTGTCTGATTTATACACTCACTGCTGACGGGAAACTCGCATTACGTTCACCAAAGATCTTATAGAAACATACACATAAAAGATGAAACCTAAAGTAACAATAGTAGGGACTGTCACTGAGGAACTATAATAATAATAATGCAAATGAGATTTCATAAAGGTGTATTACTAATTATGGTAAAGAAAAAAAATGAAGCTGGCTTGCACAGGAGCTAGTAGGTTTGTGTGCAATCCATGAACCTAGAACAGGAAAAAAAATGCACCAGCCAGTCCTGAGTAGTAATACATAATACACTGTTACATAAGATGGAAAAAAACATTTTTTTTTTTAGTTTTGGGTAGAATAGAGAACTTGTCAGTTTTTTCCTTTTTCCATCTGTGTTCCATTAAGGAGACTTTTCTTCAATGCCTGTCCTGTAGAGACACAAGGGGTAATAAGAAGAAAGCTCTTCAAAGTCAAGGATAGCCTATTGTCATCAATGGAAGGTTTCCCCTCCTTTCTTGTTCTGGTGATGACTCAAAATTCTGGGTTATACCTCAATTTCATAGTTAAAGGAGATGTGTGGGAAGTGAAAATAAACATTTATACATTGATCTGATCCTAAGCCTGGGGACTATGAACCGGAGTTATGAAATGACCCCCTGATCGCTCGGTTCTGGGGTCCGCTCCCAGCACAGAGCGGTGACTGTCAGCACCAGACAGGAGAGGGGGCGGGAGCGGCTGGTTCAGGCTTTCAGCGTGCACTGCTGCTGGCCAGGCATCTGGCTGGATCCCGACATTATCCTCTCAGAGTCTGGACCAGCTCTGTGATGTCAGCTGACAGCGGTCATCTGACACTAGGTCAGAAGAGCACAAAATGAAGTGCACTCCTGTGACTCCCATGAAAAGTATGACGAATCAAGCTGTAACCATACTTCTTTTTTTAAGTTGAAAGGACCATCAAGTTCAACCAAAAAAAAAAAATATTAGAAACTTGCATCCTCGGAAGCCTAAACCCATAATTGATCCAGAGGAAGGCAAAAACACTTAATTTACAATGATAATAATTACAAATATCAATAGCCTCTTGTATGAGATTTTACTAATTGGGTTTACATCTCCTTTGCTTAGTTTTATTGATAGATTATGATTTCCATTGACTTTCTCTGTTGCCTTCTTAGCTCTTAAGACCTCGTTTACACAGGCATGCCGCGCACCCGCATAGATGTCAAATTGGGAAGCAGCGGCTATGTTTATCAGCTAAGAATCACAGATACTCACTGGCAGTTGCCAGTCTGAATGAGGCCTAAACCTGCAGGACCGGGCAGTACAACATTGCCTGTCTGTTCACATACATATAGGGGGAATATGGTATTTCAGAGGTTCCCTTCTGCCTGCACTCTATCTGTCTATCTATCTATCTATCTATCTATCTATCTATCTATCTATCTATCTATCTATCTATCTATCTATCTATCATATGGTTCTATCTATCTATCTATCTATCTATCTATCTATCACAATCCCCTCAACATAAACTAAAACCGTCACTGCTGGAGGAACCCAACTCAGCATCTGCTTCCCTCATCTTCCACAGCATCATTTTTTTTTCCTAATATATCTGTGTACTTTTACATATTGTAATACCAGTCTGTAGAAATGTTTTCTGTGTATTTTTTGCTCTGTGCAGCAGGTGGTGCAGGACCATTGTTTAGGAACGAAGAGTCACAATCTTCTTCTCCTTTGGCTCCTGTATTTCTTGGTGTTCCATCTGTCACCCAAGAAGTTGTGAATTCCACAGGGGTCATCAGCTGCCTTGTCCCTGTTTCTGCTGATTGGCTGCCGAGGCCGTTTGTAAACCGTGTGAGCCTTTTGGATTCTGCAGCCTTACGTGGCGGGTCCGAGGGAAAAGCCTGAGATGCTATGAATCTGCGGAGGAGCTCTAACGACCACAACTACCTGGAGCTTGGTGACTGGCTTGTGTCCGCTGCAGAAAAGCTTTAGTTACTAGTTTGATAAACTTATATACCAAGTGTGTGACATTTAAGATGTGCCATGCCTTTGTATCCTGGAGGCAGCCATTTAGTTCTTTGCACCAATATTTAAAAGAATGCAGCCGGTCAGTGAATGCTTCTTTGTGCTTATTGAAAATCAATAGAATACTGACTTAGCCCCCAAAAAATGCCTGCCTCAACCATCAAGCTGTGACACTTTAAATGGATAAGAATATATGTGGTAAGCACACCATGGAAGTGTAATCATTAATCCAAATGGTTATTTAAAAAGTGATCACATCACAATAAGTGCAGGTGCAGTGGTTCAAAGCTTTGTCATCACATGCCTGACAAAAGTCCTGCATGGCCTCAAACATTGTACCTACATTCATTGTGATGTTATCACTTTAAATAAACACTTATATACTTACTCATGCCAATACCATTCAACATTGCTGCAGCAGCCTCTTACTTCAGGCCTTGTCTAGGAACATGCGTGATGTGCATATTATGAGAGGAGCACTTTAGGGGAACCTGTGACTAAGGAAGCCTTAGATGGATTGGCCATTTTCTGGTTCCTGGACTGTAACACCACTCCCAGTAAAACCCCAGGAACTAATGGAGTTTGTAAAGCTTCCATCTAAGGCTTTTCATGCGTCCTTCATGACACTTTACTTTTAGGACTACTGATATACATATAATAATGGATATGCTGCATGATGTATATGTCATTAGCACTGATAAAATGAAAGCACTGTGATATTCTACAAGTAATCTGTATATCTAGTGAATATTTAAAGGATGAGTTCACCATTCATAACATGTTACACCCATATTCAGGGTGTAACGTGTTACTGTAGGACCCGCCCCCCCCCCACATGTGAAACCTATTGAGGGATCTTCTGTGAAGGGGAAACTACAAGTCCCAACAAGCTTTGCGGCTGTCAGCTTGACGTTCTCAATGGACTACCATGGTGCTGTGGAGCTCTGTGGTAGTTCATTGATTCTTCCTATAAGTGTGAAACTGCCTACCTGTACGAGGTAGGAGCAGACAGATGACACTGACTGCATGGCACCAGTGATCTGCAATGCTTTCCATGCTCCAAAAAATAGTATATGCACATTTTGTTACCTGCAAAAAAATGTGCATTTATTATTTTTTGTTAAAAGGTGAACTTATCTTTTAAGATATTATATTTATGTCATTAATAGATGTTACTTCACATTTTGATTGCCTGACTGTGTCTGGAAAAGCTGCCAATATATACTGACTAATTAATGCATGTTCTAAGTTTCTACTTCTGTGGGATAGTCACAATAGCTGAATATTGTAGAAGGTGAGATGCTGTGAAAAATTAGATAGCATGTTGTAGAACACAAGTGGGGTTTTGTGGATCCTGGGTCTGCCTTTGCAGCACTAGGGTTCGAATCCCAACCATGACAATACCTGCATAGAGTTTGCATGCTCTCCTTATGCTTGACATGCTGGTAGGGTAATTGACGACATAGGGACCTTAGACTGTAAGCTCCTTAAGGGCAGAAACTGATGGGAATGTACAATATATATAACATGTAATTGTTGGCACTATATACTACCTATAGTAAATAAATAAATGACCACAAAGCATATGCAAAAATGTATGTGGACAGCTCTACAAATTAAGTTCAGGATTTTCTGGTAAAGGGTACTGCTACATTGTTGACAATTGTGGGCTTCAAACCTTGTGCAACAAATTTGGGGAAGGCCCTTTCAGGCATGATTGTGCCCCTCTATACAAAGTCAGCTCCATAAAGACATGTAGAGTCGAATGCTGTTGTAACCAGCCCAATGAGTCTGGATGGATATGTGAGATGGTATCAGCCACCATTCCAGCCACTCCCTCTGATGTGGTTCCCCCTGCCCATCGGGGCTTGGACAGACTTCTGTTACCTGGCTTGGAATGGTGCCATAAGTCTTCTTCATGTGCTGTCCATAAAGACATGGTTTGACAAGTTTAGTGTGAAGGAACGCAAGTGGCCTGTACAGAGTCCTGACCTCAACCCTACTGAACCATTTTTTTTAAAATGAACTGGAATCCAGGTGGTGAGCCAGGTCTTCTCATCTGGAGGTTGGAATGTTGTGACTTTGCTAGGGCATATTATATCATTTACAGTATAAGAGCAGGGAAAAGAAAAGATTCAATGTTTCCCAGTTAGATTCTTCCTTTAACCTTTTGCCAAGGACATATTAAAAGAGTTAGCCTAGGTTTACACTGATGCGGTGTGGAATTCGCAGTGGTTTCTGTGCGATTTCCGCACAGAATCAAAATCGCACCCCATTCATGTGAACTGCTGCGAGGGTGTATGTTAACAACACCCCAAAATCGGTCCGCAGAATTGGATCACATGGCTGTGAATACCCATGCGATCTGATTCTAGTGCGGACCAAAAAAAAAGGGTCCTGCACCTTTTTGGTGCGGATGCGGTGAGATTTGAGCCATACAAAATGTATGGCTCCAATAGCACCACACAGTGCTATTCCTGTGTGAATCACATGCGATTAAGCCGCACCGCACATCTGTGAACTCAGGCTCAAAATAGGCAGACAACCATAAGATTGTATCAGCTGTAATGCCTGGCCACAACTTTGACTGTAGAAGTGATTCAGGTGACTACAAATCATTCCGCTCCCTTCTACAGATATAAAATAGTCTTTCTCTGCAACCAAACCTGCATCTCGGAGTGCTCCTCCTTTTGTTCAAGGTCTCAGCTGTCAGCGAAGATGTGAGTGAGACTGGAGACAAGTGAACAGGGCTTTTGTGAACTTTTTTTTTTGCTGTGAAGGAACCCACAGTCAGATTGGCACCAAGTGCTAGGAGGGGAGAAAATCAAGGGCAGGCACCATACTCCATCTACAGCAAACAGGCCATGCCAAAAGTCTCTTTGTATTCATTATGTCTCCTTAAATTGTACCTACCACTTCTTGTGAGTACTATTCCAAAGGGGACTTGTTAGTAAAGGTAATAAAGGTCCAGCTTTGAAAATTTCATTTTAAATGCATTATGTGGGCCTTTTTAGAATGCAGCTCTCACTGCAATGCTTTGGCTAAAAACACAAGGGTAGAATTCTGTTTGAACATTTGTACAGAAATTCTAAAAAATCATTTGTCACAGCATGCCAATAGCAACTCAACTAATTTCATTAGAAAGCCCAGTAATATTTTGTTTAATTGCAAAGTCAATGGTTAGAATTTTAAAGTTTGATATTGGGATGCACAGAGGTGATGTACTGTCCTACCGCATACTATACAATGAATATAAAAAGTCTACACAACCCCTATTAAAATGTCAGGTTTCTGTGATGTAAAAAAATGAGACAAAGATAAATATTTTCCGAACTTTTTCCACCTTTAATGTAACCTATAAACTGTACAACAAAGTTGAAAAACAAACTGAAATCTTTTAGGAGGGGGATGTAAACATAAACTAAAATAATATGGTTGCATAAGTGTGCACACCCTTGCTAATACTTTGCTGGAATCAAATCAAAAGGTGCTCAACACTCAGTCTTTTTGGGTATGAGTCTATCAGCATGGAACATCTTGACTTGGCAATATTTGCCCACTCTTCCTTGGAAATACACTCCAAATCTGTCAGATTGTGAGGGCATCTCCTGTGCACAGCCCTCTTCAGATCACCCCACAGATTTTCGATCGGATTCAGGCCTGGGCTCTGGCTGGGCCAGTCCAAAACTTTAATCTTCTTCTGGTGAAGCCATTCCTTTGTTGATTTGGATGTATGCTTTGGGTTGTTGTCATGCTAAAAGATGAAGTTCCTCTTCATGTTCAGCTTTCTAGCAGAAGCCTGAAGGTTTTGTGCCAATATTGACTGGTATTTGGAACTGTTCATAATTCCCTCTACCTTGACTAAGGCCCCAGTTCTAGCTAAAGAAAAACAGCCCCAAAGCATGATGCTGCCACCACCATGCTTCACTGTGGGTATGGTGTTCTTTTGGTGATGTGCAGTGTTGTTTTTGTGCCAAACATATCTTTTGGAATTATGGCCAGAAAGTTCAACCTTGGTTTCATGAGACCATCATACATTTTCCCACATGCTTTTGGAAGACTTCAGATGTGTTTTTTCAAAATTTATCCAGGCTTGGATGTTTTTCAAGAAAAGGCTTCCGTCTTGCCATTCTACCCCATAGCCCAGACACATGAAGAATACGGGAGATTGTTGTCACGTGTACCACGCAGCCAGTACTTGCCAGATATTCCTGCAGCTCCTTTAATGTTGCTGTAGGCCTCTTGAACAGAAAAAGGATTGAGGGGAAAAAGTACTGATTGCCTGATCACTTAATAAGTGTTGCTGACCAAACCACATACAGTTACAAAAAACAAGATAAGTTGCACGGGTGGGTAAAGCCCACCTAGTAGGACAAGAGGTCAATTCGGCAGCAAACAAGGCTTGCATCAAATTATGCATTAAAAGCCAATATTTATTAATCATAGCACAACAAATTGTAGTACATCAAAATAGAGGTAGCACACTGTGCTCGGCAACCACAACATACATATGAACATACAATTAAAAACAGTGTCAATGTATAAAGGCGTCCGGATGTCAATTAAATTGTCTGCATGTAGTCTAGGCATGTAGTGAAGGCTATCCTCAAAAATGGGATGTGTAACCTAACAATGGTATATTAGTACAGCACTGCAGAGTCCACATGTAGACAAGCCACTGGGCCCATAAAGTTTGTGGCTATATCGATGATAATCAAACACAGTTTCCTAGAGAATACACGCCAAGAAGGCAAGTCCAAGTGCTCAGATTATTATCCTGTGTGTAAAGTTCAATGGATCATTGGTGTCAACAATGAATGGTTTGGAATATAAACTGGTGGTGATTTCACAAGACCATCAGATTCAAATGTCATGGACATAAACAACATGACCACATGATCGGTGCCAACATGGGTATAGGAGGATGGTTCAGCAGACATTTAATGGGTGGGTTGCCTGTGAGCACAACGTGGATTTTCCAAAACACAGAAAATTTGGCACCAGTGTATTAGGCAATAAGTACTAGACCTCCACTTAGTGTCCATCCATAAGTAAAGCCCTGACCATATAATGGAATTGTCGAGTTAACAGGCTCACTGACCGACATGTCGATCCAATGAGCCGATGCAGTCAACATCCATCTAAGTCAGAGGATGAGTGAGTCCATACAGACTAATATCTTGGCTAGTCATTGTCATTGCTAGTCATTGTGCTGTTAATATGGTATAAAGGAACACTCCGCAGCCGTCCTGTGGAATATTGGCTAGTCAAAGTACTGTTCCATGCAGTGTAGAGTAACAGTCCTA
This sequence comes from Staurois parvus, assembly GCF_062004578.1. Classification (NCBI taxonomy): domain Eukaryota; kingdom Metazoa; phylum Chordata; class Amphibia; order Anura; family Ranidae; genus Staurois; species Staurois parvus. The sequence goes on from NW_028318236.1 coordinate 3,869,493, forward strand.
CTGCTCCGCTGCCATCCTGGTGTCAATGATGTCTGTGATTGGTAAGAAATGTGTCATTGTGGAGTATCCAGGTCATTGAAAGTCAGTTATTCCTCTGTCCACAACAAACAGTAACCGCGATCAGCATTGCGGTGAAGCAAGGGGGCGTGAAGATGTGATGTCACTGATGCTAGACCTCTTGGCAGCCTCCCAGACCAGTTTTCATCTCGTCTTTTCATCAATGTTGGAGGGATGTCCAGTTCTTGGAATTGTCACTGTTGCGCCACATTTTCTCCACTTGATGACTGTCTTCACTGTGTTCCATGGTATATCTAATGCCTTGGAAATTCTTTTGTACCCTTTTCCTGACTGATACATTTTAACAGAGAAATCCCTCTGATGCTTTGGAAGCTCTCTGCAGACCATGGCTTTTGCTGTAGGATGCGACTAAGAAAATGTCAGGAAAGATCTACTAGAACAGATGAACTTTATTCGGGGTTAATCACAGGCACTTTAAATGATGACAGGTGTGTGCTGACTATTTAACATGATTTTGAATGTGATTGCTTAATTCTGAACACAGCGACATCCCCAGTTATAAGAGGGTGTGCACATTTATGCAACCACAGTTTTTTATGTTTACTCCCCCCACCCCCAAAAGATTTGTTTGTTTTTCAACTGAGTTGTACAGTTTATAGGTCACATTAAAGGTGAAAAAAGTTCTAAAATGATTTATCTTTGTCTAATTTTTTTTACATCACAGAAACCTGACATTTTAACAGGGGTGTGTAGACTTTTTATATCCATTGTTTATAAAATTAATGAATGTTCATGACAGACAGTTAAAGTTCTGCTTCCGGATCAAACTTTCAAACTTTACCACATGCACATTACAATACATGCTAATTTTTCTCTAATGGAAAACACATTCAGGGTTAGAATTTCAATTGTTCAAATAAGAAGCAAGAAATATTTTCCATCCTTTACCTTTGACTTCACACATCACTATGGTCAAAATTGATCAGCAAATTGTCCCCATTAACCATGGAAAAATTGAATGAGCAAAACTTTAAATAAAGCTATACTGTTAAAAAAAAAAGAAAATTGAAGGATGGTTTTGAAAACAACCATTTTCAAACAAAAAACTAGCTGTGTATGGCTAGCTTTACTCTATCTCTGGTCATGACCACCACGGCAAACTAGTGCTGATTCTCTTCCAGAAGAATGATGATCATTAACATTCAACCCTCTTCCTGTTAGCCCAAAGTGTCGAACACACTCCCAGGAGTGCATCACCAAACCACACTACACTCACAGCTTTCATGGCTGCCCATGACTGGATGAAGAGGACCTTCAATATCACATGACTGGACCAAAGACTGTAGGTAAAAAGGTATATATAAAACATGGGTCTGGGTGGTGCTCCAAGGAGAGAGCATGAAATGGAGGGAGCCAAATATGAATTTGGACTTAAAGGATAAGTTCACCTTTGGGAACATGTTATATCCATTTTTAGGGAGGACCATGTAACATGTTCCCATAGCTGCAGCTGCCGCCCCCCCCCCGACAGATAGTATGGGGAGGCTTCTCTCCGTACTATCTGACAGATTTGAAAACAGCGCGGCCGTGCGGGGCTCCACCCACACAGCCGTGTCACTCATTCACAGAGTTCTGTGAATGAGTGCCTACAAGTCCCAACAGCCTTAGCAGCTGTCAGCTTGTAGTTTTCAATGAACACGGCCCTGTAGAGCGTCGTGGTAGCTCATTGCAGCTTCCTGTCAGTATATCTGCTTGACCGCACATCCCGTATGAGCAAGCAGATATTCTGACAGGTCTGTAGGAGACCTGCATAGCATCATTCATCTACTGATCTCTAGTGCACTGCTTTCCAGGCTCCTGCAGACAAAAATAATAAATGCACATTTTTTTTAACCCGCAAAAAAAAATTACATTTTTTATTGTTGTAAAAAAGGTGAACTTATCCTTTAACCTCCTTAGCGGTATTCCCGAGTGTAGCTCGGGGTAACATTTCAGTACCAAAAGCGGTAACCCCGAGCTACACTCGGGCTTACCCTGCGGCACTGCTCCGGCATGTGTTCTTCACTTATCTTACCCTGCGCTCCCACGATGTGTCCCCTGCAGCGTCCCCGGCCATCTCCTCCAGCCGATGCCGGCATCCGGCTTCTGTGTCCTGTCCCTGTGATGTCGGGACGTACGGGCGCCGCCGCCGGCGGGAAATTTAAAAATTTTAAAAAATGTCATTTTTTTTTTTTTACATTTTACATAGTAAAACATTGCTGTCTCAACCAATTTCACATACATATTGTCCCTAGTGCTTTGTCCTGCGCCCTGCCTGCATTTTGTCTGTTCTTTCTGCCTGGAAACTGAGAAATGTCCATGGCGTCCAAAAAGTGTCCCTTTAGGTCAAAAGCGGTTTAGATCAGCTAGAGAACAGCGATAGTAAATCAGAACCACTTGCAGAATTGAGTGATAATGATTCGTGGGGAAATTCGTCATCAGACACTGAAAACGATTTTGTGAGCTCAGCAATGTGCGAACTTGGCGCTCTATTTCACATTTCAGTGTTTTTGGTTTGATTATATTATTGAATTAAATTTTTTATTATTTTTATATTATTTTTATGATTATTTATTAAATTATAATTTATGATTTTGTGTTTCAAATTTTATCATACCCGGGATGTTTACTAGACTCTTGTTCGGACAGATTTCAGTGAGTTTTTCCTAAAAATTACAGCCTACAATAAAAAAAATACATATTTCCATGCAAAAAAATGGTACCGCTTTCAGCACCAAAAATCTGAAATAATCATACCGCCAGGGAGGTTAAAGAGTATGTTACCCCAACACTTCATCACCCTGATACATGTCTGTTGTACCATGTACTTGTGTTAAAAAGTATCCTATTCTCTTTGTATTGCTTCCTTTGTGTACAATACCTGGTGTTCCTGCACAGTCATGCACTGGGAAGATTAGTGTCCTGCTGTTTCTCCCCCCACCTCCCAAAGCCTTTATGCAGCTGAGAACAGAGGTCATGTGATCACTTATTAATTAAAAAAAAGGCATTTATATTTTTTTTACATATATATATATATATATATATATATACACATTAGTTTTGCCTTTAATTTCTATTTTAAACTAAACGGGTTGTTTTACAAGTTGAGGGATCACGTTTTAAAATAAAAAATATAAAATAGCATAATACAACAGAATGAGGAAAGATAAATATTGTAAATACGGTACAGATGAAGAGCGCTCAGCCGTGTGATGCGTGATGGTGGAGTTAGCCTTGATTTCAACTTAGTTAATGCACAAAAACACAAAGAAAGTGCCAGTGTTGTACTGAGAGAAATGGAGACGTGTGACCGGGCTGGTACGGTCTTAGTTGCAGTGGAAAGCAGTTGGAATGTCATCTCTTGCCATGGACAGCAGACATTTTCCTCTCCTTCATTTGTGAGGATCTTCCAGCAGAGCTCTAGATAGTTATGTGGGAAGTTATTTAGCTGAGGGGGCATCTCTCCTCGCTCTGCTTATGACAGGAAAGGAAACATGAATGTCACATTTCCCCGCAGATGGCAGGGGCTTAATAACAGCTGAGCCTTCACCCTGCTAGGATTGCTTTGGGTCATGGACGCCTCCATCCTCTATGCGGCCAGATAGCGGAGGTGCCCCTTACACAAGATGCTTTTGCAGATGTGATACATATGAATTCTTCTCTATTGGAAAAGCAATGTATTTATTTTTAATGAGGACCTGCTGAGCTCACCAAATACATCCAATTCATCAGTATCACTGATTGATGGTATCCGCTGCATGTAGAAGTATGAAGCTATGATATGACGAGAAGTGATCATACACAGAAGCAAAAATTCTAATCCCTGTGGATGACAGAGCCTTGCAGGGGGTGTGAAGTATGTTCGTTTTATCAGAAAGAGAGGTTTGCAGTTCTAAAGTCAGAAACAAGATATTTTGTACAACCATTTTAACCATTTGCCCTCCTAAGGATTTACCTCCCCCGCCCCCTTCCTGACCAGGCCAATTTTTGCGTTACAGCACTGTGGAAATTTAACTGAGAATTGCGCGGTCATGCAGCACTGCACCCAAATAAAATTTACGTCCTTTTTTTCCCCCATGAATTGAACTTTCTTTTGGTGGTAATTGATCGCCTGTGCGGTTTTATTTTTTGCGCTATAAAAAAAAAAGACCAACAATTTTGAGAAAAAAAAATATTTTTGACTTTTTGTTATTTAAACCTGTCCAGTAAAAAAAATTTTAAAAATAAAATTTCGTCATAAATTTAGGCCAAAATGTATTCTGCTGCATGAATTTGCTAAAAAAAATACGTGTAGATTAATTGGTTTACATGAAAGTTATAATGTTTACAAATGGCGGTACTGGGATTTTACATTTTTTTTTACTAGTAATGGCGGCAATCAGCGACTCATAGCGGGACTGCGTCGGATATTCTGACACTGGGGAGGGGAACTGACTTGGTGTCAATGACATCCCCAGTGACACCAATACAGTGATCAATACTTATAACCGAGCAGTTAAAGTAGCTCAGCTCCGTATCGCAAAAAATGGCCTAGTCAGAAAGGGGGGTAAATCCTCTGGGGGGCAAGGGGTTAAACTCACTTAGTGCCTTGTCTGCAATAAATTAGCCTCATCAAGCTGCTTGCTGTGGGGGCACCGACAGGAGGGAGGGGCCAGGAGAGCCTGCAGGGGACCCCAGAAGAGGAGGATCCAGGCTGCTCTGTGCAAAACAGGTAAGTATGCCATGTTTATTTATATAAATAATAAAATATAATGTAGCGCTACTCACATAATAAACAAGTGCATATAAATATATGTACCAAGTGTAACGATTAGTGAAAATATCGTGAGAAGGATCCAGTAAAGCGCTTTGACCCGCAAGGGTCGAAGCTATAAGATTGGTGCTACACTTGATCTTACCTTGAGAGGAGCCATTAGTGGAGTGCTGACCCCTTGAGGGATTTGGGTGCGACAAGGAGCGACCATTTGGAGGGATAGCAGGCTTGGAGGATCTGTGAGAAGGATCCAGTAAAGCGCTTTGACCTGCAAGGGTCGAAGCTATAAGGTGAGAGGCTTATCCAGACGGTGGTCGGATTGTCATATCCACTTGCACACAAATATCAGCACGAGTGTGTCATCTAAGTGTTACCATCGGCATAGAATGGACTTTAAGAGCACTGTTTTTGTTATTTTTGAATTTTGGTTCCACTATAGTATGTTCACTATATGCACGTGTGATTTTATTTACTATTTACACTGAATGGATTTGTATAAAGAGATATATATGTTGTCTATATGATTTAGGCCATTATAATTAATTTTGAAGATTGGATCTGATCAGCATTAATTGTTTTGAATTATCACCATCACATTTTTGTGTTTACATATAATTGTTTGGATTTTTGCATGAAATCACTTGGTCAATAGTTGATTTGATATTTTCACTAATCGTTACACTTGGTACATATATTTATATGCACTTGTTTATTATGTGAGTAGCGCTACATTATATTTTATTATTTATATGTCTATGGTAATCATTGGTATATGATTTAATGTTAGCAGCTTCTCTTCTTTATGTATAGAGTTGAACACTAGTGAGCGCAGGAGGTTCACACCATTAATGACATGTTTATTATTTAAAGAAAAAAAAAAAAGCCTTTAGAATCACTTAGAAAGTCATGAAAGCTCCTCCTCACGGGAAGCATATTCAGAATGCAAAATATAAAACATAAGGAATGCTGCGCTACATTCAAATCAACCAAATTGTGAATGTGGGATCCCAAAATATCAAATCAAAAAATGTGACAATGTTAACAATATTAACAATGCAAATCTATGCGTGCTTGCTGATAATAACAACAATCAAATAAATCACTCAAAAAATGTAAAAACACAAAAAACCATATCTATATGTATGTGCATGAACCAAAAATACACATACATATAATTAAATCACACGTGCCTATTGTGAAGTGAAAAAATAACCATAATAATGGTGACACAAACTAATATCTCAAAGTCCAAAAAATATAAAATATTGTTGGTGAACAAAACAGTGCTTCCAAATTATACTGTTAGTGACCACAGGTGAAAACTCGTGTAGGTTTCTGGGTGTATATAGATCTACGAATCCAACCACCTTCTGGATTAGCCTCTCACCTCATCCCTTCGACCCTTGCGGATCAAAGAGCAGTAGTGGATCCCTCTCACAGATCCTCCAGGTACCAAAGCACTCCAAGACAGCTTTCAGGATATAATATTCCCACTATGGCTCTTCTCCAGGAAAGGTTGTAATATCAATCTCTCAGAATAAGACAAAGGAATCCTCCCATAGTGTAGTATATTTAATTATACCATAGGAACATGTAGCATATTTAAATAAAAACTTACGTAGCAGCCAGTCCACACTAAAGCCTCATGCTTTCAGATGAGGATATATCTGTTGGGTGTACAGCTGAATACACAGGTGTACCAAGATGGCCGCCACGCCGGAAATACGTCACCGCGTTAAGCCTTAGATTCGTAGATCTATATACACCCAGAAACCTACACGAGTTTTCACCTGTGGTCACTAACAGTATAATTTGGAAGCACTGTTTTGTTCACCAACAATATTTTATATTTTTTGGACTTTGAGATATTAGTTTGTGTCACCATTATTATGGTTATTTTTTCACTTCACAATAGGCACGTGTGATTTAATTATATGTATGTGTATTTTTGGTTCATGCACATACAGATATGGTTTTTTGTGTTTTTTTGTGTTTTTACATTTTTTGAGTGATTTATTTGATTGTTGTTATTATCAGCAAGCACGCATAGATTTGCATTGTTAATATTGTTAACATTGTCACATTTTTTGATTTGATATTTTGGGATCCCACATTCACAATTTGGTTGATTTGAATGTAGCGCAGCATTCCTTATGTTTTATATTTACTTGATCACTGGTATATGATTTAATGCTAGCAGCTCCCTTTGGGATTTATACACATATTTATTTGATTTATACACTTGGAGCGCAGGAGGGTCACACCACTAATACTCAGAATGCAGCCATTATTGAAGTGAAGGTTGTTGTTGTGAATCCCACATCTAGAACCATACACTGTTTGCTGGCTGTGTTGGTTACAGTTCTGTGCTGTATAGCATTCTCCAGACTATTTAAAGTCCTAATGGAAGTTCCATGCGCAGTGCTGCATGCCCGAGCATCGGGATCTCTGAGCGGTGTCACCCGATACACATTAATGACATTTTTGTGATGGGGAGCAGGTGCTGCTCACACAGGTCAGGCCCACTGAACTCATAGCTCACATGCATTAGCCCACTTCAAAGCTAAGCCAGAAATCCTCATATGAGTCCCCAGATTGTCTGGACCTTACATGGCTTGCAGCCTCCACATCCCTGCTCATTTAAAGGGCCACCAGGTAAATTAGATAATATAAAACAGTACTTTACGTGGATGTAAACCTCAGACATGAAATATGAACAAAGCATATCTCTCTATTGTGTGTACTTGTCTCTGTTAAGAGCACGAAGTCTAATTTCTGTCTGCTGCCTCATTCCTCTGCATGAATCAATTCTGACGTTTTCCTGACACCAAGAGAAAAATGTTGACAGAGGAGGGACCTCCAGCAGATTGACAGCCTCAGCTCTGTTCCTGTGAGCTGTGTGGAGGGGCGGTGTGTCCCTTTCCTCCAATCAGCTTTCAGAGCTCTTGTGCAGTGTATAACTGCGGTTCCCACCCCCTGCTTTTCAGAGCTGGTGTAAATTCTGAACTTTGAATGGATGTGGAGAAGACTCAGATAAACCGGTACAACTCATGTGAGAGGAGTTGTTTCATTTCTGTGTATCACCTGAAGCCAGTCACTTCACTGAGTATATGTGAGAGTTTACAACCACTTTAAAGGTAACATATAATCTTCAAAATATTTTTTGACATTCTTGTTAAAAAGGCCAGCCTAATATAAATATGATCAATGTGTGCAAATTATTTACAGCTGAACTCCAGCCAGATAATAAAAAGAACATTAAATGTATTTTTTGCAAGCATTGCAAGTATCTGAATGAGTTGTGGTAGCCTCTGCACAGCAGAGCTCAGACAGGGAAAGGAAGAAGCAGCACAATGACTCAATCACTTGTGCTGCAGGACAAAGAGCATGCTGATAGAAGGAGAGAGCACGGTGACAGTGATCATTCTGATGAGTCTCCCTCTCACTGCCCAGTCACAGGTTGGGGGAAGGAACAAGAACCTGTAAGTGTTATTGAATTGCAGGGTTGTGCAGTGTAGCAAAGCTGTGTAAATCTCAGGGCTGGATAGAAATAAAATACAAATTACATAGTTATATAGTCCGGCTGAAAAAAAGTCCATCCAGTTCAACCATAGAGCTCAATCTTTTGGAAGGTAAAAACCATCTCACTCACATTATGTGCTTCATCTGTGTATTTAGCTGTTTGTCTGGAGTTCAGCTTTAACAACTTTGTTTACATCCAGTTTTTATGGACAGCCATATCTGCTTGTGCATGTACAGGCCCTCCATTGTAGTGCTACACCATGGTTGTGCTTTACTGCTTCTCTTCACAATGTCTGTCTATGAGTCAGCTGACTCGGTGAAAACAATGCACTCCCTGTGTGGTTCTGATATCTAAAGCCAACTGTTCTTAAAAAGAGGTCCCTCTAGTGGCTGGTCTACACATTTCTATGTCTAAAGCTGAACTCCAGGAACACGGAATCTCCGGGTTGTGCCCGCACTGCAAGGGTTAAATGCTCATTTAGGCCTAGGGGATTTGGAATAGCAGTTTTTACTGACCTGATCTTCTGCTCCTGCAGGCTCATCTGTGCTGCCTCCGCTCCCCTGAACTCTAGTGGCCTAAGGTCCTCTCATGTCATCAAAACTGATGCAGGCTCCTTGAAAATGGCAAGGGACCACTGATGGAACATAGGGGAGCATTGTCTGCCAGGGGAGCAGAGGACCAGGTAAGTAAAAGTGCTTTTATTGACCCCGTTTTAAGAGCAGGTAACCCTTGCTATGCAGGCATGGTCTCTCCGCAAGGGAGGAGTTTTCTTATCACAATTATTTTATTAAGTGTTCTCACATGGCGACCACTTACTGTTATCTCACATACAGTTGTGACCAAAATTATTCAACCCCCAATGCTGTAAAGGGGTTTAGGGACTATAGTGTACATTTGGAATTGTATTCAGAATCAAATCCTACAAGGACGTTGTAACTACCCAAATGCAACTAAAATGACATCAATTGTTTATGTAATACAGTAGTAAATGGTTCTTATGTGGTTTCTTCATTGCCACAATTATTCAACCCCTTAAAGACTACCACTCTGAAGAACAGAGGTTCATACAGGTGCTTTCCATCAGGTATTGAAAACACCTGTGGATGTCACCGAGCAGCAATCAAGCATAATAAGCACCAATTAGGCAGCTTTAAAATGACTGTGATACTCAGCTCCTTCTAGACATTTACTGGTGTGGTTACAAACATGGTGAAGGCAAGAGAATGGTCCAGGAAGACAAGAGAAGAGGTGATTTCTCTTCACAGGAAGGGCAATGGCTATAAGAAGATTGCAAAGATGTTAAACATACCAAGAGACACCTTAGGAAGCATCATTCGCAAATTCAAGGCAAAGGGCACTGTTGAAACGCTACCTGGTCGTGGCAGAAAGAAGATGCTGACTTCGACTGCTGTGCGCTACCTGAAGCGTAGAGTGGAGAGAAGTCCCCGTGTGACTGCTGAGGAACTGAGAAAAGATTTGTCAGATGTGGGTACAGAAGTTTCAGCCCAGACAATAAGACGCACACTGCGTAATGAAGGCCTCCGTGCCAGAACTCCCAGGCGTACCCCCTTGCTGTCTCCAAAGAATAAGAAGAGTCGACTGCAGTATGCCAAAAGCCATGTGGACAAACCACAAAAGTTGTGGGATAGTGTTCTGTGGACTGATGAAACAAAATTAGAACTGTTTGGGCCCATGGATCAACGCTATGTTTGGAGGAGGAAGAACAAGGCCTATGATGAAAAGAACACCTTGCCTACTGTGAAGCATGGTGGAGGGTCAATCATGCTTTGGGGCTGTTTTGCTTCTGCAGGTACAGGGAAGCTTCAGCGTGTGCAAGGTACCATGAATTCTCTTCAGTACCAGGAGATATTGGATGGAAACGTGATGCAGTCCGTCACACACCTGAGGCTTGGGAGACGTTGGACCTTTCAACAGGACAATGATCCCAAGCATACCTCCAAGTCCACTAGAGCATGGTTGCAGAGGAAAGGCTGGAACATTTTGGAGTGGCCATCGCAGTCACCAGACTTAAATCCGATTGAGAACCTCTGGTGGGACTTAAAGAAAGCAGTTGCAGTGCGCAAGCCTAAGAATGTGACTGAACTGGAGGCCTTTGCCCATGAAGAATGGGCGAAGATACCCGTAGATCGCTGCAAGACACTTGTGTCAAGCTATGCTTCACGTTTAAAAGCTGTTATAACTGTAAAAGGATGCTGTACTAAGTACTAAGATTGAATGTCACTTGGGGGTTGAATAAAACTGATAATGCTGTGAGCACAGAAAAGACATTTGTGGTTATTTCATTATAACTGTTATGTTATATTTGTCTGACCTACAAGTGCCTCTTTAATGTAAATGTAAGCAAGATGACTGAATGATCAAAAGCAATGTCAAACTGGCCAAAACACTCAATTTCAGTGGGGGTTGAATAATTTTGGTCACAACTGTATATATTCTTATTATTACAGCCACATTTACCACCCTAACTCCTCCCACAGTTTTTACATTACATAGACAGTAATATACAGAAACGTGCAGATTTTTCCCGACTGGTGTGCTATTACTTTGTGGAACGTTTCGCCGAATGGTTCATGAAATATCTGCGTTTTTGTGGTGAAATTGGTCCCATAGGAATGAATGGCGGAATGTTCAAAACTAGAGTGGGAGCTGACAAAAGCTAGAGTGTGAGCTGAAAAATCAGGACATGATTTCTAAACTGCCATCACTCCCTCATTTTCAAGCCCACTTACACAAATCTTATATCAAAACGTTCAGCTATCCCTGCTGCCACTAACAATGTCCACGGCTAAGCCATAGTCCTGATAGTTTTCACAATATGACCATTTGTTTACAACTCACGCCGCCCATTGACATTCATTGAAACTCCACTGTAGCCACCGGAAATTTGAAGGGCAATTTCTAAACTGTGACTGTGCCTTCATTTTTAATATTTCAGAGACATACTATGCATCAAAATGTAGGTCTGGGTCTTGTGATTCTCACAATATAAAGCTCTTCACTGTAGGATTGATAATTTTAAAACTACAACCGTTTGAAGATAGCAACCACCAGTGAAGTGAGCAAGTTGGAGCAGTTTGTTTAAAACCTCTCCTCTGCCCTTGTTGTAGAGTGAGTTGCCATAGGAACCCAGGTGTGTGAGCAGCCAGCAGAGTGACAAAAGCTACTCCGCCCACTCCAGTTGTAGACTACTGGTGGAGGCAAGAACACTTCACACAATTTCCCCAGAAATTGTAGCTTTTCTAGTTTATTATACAATCTATAAAAAATCTAAAATGCAGTTGACCAAAAAGAGTGGCTTCAAGGTGCACAACCTCCCATTTGTACAGTGAGTTCACCTATGCAGGAGATTGTGGGATATAACACCAAGATCTCAGAGTCACTATTTGGAATACGGATGAATAAACGGACTAAAGGATGCTTTTTATACTTGCCTGCCTAAAAGGCTGCAGATGCTCCGCTGGGTAATCGGACCCGAGTCAAATATGTCATGGGATGCCATAGCTTGGATGCCACACAGTGTCTGTAATAATGTAATTCACAAGGGAGGATTCCAGACCATGTCCACAGCTGACGATTTTCATGATTGGAACGGAACATTTGGCATCTCTAAGCATCTATTTGTAGACCTAAAAGAGAAGTAAACAGGGAGCCCAGCCAGAGTTAGGCCGGCCATAAACTGTGTGAATGTAAGGAACCGGATGAAATCTGGTCAGTGGGTGGCCCTGTCAACCGCCTTCTGCCCACCATCCCTCGAATAATCCAAGGAGTCAGGTGGAAAATTTGGGCGGCATGAATGTAGTTTTAGACCAGGTTCACACTAATGCGTTGCGTCCCGCACTGGAATCACACTGCAATCCTGTACCAATCACATGCATTGTTAGCGCAGTGCAATTTGAGCCAAAGGTGCAGGACCCTTTTTTTTTTTACCCGCACCTGAATTGCATCACATGGGTGTTCTCACCCATGTGATGCGATTTCTCTCAATTGTGATTTGCGATTTATTTCAGTGTCATTAATTTAACATTGACACCCGCACCAGATCGGCATGGACGCCACGCAATTGCAATGCGGTGCGAGAAACGCACAGGATTCACAGCATTTCCTACACCGCATCAGTGTGAACCCAGTCTTTGTATATGGGCAGCTTTAGAAACACACAAAAGCCAAATGTATGTGTAGATCCCTCCCAAGTGCTGAGATCAGGTGTTTCCAATCCAGGGTACTGTTAATGCTATAGCATAGGAGGACATTTTAGACAAGTGTGTGCTTCATACCTTGTGGTAACTGTTTGGGGAAAAGCCCTTTTCTGTTCCGTCATGACTGTTTCTCTGTGCCAGGTAGATAGCAGCAGCTGACAAGCATTCAAGAGACGCTACTACCGCTTTCTTATGTCTGCTTTTTTTCCTTACATTATGTTACAGCACAACTGAAGTTGCACTGCGGCCCCATTGATCTGAGTTAGTGAGTTTGACAGGCGCTGACAACCAATTTAAAATGGTCATAGCCATGAAGCAAAGCATCACGGCCACGGCATGTCAGCCTTGCAGACTATAATGTTAGATTTCAGGTGGATGGCTGGGGGGAGGTAAAACTGTAGCTAAGTCACCTGTTTTACTGAGACCCCCCACCCCAGGGCACCTGTGTGAAAGAGCCCTCTTCTCATCTAACATCCGTTCTCTGACATCACAAATGCTCTTTTGGCCAAATGGGTGCAAACGGGCGGACTGACCATTTGGAAACTCGGGCACTGCCCGAGGGCCTGGGGTCAGTAGGGGGCCCCATGAGATGCCCCTGGTACCTTTTTCATAAGCTTTTTTGAGTTTTGGGCAAGGACACAGGGGCCCCATGATCCCCTATTGCCCGGAGGCCCCATGAGTTGTCAGTCCGCCCCTGGGTGCAAATTTCCACGATTACCATAGAAAGGCTTCCAAAAGAGTTGTGGGCATTATAGCTGCAAAAATAATGCCAACTCCATATTAATGGCCATGATTTTGGAATGGGTTGTCCAACAGACTCACACAGATGTAAGTGTCTACAAACATTTGGCCACATGATGTTTTTGTGTGGTATTAGCAGCTTTGCCATGTCAATGGTACATTCGGGTCAGCCAGCCTCAAGTTTTTTGTTTTTATAGCTATGAAGATGGTATGCTATCCTACCTTTACTGCCTAGTCATTTACTAACCTGCCAAAAGAATACAGGACAGCTTTTTAAGGTGTACTCAAACTAGGGCATACAGTACATACCATGCCTGAGCATGTTTCCCCCTCAAAGTCCAATTCATGTGGTTAGTATGATCATTCCATACTGTGCCCTGGGCCACTTGAAAGAAATGGTCTGCAGAAAGGTTCAGCTGGTGTGGTACGCATCTGTGTGATAACTATGCCTGAGCATGCAAGTCCAGCACTGGAACAAATGCGATCTATTTGGGCCCACTCAGGTAGTAAGGGTGGAGTAGACATAAGCATGCCCGGCACAGTATGAGCACCGGAAGTGTGCTTGGGACCGGCACAATCTCAGTACAGACCAGCACAGTACAACACAACTGAGCCTAGTGTCATTTTGCCCTTAGACTTTACTAACTGCAGTTCAAGGTCAGTGACTTACTTAATGGAAGCAGGATCAAGATGGCGGCCCAGGAAATGGCACCTGTACAGACAGCAATGGCAAATTTTGGTCTTTATAGGTGTCCTTTAAAATGTAACAAGGATGCTGGTTAGATAATGCCCAAAAAAAGGAAGCACATATTTTTAATACAGACAAAAAATATTCCAGACAACTGACAGCTCTGCTCCAGGCTTTGGCTCCTTCTAGTCGTGCTGTTGGTCCAACAGAAGTCTTCTGAGATCTACTTCTAACAGCAAAGTAAATGAGGCTTCAGATACAATTGTGCCAGTTGGCCGCCTCTCAGAAACTTGATCGCTCCCTTGTGTTGTTGTGTATACTTCCTCTTATCTCACACACTGACAGATGCCCTAATCCTCAGGCCTGGCCTGACAGTAGAGGCATGCAGATCTGCCAAGCCTCATTCATAAGCCGTACATCTTAGGCAGCTCCTCACATGCCCTACACAGGTCTGTCCGCAGAGCTAAACAGGTACAGTGGACCCCCTATGACTATAAAGATCCACATTATTTAGTTCAAAAACACTGATTATGAAATAAATTCCACTGAGTATAAAGGAGTTCTATGGCCGCAGCATACATTCATTCTATACCACCAGCATTGTAATACCAATACAAACAAACAATGTTATTATCCAAACCAATCCAGTTACAGTCCAATATCAGCTAACTTGAAAAATATACTTTTATGTTGTGAGTTCTGCCTGTCTGCTGGCCGCCTCTTTCCACTACTTCCTGGACTCCCTGCATGCTAAGCATCCTCCCCATTTCTAAGGACTACATATACCATGGTACCCTGCTTTCTGCAAGCAGTGATCCCTGTACTGACTCACTAGAAAGGTTTTACAAGTTGACAATAGATACACTATAGGTAAGGAAAATCTTGGCAATACTTACTGCCTTTGGTGAGTTCCTTGAGGAGTTTATAGTGGATCTGTGCTTTGTCTGTCCAGGCCAATGAGGTCCATGAAGCCCAACAGAACTTTGAAGTGTTACTAAACCCAGGACCCTGCATTCATTTTATCTGCTCTCCCACAGTACACAGCATGGAAGTGCAATTATTTTAGTAAATATGAACTGCTAAACACCTTTTCTCATCAGCAGTATATAGCAGTCTTGTGACTTCTATCAGTGTCCAGCAGAGCACAGGTTAAAGCTTGTAGGAGGAGTTTTCATTCTGCTCTAGGAGGATGCAGAACCCCTGACCTCTGTCTGTACAGTGCTAATTGGCCCTGTGCTGATCACATGCACTCCCCCAAGAAAAAAAACTTTTCTAGCAATACACACCAAACTGAGCATGTGCAGAGTGACACCACACAATATGTCTTATCAGGAGATAATAGGGGGCACTGGAAGGACGGGAGGATCACAGAAGTCAGGATCAAACAGCATTTTTACACAATGCAGAGGATTAACCCCTTAGGTTCCACAGTGAGTCTAACAAGCATGCTTTACTGCATATACATATTTTTTGGCTTTTACTGTTGTGGGTTTAGTAACAAAGTTTATATCAGCTACCTACCTTCCAGCTGCCTCAAAAGAAAAGGTGTTAAAATTCTTACAGATCCATTTCTTTAGAAAGCAGCCACAGCTTGAGTAGAAAAGCCTGTCCCCTACAGACATGCTTAAGAGAGCAGTGTGGAAGCAGTGGTCTCTCTGCAGAGGTCCGCCATGCCGCTTGCTGAGTCAGACCTATAACATTGCAATCAGCAATGTCCATGCTTACTGCTGATTGGAGAACTCTAGCTCTGACCCAGCAGGGGGTGTTCCAGAACTCTGCAAGGGAGACCTCTGCTTCCATATGGAGAAATCTTTTATCTTGGTGGCATGTATTCAAACTTTGTGATTAGAACTACTTTTACTGCATCTAATAATTCTCTTTGTTGAAGAAATGTTTTAACAAATCATGAAAAACTATGTGGACTCTTCTAGTGACCCTTATGTGAATTTGTACTTTGGTTCATGCAGGGCAAAGCGACAGGTTTACTTTAATGTCCCTCCCCAGCAGCACATATTTAAATGGTAAAAAATTAAAAAACAACCTAACGCCAAATATCAGTGCCACTCCTCTGGACCCCACTGTACATAGCGGCCATGATGCCCTGTGCTGCCTATATGCAAGCCCCTGAATGAGTATTCATCATAATGCTCACAAAGATAACTAGGTAAGCACTTTTAGGACAGCGTGACTACTCAACTGTGCTGACCAATAAGAAGCACTTCTTTCTTATGGGGCTGAAAGTAGAAGCCTCAGGTACGCTTCTCACTGGTCAGCACAGTCACGCGGCGGCGCTGACCAATGAGCGCTTATCATTGCAAGCATTACGATGGCTATTCCTTCCTGGGCTGTGTATTGCAGTGTATGGATTGCTACTCTGGCAGCACAGGGCATAACGACTATGTGCAACAGGGTCTGCAGGGGTGGCAAGGATATTTGGGGGTGGTTAATTTTTTGTGAAAAGGTGAACTTGCCCTTTAACTTCCTTTTACTACCTCCACCAGTCTATTCTGCAACTGAGAGTTAAGGAAATCCTTGTGTAAGAATATGTGGGGTGGATATACTAAAGACAAACAGACTGTGCACTCTGCAAGTGCAGTTGCTCCACAGCTTGGTAAATGTGGGGATGAGAAGCTCTGCTGACTTCCATCATCCAATCATGTGCAAGCAAAAATGTTCTTTTTTTCTTTGTTTTCCTTGCTTGTGATTGGGTATTCTTTGCAAAGTGAAGCTTCATCCCTGTTACTAAGCTCTGGAGCAAATTCCCTTGCAAAGTGCACGGTCTATTTGCCTTTAGTAAATCCGACCCTACGGATCACTGGAGTCATAGCTCACACAGGGCTACAGGCTTCCCATGTGACAGCGATGACTGGCCCAGTGCTGTCACATGCTCCTCCTTACCTACAAGTACCAGGTCATTTTTTGGGTTCCTGGCAATGAACATTACAGAGGTTTGCATTTAAGAAGGTATTAGTCTTAGAGAATTCAAGTCTCCCTGTTCCCGCTTTTCAGTTTGATCACAGTTGAGCTAAATTAGATCCACCGTTATTAAAAGGCCAACCAACATTTTGTTATAAAAGTATTTATTCCGTTTTTGTTTTTATATTTTTTTAACAAAAAAAAAAGCCTTCAATATAAAAATAGATTTCAAAGACGTCAAAGGAAGACAGAGGGCGCGTGCAAAGTAATAAGCAAAGCCACTGACATGACATCAGCTTTAAATTGAAGGAGCTCCTGGTCAGCCCAGGGCGGCAAGCTCTACTTTATAACCCCGCAGCTACAAAACTATTGCAAGTGACAAAAAAAAAAAGGAATATTCGCACTGACACACTGCCATACAAATATTGCATATACATAAGA
Organism: Staurois parvus; assembly: GCF_062004578.1. Classification (NCBI taxonomy): domain Eukaryota; kingdom Metazoa; phylum Chordata; class Amphibia; order Anura; family Ranidae; genus Staurois; species Staurois parvus. The sequence goes on from NW_028318236.1 coordinate 3,886,829, forward strand.
TACTCTATGAGAATGCATGGCCTGGGAATTCACAAGCATGAACACCAAGAAGCTTTGAAATAAAGTTTGACCTCATAAAAACAAAATTAGTGTCTTCCAGTGTGTGGATTGTGCGACATGCAGTGACCATTAAAGAAGAACTCTGCAGCAAGCATCATTCCTTATTGTCTGTATACTTTGCAGCAATGACAGCGGTACATACAAGTTCCAGCACTTCAAGTGGACTGGAGATATATATTTACATGTGTCAGATAACATTTAAAGGGTAACTATGGCCATCAATGGGCTGAATTATCCGCTGTTTTTTTATTTTTCTCAGGGACTCCAGCAACTGAATCTTCTTTTACTCATCCCCTGCCATGAAGTCTCCCTTCTTCTGCTGCATTTTCCATAACCCAAGAATAGTAAGCTGACTGAGGCCAGTGGGCAGAGCTAGGAACTGTGGTCCATAAATATTGTCACAGCAGTGCCTCAAAGCAGAGGTCCCCAAACCCTGGGCCATGGACTGGTTCCAAATTAAGCTGCATCTGGTGGCAGGCCATAACACCGCCACCTCCACCCCTCCTCCAATGGAACAATTGTCTTCCATGAAACCAGTCACTGGTGCCAGAAAGGATGGGGACCATTGCCTTAAGATTTCAGCAGCTGATGGTGAATCTGTACGCCAACATGCATCCGAAACCATAACAAATTATGAGATATAGCCTAGGAGAGATTGCTCTGTATATGTAATGTAATGAAACAATTATTTAAGTTACCAAAATGTTAAAGGGACCCTGAAGGATTTTTGAATATGTAGCAGATAACTAAACCTATGTAATAATGACAGTTATTATAGCTCTATAGATTCCTTTATGTTCATCTTTTTAAATGCCTACATAAGTAAGTCACTATAACCAGCTATAAATATTTAACATGCAGTGACCAATCATCATGATCTCGTTGTACTCAGATCCAGAGGGCCCTTGTGCAGCTGTACCGTCTACACAAATGGTACGCCCACCGCTGATCCCTATGGTTGGCACAATCAGGACTTTCTGAAAGGCCCTAAATCTTCTGCTACAGTCTACTGGTTCCAAGCAGTGGCCCTTGGTAGATCTCAGAGAAGCAGGCTGCACATATGCCATAGTCTTACCCAGATAAGCTATGAAAAATCTGCTGAATCTAGTAACAAGACCATCTTAAAACTTTAAAAGGTAGATTGTGCAAAGCAGCAATGTTTCCTGAAGAGCATTAGCCATTCACCGATTGATTTTACTTGCTGAATGAATTACTCCCGAAAAGGGTTTTCTGCTTTTAACAAAGAAAAAAAGAGAACTGCTGAATGGTAGGGGATCCGACTATCAGACTTGTTAAAGAAGTTCCATGTCGTAGGGCACTGTGCCCCTTGTTTTTTTTTCACAGTGGCTTTGGCCTAAGAATCTCAGTAAAAAAGCGGTGAATCTCTACAGCTGTCCATTGATGTATTTTTTTTGCGATGAGTCAGTGGGCTGGTAAAAAAACAAACAAACAGATTCCTCCATCTATACAAGAGAGGTGGATGAAGGAATCCTCTTGCGGTGCTATTGTATTCTGACAGTGGGGACTCCTCTGCTGTCAGAATACACTGATGAAGCTGCTGATCCTATTAAAGGTTTCCAATAGTTCTGTTTGACAGAAGACAATCGTTAGATCAACTTCTGTCGATGGAAAACGGTCATTGATGGATCAAAATTCATCTGGTTCCTACCAGCCTAAAAGTGGAACTACACTGCATCTGAGCATGAAAAAATCTATTAAATTCATTTTTAATATTCAAAGCAAACTACCCCATCCATCCATGTCTCCATGCTTTATTTTGCTGAGAAATCACTTTGAAAAACACCATATAACATTTCTGACTGTGGCCATCTTGACTAAGGGCAGATAATTCATGTAGCATTTACTTCCTGGAATCCATCTGCCCTTAGTTCACGCGTGCAAGCAGGAGGACATGCTTAGCTGAGAAAGCCCCTCCAAAGGACTCCTAGGATGTATAACATAATTTGCCTAGGCAAGAAACCAGGAAGCAATTGAAGAAATGTAAAAAAAATTGTTTAAAACAAGTAAAAATATATATTTTCTTATCTATTTACTAATGCTAGCAGCAAAGGGTTAAAATAGTCAATGTCGACTGAGAGATTGAAGTTCCACTTTAACTTAGACAATCTCAGAGGTGTCCTCACAAAGCCCTCTAATTGCTGATTGACAGATGGGCAACTTCCCTTGGTCAAAGAAGATTCCCACCGTCTGTCTGAGAAGAGAAAAACTTGTAAAAGTTATTATTGGAAAATAAAGAGTTAAAATGTTGTATTTTATGGCCATGGTCATTTTATATCTGCACGTTATATCTATATCAACATGAGTATTTATTATATAGATCTACCCATGTGATAGCGCACAATGCCTTTTGGGCTCATTCCTTTAGTTACAGCCCTTGTTAGCAAGAGAAAATCTCACTTTAGGTCTGTAGGATTTAAAAAAAAAACCAAAAAAAAAAAACACAGCTTCTGAACAACAGAAATATCAAATGTAGAAAGCAACGGTAAACAATATAATTTTTTAGATGTCAGCAATATAATATATTTGCTAACTAAAAAAATATTTAAAAAGTGACAATGTGCTACTCTTCAGTGACCTGATACTGCTATCCAGGAATCATTGCAATTGTGTTAAAAGCTACTCTCTTCAATCAGAGATATGTAAAATTGAACTATATGTGATCATTATCTTGTTCTTAAGAAAAATGTGTATCAATAATTAATGTTCTAAACTGACCTATGACAACCTCCACTTCCCTGCTGTGACAGATTGTTCCATCACCCGTGTGCTGTACAGATAAAATAATCGACTTCTTTCTTTCCTTTATTTAGGGTTGTGGATTTTGTTATAGTGTTTATTTATGATAGTTTAATTTATTTCATCCACTGTTTTTTGTATTTGTGCTTATCTGTTTTTTGATTATTTCGTACTGCTATTTTCATTTTTTTCATTTTTTTTTTTCCTGTGTTTTTTTGTCAAAAAAACAGGTCCAAACTTTACTTCTCCCTTAACTCCAATGTATTCTGTAGAAGCGCAAAATTTTGGCAAAATCTTCTAATTTTTGTAGTGAAGTCAGAAACATGAAAACTTCTAATTTGGCTTCTCTCTCTAGAACTGTTGAGGACCACTGCCCTTGTGGATGCCTCTGCCTGGTGGTGGGTCTGACCATGCAGCTGGAAGACGCTGCAGCACAGCGGGACCCAGAAGTGTCCAGAATAGGAGGTAAAGTCACCAGGCTGGCGAAGAAGTAGAAGGAAGGTGGTACTCCTTAACGCCTGACATTTCATTGTTGCTTAACATTTTAAGACATGAAAGATCCTGGTAATTTACAGCAGATTTGAAATGTTTTCTCAGGCAGTGAAATCTAAAAAGCCATGCAGATTGTCCATCCAGTCTGTCTTGCATGTCATGCTGAGACTTGTGATTGCTCAAATGAAGGATGGTCTCGTGCAGCCCAAGTATGTACAATGGGACATATGTCATCCTGTGCTTAATGGCTACCATACAGTGAATCTCCATTGTACACTTCCAAAGCAGGTCTCACACTTTCCTGAATGATTGTTCCAAGCTGATAAGCTGGGGATGTCAAATACCTTCTCTTCTCGGTACTCCTGCCCATTAATATTCTGCATCATCTTTATCCTTGCGTGCTCTAGTCCAAGTGGCCCAGGAGGCACTGTAGAAAGATTGTCCGTCTACTAAATAAGCACTTCCATGCCATTATCTGGTTCTGAAAAGTCTGCCTTGTGTGCCATGCTGCTTGCTCTGATTTTGGCTTCCAGAGTCTTTCCAAGGATGGGGGAATGATCTGTAAGGAAAGCAGATAGCATTAATGAGAGACAATATCGAGGATCAAGTACCTCGGAAGACTAGTCATCCTTAAAGTGTTATTCAACCCTTAAAAAACAATCTTTATATTTTGTTGGCCTCATTTAGTTTCTTAGACATACAGAATGCTCAGTCATTTTCTTCCCAGGCTAACCATGCTGCAGAAGATCTACTTGAAGTTATCTTTAACCCTTTGAGGGCCAAGGGATGTATTTGTCCCATGTTTTTAATTGCCTGTATCATCTGATTATTTTTTGGTTTGAGTCAAAATATTAGTTCTTAGCAACAAACGGATCTAGCTTTTTGCCAATTATTTCATGAAATGGCTTAGGTACAGCAATTGAAGTGTACGAACTTTAAAAACAAGAAATTGATTCTTTTGGCGTTCCGTAATCTTATGGTCCTCAAAGGGTTAATCCTTGTGAGGTCTCACTGAAGCCCCAAAGTAGCACATGTAAGCACTCAAAATTAGGACTACAACTGCACATGCTCTCCAGCTTTCTGATCTTTCCCCCATTACTGAATTATCATGCCTTGTTCTGCACTGTGTCTGCAGGGTGTGGAGGCAGCCATCTTGGTAGAGGCAAGGCTTTTCTTCCTTGTATCACAGCTGCCCCCCTTCCTTAATGACTGGTGATGGAATAATCAAGAAGCAGCAGGAGGTGTGTGAAACATAAATCCACAGACTGAATAAAACAGACGCAAGGAGATCCTTACACTGTAGGTCTTCAGACACGACTTTCCGTCCATCAAGAACAGTGAGCAGCACAGAGGTGCCCATTACCAGGAAAAGTTAAACCAGCACCCAGGGCAAAGATGTGGAACTGCACCCCTCCACCACTGCTGATGCAAGTTGTAGAATGGGTGTACTGCCCTGCATTCATTCTCTTTGCCCAAGGCATCTGTCCCTCCTGCCCACCTCTTGTCCTGGCCCTGGAAGAGATATCCCAAAATCTCACCCTATATCTTGTGAGACTAGCAGTCAGAGGTAGCAATGCCTAAGATGAGCTCACACTGCAGATATACAGCTTTGAAGCTGCAGAACATGCACACCTAAGCGCAGGAAGTGCACATCTCTATTTTTAAGGAGGAATTGAAGGTAGATTTTTTTAGGGTACTGCAAAATTTATATTTCTTCCCTATGAGATAGTAAATATTCATTTTTTGAGTTCAGGCTCACTTTGATGTGTAAACACAACTAAATGTAAACCTTAGCAAAACGGATACTATCAAAGCTGTAGTTACCATATTATTATTATTATTATACAGTATTTATAAAGCGCCAATAGTTCGCTCAGCGCTGTACATTACAAAGGGGGACAGAACATGTGACAGAACAATACCAATACAATGCAAAACATGAGGGGATCGAGGGCCCTGCTCTATATGATGAAATACATAAAAATATGCTATCATGGAAAGTGTTATCAGGTTAAAAATGTACCCAAGTGTGAACTCCGGAGAGAATGTGGGGACGATTCAGGGATAAATAAAATGTAATATAAAATGAGAAAATTAATTTAATCTACAGTTTATACATAAGTACTCATTTTCTCTGAATTCAATATCTGACCTGATTTTAACCTTCCATTTTATGATAATACTACATAAGCAGATTTCCAAAAGGTGCTTCCTTAGCAGGCTATATTTGCATATCATACACTGAATCAGCATCCTGGCTATTTGCTGCAAGAAAATCAGTTACAGGAAAGTAACCTAAACTGGCGATAGATGGATCGAAATGTGGCCAGCTCAGCAGGAACCAGCGGAATTTCGATGCATGTGTGGCTGCTCCCACTCGAAAGAAGTCAATCTAACATTCGACTTTTGTTAAACAGGGTTGTTGGAAATTTTTTCTTAATCAGCAGCTGCAGCAACTGATCAGTTTATTCTGGCAGCAGGGGGTCCCCACTGCCAAAACACAAAGGGGTGATTTACTAAAGGCAAAGAGACTGTGCACTTTGCAAAGTGCAGTTGCTCCAGAGCTTAGTAAATGTGTACAAGCTCTGCTGACTTCCATCATCCAATCATGTGCAAGCAAAATGCTGTTTTTTTATTTTTCTTGAACGTGATTGGGTATTCTTTGCAAAGTGAAGCTTTACCTCATTCACTAAGCCCTGGATCAACTTAACTTGCTGAATGCAAATGCATTTTGCAAAGTGCACAGTTTATTTGCCTTTAGTAAATCAACCTCAATGTCTCAGCGGGAAGGATTCCTCCATTCATCTTGACTATTTGCATGGAGTAATCCAGTCTATCCATCTATGGCCAGCCCTAGACACCGTATTGTTTTCCAGTAAAAGGTTACTGACAGAACTAGATCTTACTGAGATAAGATGAGAAGATAAATGAATGCAAATGTTGAGCTGCACTAAAAAAGGTATTGAGAACAACATGTTGACATAACAAGTACCCCTACCCTTGTGCTTAAAGTGTTTTTAAACCCAAGAACAAAAGTATAATATGCTGCACCATACCCATCCTTAGATGTGCTGGATGCATTTGTTTTCTTTCTTTTCATGCTCTTTATTTTCACCTGGTGATCCTGCCAGTAACAGACTTCCTGTCCTAAGGTGACAACACTCAGACGCTGTAAGTAGCCTATAGAGGAGCACCACTGTCACGCTAGGAAGTAAGTGTGTTAGGTCTACAGAATATTTCTTCCTCTCCCCATTTCCATAACATGAAAAGGGGGAAGGAAGGGTAGTTCATACAGGTGGCCCTGAGCAGGGAGCTATGATTGCTTTAGATAAAGCTGCAAAGTGCACTGAACAGCACTTGAATTGTGGCAGCAATGACAGGTAATGTTTGGACATTGTGAACAGATGTAGCTAAACAATGGTTTATTTACCAGACAAAAAAGGAATAAACGTGATATCCATTGTTAAGAGTTTACATACACATTGACTGTGATCACAGTAGAAGAAAAACAAAAAACAAACAAAAAAATCAATCAATAAGTAAATAATAATAGGGAAAAAATAAAAAAGGAATGGACCTCACCTGACTTCTCTTTATTGGTGGTGTGCCATAGAAGGGGACTACTGGAAGGGGTGGTATTCATCCGTCCTCTGCCAGGTAAGGAGGAACTGGTTGGCCAGAAGAGATCAGAACTCTTTTCTGTTTGTGTGCTGCTGTCTTTGCTCCCAGTTTTGGCATGTGACACAGTGACTGGTAGAGATGCAGAGGGTGGTGGCAGCAAGAAAGACGGAAGCGGAAGCATTAAAGAAGGAGAGGGACTTTCATGATTGTCTTTGATTTCTTTTCCCTGAATCAGACCTGTAAACAGAGCAAGTTGGAAAAATGCAAAGAGAAACTTAGAAAAATTAAGTCCTGAGTGGGGTCAGGTGGTTTCTTACAGCTAAGCACTGCCTATTGCTGGAGGCTGAAAAGAGTGAGGTACTGAATCTGGGGCCAAATGTTAAACAGGGGATAAAAGAACTATATGGCTCTAAAGCTGCAAGTTATTGTCTCCATAAAAAAGATCAGGCTACTACAGATGGACATTTATTATGGCCTGATACAAGTTTTATGATTTGCCCAATGGCTTCTTATATTTCTGAATGATTTTATTTGCCAAAAATGTCCTGTTTCTCCTCCCCACCTGAGCAATGCCTGTGTGCAGACTTAAAAATTTTGGATCCCATCAGTAGACCATTCCCCAGTGTGTAGTCTCAACTCTTTAACAGCCTGCATGTGCTAATCACAGAAATGAATGGCAATCCAACTTAATAATGGCAACAGACATGGTTATAAGAATGGAAGGTGTACACTCTGTAGGCTGTACAACTAACTGTGCTGACTATGCATGTCTGAGCCCAATCTGTGGTGACATCCCCAGCACTGGCCTTATCTATGGAAAAAGCCACCCCATGAGAAAGGTCAGCTCTGGTGTGCCTGCACAGGTTAGCTCAAATACATGTCTACAATCTTTCCTCAATCCTTCTATTAGTGGGGCAGGGATCTTTTTTTTCTCAATGGGTATTTTTATTCTGGCTATACAGTACATATGTCATTCTGATCCATCTGATGATCTGATTGTTTTGATATTTCAAATTAATCTAGCAAATATTGATCATTTGTCATCACTGTTCCAATTTACTTTGACAGATTTCAGATTACAAATCAGGACGCTGCATAGACGAAAGAATTTTCATCAGTTTGCCATGGCTGCATTTTAATCAGTTTTTACTAACAAGATGTGTTATTTGTGTCAGTCAGAAGAAAAAATGAGGTGTATAGTCAGCATTAGATAAACCCAGATAAAGATCTGAAAATGAAACCAAATGTGTTCATAAAAAAGTCTGTCCCACCTATACTGCCTTTGCGGGTCTTGTCCTCCTTCTTCTCTATAACCTGACTGCTGGACAGAGATGTTTGCCGTGAATGGGTGCCGCTGGTGACCGCTGCCACAGCTACAATGGAAGGCACAGAGCGGGCAGGACGCAGACTGGAGCTGTCATTCTTCCCTTGATCTTTTCGGGAACGCTGATGTAGAACTTTTATCATGGCGTCCTGCTCGATGATCTTTGCATGAAGATTTTTGATCCTGTCGGAACAAAGCATTTTATTTGCTTATTGCATTGTAACTTGGATCACAAGTAAAAAAGCACACACACAGTAAAGCAATAGACATGATTGCTAAGAAGGTAATGGACAAAAGAGGTAATCTCTGCATTTGGGTGAAGGCCTCAGACTATACACATAAGTCTTGCCTTAACCTTCTATGCTTCAATGCTGTTCACCTGTCACCATAACATGGCTAGAGGGTGGTGATATAGGAGACAAGTCAATAGCCAAAAGATTTGTTTTTTCTCCCAACACTAAAAAAACACCTGAATAGCTGCACTTTGCACTGTGAACCATGGTGTTATGTTACATTCACAGATATCAGGGTAGTGGTTTAAAACACCAAAGTTAACCAATGGCCATGGGATACAATCATTAATATAAGTGGTAGAACTGTAGAAATAAAAAAAAAGCCATCAAACATGTACGGGCCTCTATTGCAGTGCTCACAGCACCAGCTAGATGATGCCTTATGGAACCAATAAGTCACACTGAAGTATCACAGACTCTCTTTTCTGATAATACACAACAAAGGGGGTGACGTCTATGGGTTAAAGTTGGAGAAACACTAACATTTCATAGCAGACAACAAATTTTTAAAAAATTGAAGCTTGTTCACACATAAGTGCAATGCCCTTGCGGTGGCATGTGTTTTAAATTGCATCACGCCTTGTTGTAAAGTGTTTTTTACATACATTACAGTGTATTTGTAACCCATTTGCTGTACATCCCCTATAGGCAAGCAGATATACTGACAGGTCTGCAGAAGACCTGCATGGCACCAGCAATCTGCTGATCACTACTGCAATGCTTTAGAGGCTCCAGAAACAAAACAAAAAAAAATTAATAAATGCACATTTTTTTTACCTGCAAAAAAAATATGCATTTATTATTTTTTGTAAAAAGGTGAACTTATCCTTTCAGGGTTGTGTACATGGTTTCTTTGTATGCACCAAAACTTTGCTTCCCATACAAGTCAATTGAAATGCAAAAGCAGCTCTGCAGGCAGATGGCCAACTGCAGGTCAGAAGGAGGTTAAGTGTAAGTCAGATGCAGCTGGAAGGGAAATCAAAAACGTTTGAAAGTGCTTGCTCATCCACACAAGCCCTAAAGGAAACCTGTATTGAGGGAAATATGGAAGCTGCCTTTGCTGATTCTTTGCGAAAACATACTTGTCTAACAACATTTAGCATTTTCAGAATGAGATCAACACCACTAGCTGCCATATTTCCCTCATGACAAATTTCATTTAATGATGGATCACTAGATTTTATTTCTGGTCTTACGTGTGCTCCATGTCCTGAAACTTTCTGTTAGCCTGAACAATCTCCTCTTCTTCATGCCACATCCGAACCTCCAGAGAGCTGTCATTGTGGCTTCCATTCCTTGAGTGACTCATAATAGATGAATCTCTATCAAGATATAGATGAAACAAACCATCAAATAAGCCAAAGTAATATAGTTTTACATTGTAGATCATAAAAAATCCCAATCAAATCTGGAGTATTGCAGAACATTTTAAAACAAAACAGAAATTATTTAATACATTTTCTATGGCAAGACAGACAACCAGCATCAGGCAGCATGGTTCCCTAATCAAGTGATGGATATGAAAGCCAATCACAGTGATCAAATGGCTTTGTTTACAAACAAGCCAGCGTCAGCCAGCTGAATTGTCATTCTGCCTCACGCAGTGATAGGCAATTTCCCAGAGACAGGCAGGGGTTTGCAGATGTTAAAGTGATATATAGACTGTAAAAAATAAATTTTAAAACGTTTTTAAAAAATGATTGACTTTTTAATTATGTAAACTGCTTCCTCTTTACATGTTTGTTCATTTATTATCTTAAAATAAAAACCTGGCTAAGGTATTTATTGAAACAGTGGGATTGATTTACTACCCACTTACCCTCCTGAGAATCCCAATACGTGTAAATTAATTGGTTTATGCGAACGTTTTAGCATTTACAAATGGCGGTATAGATACTGGAATTACATTTTTTTCTTTTTACTAGTAATGGCGGCGATCAGCGACTTATAGTAAGACTGGCATACTGACATTGGGGGGAACTAACTGACACTGTACTAATGACACTGGCCAGGAAGGGGCTAACATCAGAGTCGATCAAAGGGTTAACTGTGTGTGCTGGGAGTGTTTTACATAGGGGGCCGTGTCAGTGTGCTTCACTGTAAGCACACTGCTTTGGATGGCTGTGCTGTACACAGCCATCCAAAGCAGTGTGCCCGAGCTGACAGGGAGGAGTACTGTTAGTAAACAAAGCAGTTCTCCTCTCCGTCGGAGATCATCGAAAATCACCGGTGCCGGTGAGTAATCACCACCCCCGACCCGATGATTGACAGCTGCAGCCACGAATGGTGGCACGGGTAGGGTGCGCACCTCCTATCCGGAAATGCTAAATCACGTATGTACTTGATTTTGCGCACCCGTGCCGCCCTGTAGCATTTTTCCTTGCATGTGACTGGGCATTCTTTGCAAAATAAATTTTTCACTTTGCATTATCTCATTCACTAGGATAAGTGAAAATTACTTTCACAACAGGTTATGCGTTGATTATCTAGGAATAGGTATTTCATGCGCTGCATGTTCACAAGAATGACTGCTGTGGGCTGGGAACCACAATGGCTGGGATCATCACCAATGGATGTACAGCCATCTTTGAAACATTTACACCAGGGGTCCTCAAACTTTTTAAACAGGGGGCCAGTTTACTGTCCCTCAGACCGTTGGAGGGCCAGACTATATTTAAAAAAAAAAAAAAATTGCTATTAGTAATATATATATATATATATATATATATATACACAGCGCTACAAAAACAATATACCAGCAATAACTTTGCCCACACAGAGACATACAGACTCCACTGCGCATCAATGCAGTCTGATCAGTGTCTATCAATGCAGCCTCACCAGTGCCCATCAATGCAGCCTCACCAGTGCCCATCAATGCAGTCTGATCAGTGACCATTAATGCAGCCTCACCAATGCCCATCAATACAGTATGATCAGTGTCCATTATTGCAGCCTCACCAGTGCCCATCAATGCAGTCTGACCAGTGCCCATCAATGCAGCCTCACCAGTGCCCATCAATGCAGTCTGATCAGTGCCCATCAATGCAGCCTCACCAGTGCCCAACAATGCAGCCTCACCAGTGCCCATCAATGCAGCCTCACCAGTGCCCATCAATGCAGTCTGATCAGTGCCCATCAATGCAGCCTCACCAGTGCCCAACAATGCAGCCTCACCAGTGCCCATCAATGCAGCCTCACCAGTGCCCATCAATGCAGTCTGATCAGTGCCCATCAATGCAGCCTCACCAGTGCCCATCAATGCAGCCTCACCAGTGCCCATCAATGCAGTCTGATCAGTGCCCATCAATGCAGCCTCACCAGTGCCCAACAATGCAGCCTCACCAGTGCCCATCAATGCAGTCTGATCAGTGTCCATTAATGCAGCCTCACCAATGCCCATCAATACAGTATGATCAGTGTCCATTAATGCAGCCTCACCAGTGCCCATCAATGCAGTCTGACCAGTGCCCATCAATGCAGCCTCACCAGTGCCCATCAATGCAGTCTGATCAGTGCCCATCAATGCAGCCTCACCAGTGCCCAACAATGCAGCCTCACCAGTGCCCAACAATGCAGCCTCACCAGTGCCCAACAATGCAGCCTCACCAGTGCCCATCAATGCAGTATGATCAGTGCCCAGCAATGCAGCCTCACCAGTGCCCATCAATGCAGTCTGATCAGTGCCCATCAATGAATCCTCACCAGTGCCCAACAATGCAGCCTCACCAGTGCCCATCAATGCAGCCTCACCAGTGCCCAACAATGCAGCCTCACCAGTGCCCATCAATGCAGCCTCACCAGTGCTCAACGATGCAGCCTCACCAGTGCCCATCAATGCAGTCTGACCAGTGCCCATCAATGCAGCCTCACCAGTGCCCATCAATGCAGTCTGACCAGTGCCCATCAATGCAGCCTCACCAGTGCCCATCAATGCAGCCTCACCAGTGCCCATCAATGCAGCCTCACCAGTGCCCATCAATGCAGTCTGATCAGTGCCCATCAATGCAGCCTCACCAGTGCCCATCAATGCAGTCTGATCAGTGCCCATCAATGCAGTCTGATCAGTGTCCATAAATGCAGCCTCACCAATGCCCATCAATGCAGTATAATCAGTGTCCATTAATGCAGTATGATCGGTGTCCATTAATGCAGCCTCACCAATGCCCATCAATGCAGTCTGGTCAGTGTCCATTAATGCAGCCTCACCAATGCCCATCAATGCAGTCTGATCAGTGTCCATTAATGCAGCCTCACCAAAACCCATCAATGGCATTGATGGACACTGGTGATGCTGCATTAATGGACACTGATCAGACTGCATTGATGGGCATTGGTGAGGCTGCATTAATGGACACTTATCAGACTGCATTGATTCAATGCAGTATGATCAGTGTCCTTCTCCTCAGCTGTCTGTCACTGCCCAGCGCGGGAGAACTGCAGGCAGCCCCTCCAGAGATCACAGACTCCACCCCTCTATCATTTACACGCCGCGCTGGCCGGATCTACATCCCCAGCACACAGTACTATCACTGGGGGTGGAGCCGAGGGGCAGGTGAGGGAGCTGAGGGAGGGAGAGGCAAAGCCAGTCAGAGCTGTGCTAGTAGAATAAAAGTAAAAGTATGCAGGGGATGCCACTGTGAAAGTACGCAGGGGGATGCCAAATATTTCAAAACACCCGGCGGGCCGGATAAGTGTCCTCGGCGGGCCGAATGCGGCCTGCAGGCCGTAGTTTGAGGACCCCTGATTTACACCATTCAAATGTCTTCCTGAGGCTGAGCCATCACTGTACTGTGCTCGAAGTAGATGTCCGTGGGTTTTACGCCTTCATAAAGCTTCATCACCACACGCCGTTCCAACACTGGCACTGTTGTCTGCCATCTTGACTAACAGTCTCTGGACTTCCCTGCAACATGTGCGCCATCTATCAGTAATAGGACACACTTGTCACAGACTACTGCGTGTAGTATGGCCAAGCTAGCTTCCCATTTTATACCTGTAAAATTAAAAAAGTCCCGGTTTGACTTTAACACCCCTTGTATAGATATCTGTAAGGCCGGCCATTGATGATTTGAATCTTGGCCAGTTCAGCATCAATCGATCAATGACTACAATCAGCCTGCCTGATTTACTTGCGATTATCGCTAGGGGCTGCTATAGCCACTAGCGATAATCTAAAAATTTAGAGTTACTCTTTACCATCCCAATACTATCTATTATGAAATAAGACAACATAGTCTTACTGCTGAGCTACAGCTGTAGTTGCGGCATCCATGGTGAAATGCCTCATGGCGCTCTCTTCCAAGTACTTCTGTTCCCATTTGGTGGTATCTGCTTCTAGAGCCAAGATCGTCTCTTCCTTTTTCCTCAGCAAGTCCATGAGGGCAGGGGCACTGTACTCTCCATTGCTGGAATTTTGACAGCTTGCTTGTCGCTATAAAGCAAAAAATGACAAGGCAACAAGGTTCACAAAATGTTTCTACAGGTTCATTAAATTTGATTCATGGGAGGGAACCTTCCCTGTTACTCCCTCTCGTAACCAGCAATGGTGTTAGAGACCCTGTTCATGTTTGCCAACTAGCGTAATTTATGATCTGTCTACTTTATAGAGCCTGTATGTGGAAAGGAACATGGAACATTGAAGCTACACCTAAAGGGCTCATCCAGATCCTGATTCCTTTGGGGTACACAGCAGCTACACTATATTGCCAAAAGTATAGGGACACCCCTCCAAATCATTGGATTCAGGTGTTCCAAGCACCTTCATGGCCACAGGTGTATAAAATCAAGCACCTAGGCATGCAGACTGCTTTTACAAACATTTGTGAAAGAATGGGTCGCTCTCAGGAGCTCGGTGAATTCAAGCGTGGTCCCGTGATAGGTTGCCACCTGTGCTATAAGTCCATCCATGACATTTCCTTGCTACTAAATATTCCACAGTCAACTGTTGGTGGTATTATAACAAAGGGGAAGCAACTGGGAACAGCAACTCAGTCACAAAGTGGTAGGCCACATAAAATGACAGAGTGGGGTCAGCGCATGCTGAAGTGCACAGTGCACAGAAGTTACCAACTGTCTGCAGACTCAATACCTAAAGACCTCCAAATTTCATGTGGCCTTCAAATTAGCACAATAGTGCATAGAGAGCTTCATGGAATGGGTTTCCATGGCTGAGCAGCTGCATCCAAGTCTTACATCACCAAGTACAATGCAAAGCATTGGATGCAGTGGTGTAAAGCACGCCGCCACTGGACTCTAGAGAAGTGGAGACATATTCTCTGGATTGATGAATCACCCTTCTCTATATAGCAATCTGATGGATGTGTCGTGGTTTGGCGGTTGCCAGGAGAATGGTACTTCCCTGACTGCATTGTGCCAAGTGTAAAGTTTCTTATCTCCTCTTTACTTTCTGCCTCTGCATTGTCAATATCCCAGCTGGTAAAAAATCTAGTGCCTGTGTCTGTACACTAAAACCTCCTAGACTTGAATGGAATGCTGCTCTTGTAGTACAGGTATATCCCATTCAAGAAAAGAGAAAAATGTTAAAACCTGTCTTGAACTCACTGCCTCTTGTGAATTTTAAGGATAAATTGCTCCACATTGGTTGTGACTACAGAGGTGAGAGAGGACTTGCTTAAATTATTTGAGGCTGATGATATTTAAATATTTGAATGCCTGGCCACAGTTCTACAGTAAACAAATTATGCAAAGATTACAGCAACAGTATGACCATATCTTTTATCTTTGATAAAACCCTTGTTTGATGATATACAGCAGTCCTGTATATCACTTGGTAGTCAAACATAACTGTTTAATAAGTACAGAGATAATGTACAGCACAGCCTCTCCCATTCTATATGATCAAGAATCGTGGTGGATCAATCAGTTCTCTCTAACATCAAAGAGTGTTCAAATCCGACCGTCACATTTAAACTGATTAGCCTAATTTCTGAAAATCTAAGACAAAACAGCTGTTTATTTCATGTATTCAGATTCTTTATTCCATGTAACTGTAATGATCAGCTGAAGTGACAATGGGCCTTGTGGGGACATCTAGGTTTCTGTTGAGTAGACAGGGGTACACATGGAGCTTTAGTAAGTTGTGTAGTAAGGTGAAGTGAACATGGACCTGACCTAGTAAGTTGCGTAGCGAGGTGAAGTGGACCTGGGCTTGACTTATTAGGTTATGTAGTGAGATGAAGTTACCCTGGGTCGACATTTACTCTGAACTGGGGTGACCTGAACTTCAAACATCTAGTGGTGTGGAAAAGAAGCTGTCTTTGTCAAAATGAAATCACATAATTGGATGTGAATAATTAAAAGTTAATATACAACTGTAGGCTCACCTCACTTTACACTTTGAATATCGGGCCCAGGTTCACATCATCTCATGCGAGAGTAAATGAGGCCCTTAGTGTTGTCCTAGGCAAGGGCATGTACAACTTGTTTTAAAACTAATCTAGAGAGTGCCTCTTCTCTTCAATAAACTGAAGAATATCTTGCAGGCTTGCCAGTATGATTTACTGACTACTTCATATTTGTACCCAATCTGATGATGGCAGGAATGTCACCTGCCTGTCACCCTGCATAGATGCCCATTACCTGCTGCATTCTAAGAGACTCCAGCTCCTTCTCCAGCCTGGTCCGTAGCCGTCTCTCTAGCTGCTCTCTCTTCTCTCCCGCGGCCTGGAGCTGGGTCAGAGCTTGCTGCAGCTTCTCCACCTCCTCCACGTACACCTGCTTTTTACGTAGCTGGAAGGGAAACAAGAGAGCGTCTGAAGCTAACATCACATTTCAATTCAATATCCGCAACAGATAAGACAACTGGTGGAATACCTAAACAGAAATGTATTTTTCCCCACTTAGTATGCTAATATTAGCATGCCAAAAGGCATAAAAAATATGAAAAACATTCTGAGCAGCAGATGTTGAAAAAGAATTTAGTAACATGACCTGCATTCAATGTGTGACACCAGAGGACCACTAAATTACCCCTAATAGACACACACATACATTCTATGCTTACACAATCCTTCCTAGTCCACAATATTTACTTGAGGTTTAGCAGTGTGGGTTCTGTGATTTCGTATAAGAAAACCTCCAAGCTGGCTGTGACTAGTTGATGAGGGAGACATTATCAGCAATGCCCCCCCCCAACATGAATTACATGCCCTCAGCACATCCTGTATAGCTTTTCCTATTATTTGTCTGATTGTAACAGTGTCCATATATTAAACCCTAAGTTTACCAAGAAGTGTCCCTTGTACTGGTGCTGCCTGTCCTAGTTAAAATCTTCACTTGTGGCTGGGGGTAGGTAGTAAAAACAGGTGATTGAGCTGCCCTGGCAAAAATTACCACTCAACCCCCCCCCCTTCCCTGCTGCTGAATGCAACCCATTCAAGTGGATAGCGTGGCATTTGCAGGGTAAAAACTGGCGGTCTGGAGATGACATAATACCACCCCATCACCTGACAAATGCCTCTGAAAGTGATCCACCACGGATCACTCTTTAGAGATGTGGCAATATGAGCTGCACTTCTAAACATAGCCTAACTCTGGAGGTAATGCAGCAACTCACATTAGGAAAACAATGCAACTGATTAAAATGCTGTAACCCAAATGGATTTTTATTTAGATCCCCTTCTGACCTATACATTGTGATAAGACACGGTATAACCAACAAGTGCCATGCGTGACCTTGTGTTGCAGATTGATTCATTTTTGAACAGCAGTGCAGGTTATAGCATAAAACACTGTATGGTAACACTGGGCTTAAGGGGCTCTAAGTATAGTCACATAACAAATAATATAACTGCTGATGGATTACAAAGGAGTATATAACCTGATATCAGACAATGTGCTGGTGAATTATTAGCCTGCCCTTCTCAAGCTTCCTCCAGCAGAAATCTATAAAAAACAGAGCTTGTCCCGGGGTTACCTCTTCTTCCAGTTTGATGACTTTGGCCTGGGCATTACTCAGAGCTTGCTCTAAGATTTCAATGTGCCTCCTCTGATCCTCATTGGTAGTGCGCAGTGCTGCCAGCTCGCGCTCCAGGCTCTCCATCTCCTTCAAGTGCTCTTTGTCTAAAAAGGGGAAGAAACACAGAAGAGTTTCTCTCAGAATCCTGCTTGGAATTTGGGCCTTGGTCCAACTCACCTCTGGCACCAGCCTGAGGGGAGAGAAAAAACAGAATGAGAGCGCTGCAGATGTGGAGGTGACTACAGGCCTTGTGTGTTTCCTCGGCCATCGCCTGGTGAGCATCAGCAAACAGCAGTGCAGGGCCAGACTCTTGCGAGGGCCCATGCTGCTTTCTGACATGGTATTTAAAGAGGCACCATAATGTATTATTAGCGAACACACATTTTGAGATGTTACTGGAGATTTCCTCAACACATCCCTTTTGATGTGACTTTTTATAACGAGGGCCCTGACTGAACAACTGCTAAGTCACCTAGTGTTTGTTTCAGGGCAGAAATATACAGCCCATGCACAAGGCATATACTGTATATATTAAACATTTTCTTGCATGAGCAAAAAGCACATCAACAGGTTGAAACACCTCAAAAAGGCCATGGTGTTTCTTATCGGGGGTCACCCAATTCAATTAGAACAACATCATGTAATATAACCAAAATCCTATCTATAGCAGCACTGGCCCAATATAACATACAGCCCAAGTCCATGAACCTTTATCCTAAAAGACTACTCACTATTAAAATCGAGCAAAAAATATTTGATCTTAGAATCTGAGGGACTAAGTGACTCTCTGCATTTAGGTAAGTTGGAAAGATCTGCAGAGGTATTTCAGGTTGCAGGCACACGGACATAAGGAGCCCACCTAAGGCCACATTCACACCCTGCAAACTGGAACAACACTGATTACATGCGGGACCCCAGCAGGTGTTCAAAGTGATCAGCAGCAGGAGGCAGCCCCATTGAAAGCAATGGAAGTCTCCTTACTCCCACAGCTAATGTTGGCCAGGACAGGACATGCATCCAGGGCCAATCAGTCACAGATAATCGCCGCATGAGCGATTACATGTAGGCGGCCACAATTAGCTGCAGGAGCCCTGCAGCCTCTCATTACTTTCCATGGGGCTGGCTGCCGCAACTAATCTGAATGAGGAAAGAACAAAGAGAGGGCGTACAGGCCTAGTGCATTACCATAAAAAATGTTTAATAAGAAATAAAATAGGTGTTGTACTCACAAACGACAATAATGTCAAGGCACATCATAAAAGACCAGCTGGGTCAACACCGCGCTGAGTAACAGTCCAATAGGCTGACACGTTTCGAGGACTTGCCTCTTCCTCAGAGCCACTGGCTCTGAGGAAGAGGCAAGTCCTCGAAACACGTCAGCCTATTGGATGTCTACATTCCCCATTATGGACTGTTACTCAGCGCGGTGTTGACCCAGCTGTTCTTTTATGATGTGCCTTGACATTATTGTTGTTTGTGAGTACATCACCTACTTTATTTCTTATTAAACATTTTTTATGGTAATGCACTAGGCCTGTGCGCCCTCTCTTTGTTCTTTCCTCATTCAGTATATTTGGATTCCCCCGGTCTGTTGAGGGCAGCAAGGTGTGCATGTTCCAGGACATTCTTAATGTGGTTGCAGCCTGCATCGAGTCCATCCCCAAGCACAGGAGCATTTGTGTTTGCTGCCGCAACTAATCACCAGGAACCCTCACTGGGGTTCTCACATGTAATTGTTATCTGGCCCATTCGAATGTGTGAATGTACCCTAAACCGGGCCAGTGATTGCTTGTTACCAATGGAACTTCATTTTCTTATTTGACACATCAGGGTTTATATTCATTTACACATAAAAGTATGTAAATGAATAACATAACAATAAAAAATGGTACAATTCTGGAGATGATTATCACTAAGAATGATTTGGAGAAAAATAACAATGCCATGAAGGTGGAAGATCTCACACAGATTGGTCTAATAGCCAAGAGAAATAAGAAAGCTCCTACTTGTTGCCCTCCTTCACTGTAGCTGCCTGGCAGACATGCTGGTGGTCCAAATTCAGTACTTTCTGAGGGACTTATCTGGAACAAGCATGCAGAGAGTAAAGTCAGACCAAAGTCAGAATAATGATTTGCATTCTTGTTTTGGGTCAGGGATTTAGGAAGTACTGAGGTCAAAAAAGTGGCAGCCATATATATTTCTCTCAGCACAGGTTTATTTTAAGATACTAAGTATATAACTTTCACTGCTCTTTCCACGAGAAAGATCACACTTATTCTTCCTGTTTTATAGGTGGCCTTTTGTGGGATCCATCAACTTGTCTGCAGGTGGCACAGCATTGCTCAGCGAGAAGCTCCAAACTATGCTAAAAAAATACTAAGCCTCATTATTCTGTGACAACGTGTGTATCTGTAGACTTCCCACTAGCTAAATGCTAATATACTGTACATGATCGGTATGAGAGTCTAAAGCTGTCAGACACAATGACGATTTACTAAAACTGGAGCGTGCAAAATCTGGTGCAGCTCTGCATAGAAACCAATCAACTTCAAAGTTTGTCAAAGCTTAATTGAACAAGCTGAAATTAGAAGATGATTGGCTACCATGCACAGCTGCACCAGACTTTGCACTCGTCAGTTTTAGTAAATCAACCCCAAGGTATAGAAAGCCCCCACCTAACCGCACACTTAGAGAACACAGATATGCCAAGTGATGTGTCAAATGTGGATTACACATGGCAGCCTGTTTTGCTCTAACAGCTCACATAAGGATAATAGAAACATTTCAGCACAAAAACGTTGTACACTTAAATATGACATTTTAAAGAATTGTTCAGAATAACTTTAGGGACAATAACATACAATGTATCATCCAAGCCTTAAGATCTTTAACCCTTTGTCAGGACAGACAGTGTGCACATCTAGTTTACAACAGGTAATGAAAATCATCACTGCTATATTCAGCAGTGCTGATCAGTGTATTCTGATAGTGGAAAGTCTCCCCACTGTCAGAATACTATAGCTTAGCGAGGAGAATTCCCCCAACCACCTTGAATGTGTGAATGGGGACATTAAGCCATTTTTCTTTAATTAATCCGCTGGTTGAACAAAAAAAAAAAAAAAGACTAATCTATGGGTTGCCTAAAGCTCACTATACATGTTACAATATGACTGTACAATCTCCTTTAGATCGACTAATAAAATATAGTGCAGGGCCTATGTAATCTAATTTTGATTTGATTGATAGTTTAGATATGATGTAGTTTTGGTAAATATAAAGTTGATAAATGTAGCAACCCTCCTGTCTGGGGTAAGGAAATACCCCTAGCGCAGGGGCAGCTGACATTACCCCAAGGTGGATCCATGGATCTTTGGCTGCAGTGGAGAGTTACAACCATGAAGGGCACCAGTCAATGTAGCAGATTGACTTATGTGCAACCTCCCTACCAGTGGTGTATGTAGGTTTTGTGCTGCCCTAGGCAACACATAAATCGTCTGCCCCCACAGACACTGACCAACACCCCCCATCCCCCAGCCACGGAGAAAGCCTGACAATGACCAACAACACCCCTGCCCACCATCTGGGAGAGTCTTCTAGTACCCCCCCCGGCGATAGAAAGAAATACACAAATCTTCATAGCTCCAGACATCCCTGGGAACGACAGTCAGGCTGATCATACGCCATCAAGCAGCCTCTCTCGGATCCCACCTGGTTCCTATGGCATGCGTGCTTTCTTTTGTGGGGAAGTGCTGCCCCCTGAAAAATGCCGCCCTAGGCAAGTGCCTTGTGGTAAATACGCCCCTGCTCCCTACCCATACATGAATGGGAATTTTGCTGATCCCTGTTACACTGGCTGAATTTTGATCCATGTATGGCCAGCTTTAGAGAAGGACCTCTCTATCAGTCCCCATAGAAGTCAATGGTGAATCCTTAGCAACATACTAGCTTTAGAAAAGGCCGCCCTTTGATCCCTACATTGAAAGGAGCCAAACAGAAGGAAAGTATTTGGCTGCACATTAGAGAGAGGCCTTCTATTGCCTGAACTCTGTTTTGTCAAGTCTAATTACATACTGACATTTCATATTGTTTCTCAGTCCATTCTATCCAGTCAACACTGTGAAATGCAAAGTAATTAACTGTGCTGGAGGCGGCTCCATTGTAATCAGAAGAGCATTCAATCAAGGCGCTAATGAAAAACTCTTCAGACTCACTCTGCCTTGTTACAGGCTAGAAAAACTATACAACATTAATGAAAGGAGGTGGGAAGGGCGAGAGTAAACATGTTGTTGTGGGACAACTCTGCCACAGACTCAAGTAAAGAAAGTGACAATGGTGTCTGCTCATCTACTTCTAATTGGGGGAATGTCTGCTGTACACAAGATTACAGGGTGAGGTCCTGAGAGAACAGTAACTAGCTTCTGGAATGTAGACAGTTCCAATAAGTTCCAAGGAAGAAAAGTGAAGCTGTCTATACAGCAGTGAGATGCAGCATAGATAGTTATATTGGTGGGGGTGACAACCCCAAAAATCGAAATGACAAAAACACTGAAAAGAAGGGGTGTTTTAGGGTGACTCACCGATATATATATATATACACACACACACACACACACACAGTATCTCACAGAAATGAGTACACCTCTCACATTTTTGTAAATATTTTATAATATCTTTTCATATGACAACACTGAAGAAATGACACTTTGCTACAATGTGACGTAGTGAGTGTACATCTTGTATAACAGTGTAAATTTGCTGTCCCCTCAAAATAACTCAACACACAGCCATTAATGTCCAAACCGCTGGCAACAAAAGTGAGTCCACCCCTAAGTAAAAATGTCCAAATTGGACCCAAAGTGTCAATATTTTGCGTGGCCACCATTATTTTCCAGCACTGCCTTAACCCTCTTGGGCATGGAGTTCAGCAGAGCTTGACAGGTTGCCACTGGAGTCCTCTTCCACTCCTCCATGATACATCATGGAGCTGGTGGATGTTAGAGACATTACACTTCTCCACCTTCCGTTTGAAGATGCCCCACAGAGTTTTGGTCTGGAGACATGATTGGTCAGTCCATCACCTTAACCCTCAGCTTCTTTAGCAAGGCAGTGGTCATCTAGGAGGTGTGTTTGGGGTCGTTATGTTGGAATACTGCCCTGCAGCCCAGTCTCCAAAGGGAGGGGATCATGCTCTGCTTCAGTATGTCACAGTAAATGTTGGCATTCATGGTTCCCTCAATGAACTGTAGCTCCCCAGTGCTGGCAGCACTCATACAGCCCCAGACCATGACACTCCCACCACCATGCTTGACTGTAGGCAAGACACACTTGTCTTTGTACTCCTAACCTGGTTGCCACCACACACGCTTGACACCATCTGAACCAATCAGTTTTTCTTGGTCTCATCAGACCACAGGGCATGGTTCCAGTAATCCATGTCCTTAGTCTGCTTGCCTTCAGCAAACTGTTTGCGGACTTTAGAAGAAGCTTCCTTCTGGGATGACAGCCATGCAGACCAATTTGATGCAGTGTGCGGCGTATGGTCTGAGCACAGACAGGCTGACCCCCCACCCCTTCAATCTCTGCAGCAATGCTGGCAGCACTCATACGTCTATTTCCCAAAAACAACCTCTGGATATGACGCTGAGCACGTGCACGCAACTTCTTTGTTCGACCATGGCGAGGCCTGTTCTGAGTGGAACCTCTCCTGTTAAACCACTGTATGGTCTTGGCCTGCAGCTCAGTTTCAGGGTCTTGGCAATCTTCTTATAGCCTAGGCCATCTCTATGTAGAGCAACAATTCTTTTTTCAGATCCTCAGAGAGTTCTTTGCCATGAGGAGCCATGTTGGGGGGGGAGGCTATGGCAGATGATAAGAAGGATCCCATGTTATGAACAACCATTGGAATTGAAAAATATCATGCAAGATATCTGTACTGATATGGACTGGGTAATGTGTTAGGTATGTAACGATGCCCCATCATTTGATGGAAATGAAAATGATCAACCTACACAGGACTGAATTCAAAGGCACCCCAAAAATCAAAGTGAAAAAATGATGCAGCAGGCTAGTCCATTTTGCTGAAATTTCATTGCAGCAACTCAAAATGGTACACAGTAGTTTGTATGGCCCCCACGTGCTTGTATGCATGCCTGATAATGTCAGGGCATGCTCCTAATGAGACGACGGATGGTGTCCTGGGGTATTTCATCCCAGATCTGGACCAGGGCATCAATGAACTCTTGGACAGTCGGAGGTGCCACCTGGTGGCGTAGGATGGACCAAAACATGAAATCCCAGAGGTGTTCTATTGGATTTAGGTCAGGCGAACATGGAGGCAATTCAATGGTATCAGTTCCTATATCCTCCAGGAACTGCCTGCATACTGTTGCCACGAGGCCGGGCATTATCGTGCACCAGGAGGAACCCGGGAGCCACTGCACCAGCGTAGGGTCTGACAATGTGTCCAAGAATTTCATCTAGATACCTAATGGCAGTCAGGGTGCCATTGTCTAGCCTGTAGGGGTCTGTGCGTCCCTCCATGGATATGCCTCCCCAGATCATCACTGACCCACCACCAAAGCGGTCATGCTGAACGATGTTACAGGCAGCATAAAGTTCTCCACAGCTTCTCCAGCTCTCATCTGTGAAAAGCACAGGGCGCCAGTGGCGGACCTGCCAATTCTCGTGTTCAATGGCAAATGCCTAACAAGCTCTATGGTGCCAGCAGTGAGCACAGGGCCCAATAGAGGACGTCGGGCCCTCTGACCAAACAATCAGAAACAGACTTCATGAGGGTGGCCTGAGACATTCACACCAGTGGCCTGCTGGAGGTCATTTTGTAGGGCTCTGGCAGTGCTTCCTGTTCCCCCCTGCCCCACTGCAGGAACTGATACCACCTGACCAGATACTGGTCCTGCTGATGGGTTAAGGACCTTCTACGGCCCTGCCCAACTCTCCTAGAGTAACTGCCTGTCTCCTGAAATCTCCTCCATGCTCTTGAGACTGTGCTGGGAGACACAGCAAACCTTCTGGCAATGGTACATATTGATGTGCCATCCAGGAGGAGGTGGGCACCCTGTGCAACCTCTGTAGGGTCAGGGTATCACCTCATGCTACCAGTAGTGACACTGACCCTAGCCAAATGCAAAACTAGTGAAAAACAGTCAGAAAAGATGAGTAGGGAAAAAAATCTCAGTGAACTCCACCTGTAAAACCATTCCTGTTTTGGGGGTTGTCTCATTGTTGTCCATCTAGTGCACCTGTTGTTAATTTCACCAAGGCAGCTGAAACTGATTAACAACCCCCTCTGCTACTTAACTGGCCAGATCAATATCCCAGGAGTTTAATTGACTTGATGTTATACTCTGATTAAAAGTGTTCTTTTAATTTTTCAAGCAGAGTATATATCTATAGATATATCTATCTATCTATCTATCTATCTATCTATCTATCTACACACACACACACTCACTGGCCACTTTACTAGGTAACACAAATTGCTAATCAGCCAGTCACATGGCAGCAAGTCAAAGTATTTAGGCATCTAGACATGGTGAAGACAACTTGATGTAGTTCAAACCGAGCATCAGAATGGGGAAGAAGGGGGATTTAGGTGACTTTGAACATGGCATGGTTGTTGGTGCCAGACAGGCTGGTCTGAGTATTTCAAAAACAGCTGATCTACTGGAATTTTCACACACAGCCATCCCTAGGGAAATGGAGACTCATCAGACCAAGCAACCTTTTTCCAATCTTTTGGATTTCCGGATTTCAGGGCCATCATCCGGGTATGGTATATGCATAGTTACACTGGTTACAGCCTGACCAACGTAACTATGTGTGAAATATACCATATCTGGAATTCCTCTTTAACCACTTCCCGACCGTATATAAACGGCCGGACGGTGGCAGTGCAGGGTCAGGTGGCCGTTTATAAACATCCTCCGCGCATCCTGCTTGTGCGCGCTCCCCGGGAGTGTGCAGCACCGTGATCCGGTGCCCGCTGTGTCCTCCGGACACAGTGAAACACTGATCGTCGGGCGGGACCTCTCTGCGAGGTCCCGATCATGTGATCGCTGATTGGCCAATCAGTGATCACATGCAAAGTAGTAAGCAAGATGTCACTTGTGACATCATTGCTTACTACGTGAGAAATCTGTGAATGACCACATGGTACAAGGCTATTCACAACAGCCTTGTACCATGTGACAAGCTGTGACCAATCACAGCTCAC
This sequence comes from Staurois parvus, assembly GCF_062004578.1. Classification (NCBI taxonomy): domain Eukaryota; kingdom Metazoa; phylum Chordata; class Amphibia; order Anura; family Ranidae; genus Staurois; species Staurois parvus. The sequence goes on from NW_028318236.1 coordinate 3,912,589, forward strand.
TCAGTAGTTCTTAATGGTTGCAAAAATGCAGAGAAAGAGAAATGATTGCTTTTACATCCTATATGGGTGTAAAAGCAATCAGTGTAAAAAAAAAAAATCTTCATCACCCCCCAAAAGTAGTACAGTGTCATCATGATGACACTGTACTGCTAGGGTGACAGTATGTAAAAAAAATAAATAAATAATAAAATAAATAATAATATAAAAAAAATACAAAATTTGAAAAATAATGTTTAAAAATTATAATTTTTGGTTATAAACTAATTTGGCTTAATTTTTTTTTACTAAAAGATAACGGAATAAATTTTGGCCAAGATTTATGATGAAAGATTATTTAGTTGCAAAACTTTATAAGAAAAACACTTTTTTCAAAATTTTTGGACATTTGCATTTACATAGCAAAAAAAATAAAAATCCCAGCGGTGAATAAATGCCAGCAAAATAACGTTTTACCTGTCTCAAAAAGATGGTAAAAAATTCATATGGGTACAATGTTGCATGACCGCGCAATTGTCATTCAAAGTGTGATAGCGCTGAAAGCTGAAAATTGCCCTGGTCAGGAAGGGGTAAAAGAAGTGTCCAGACTGGAAATAACCTCTTGGAACTGGCCGAATGTGTGGCCTCCCGATGTCTGGGCCTAGACACTAAGCGGCCGCACATTTGCATTCTATTAAAAAAAACGTGCTGACAGCGAGCGCCCTGCGACCTCCCAGCACACATGTCCAGTACTCACGGAAAGGTCCCGATCTCCTCTTTCGATCGGGATCTTTCCTGATCATGTGACCCTAAACCCCGCCCCACCTCCCGGCTGCTGAAACCCTTAAAGGGCCGGGAGGCACCGGCGCCAAGGGGTTAACTGTCAAACCAAATAAAAAAGCATCATGGACACTTTTCATTAAGATAATTAAATGATCATACACATATATTTGAAGCTAAGTACACAGAGTTTGAATACCAGGCAGTATCGGCTGGTTCAACAAAAACTGGCCGCCATAAGGGGCATGATTGAAAAAGGTCTGTCGCTCGGCTTCTGATCAGTGCTTTCAGCCAATGGCTGAGAGCGCTGACTGATGTGTTCTGGCAGGAAAGGGGGGCTAGACAGTCCCCCTGTCAAAACACAATAGCACAGTGTGGGAGAACGATCTCAGCGATCTGTCATTTTATTTTTGTTCAGCCCACTGGGCTCAATGAAAATCAACTTAGTGTGTAGGAGGCTTAAGTTATATACATTCAAAACACAGGTGGTATAAAAGGTGCCACACCCTATTACTTACAATTACAAAATACCAAAACATTTGGACTTTTAAGGCTCCAGGTATCAATTAATGACAACTATATATCAACACACAAATTTTTATTACACAATAAAAAAGATTATACATAAAACACATTAAAAAAGGGGAAAGATTAGCAATGATTAATATAGGTGCACCCAAAACACATATGAAACCTTCTATAACCGTATTAAACTTAGAAATCAAAATAGCCAAATGATCTGTCCAAGAAAGGACCATGTGCATTACTATAAATAGATTTTATACAAAGAGGGAGGAGAAAAGGGGCATGGATTATCTCTACGCGTTTCACGGTTCAAAGCGCTTCATCATGTGAAGTACATATCAGATTCTATTACAATCCAAGATGCATGTGGCTATATAGGTGTAACCATCAGCCCAAGACCCCCCAGTGAGGGAGAACATCCCCGGAACCATGTGCCATCCCCAAAGAGAGACCACTGGAGCATGCTAGGACAGACCGGGCCACCACCTCACCAGCCTCCAACATTTGCAATGTATCCATACAGAACAAACTGTTAAACCCTTACGAAATCAGGAAGATTTTCAACAACCACTACCACCATCAGGGACATGCAACATAGTCAGAGAGAGAAGCTTAAGTCCTATACTTGGAAACATTATTTCCATATTATATGCTTCCATCAATTAATCTGCAAAGAGTATACTACTTCAATCCACAATTCAAACACTGTTTTTAAAATCTTTAATAAATGTTCCACAATCTATAGCAGAAGAAAACCACAGATGACTATGTACATTGCCATGTATATTTGATCCCCTTAAACTGGCATGAAGCCTATAAAATGAAACAGCACAGGACCCCTGGTATATTTAACCCACATCTCTATTAGATGGAATAAAGACTCTGAATTGCCATCTAACCGCCACACTCATCTAATGTCTAAACTCACCTTAAAAGTGTATAAATATGTATATTATCTTTATAGAAAGTTCATTTTAGGCTGATGTCTGGGTTGCCATTTAGGGCCAACAAATATTTGTTTCATATATTTGAAAGTCAGAAAAGCAAGGTGACCATACAACAAAGATGACATTGCCCTGTTCATTCATTTTACGACCAGATGGAACAATGATCTAATGTCTATGGTCAGTGTATGACAACCATGGTCAATCGTTTTCAGGGAGCAGAGTGAAGAGCTAGATTCGAGAACCTTGTCCAATTGCTAGTGTTCTCTGGCATTGAAACTGTCTGCATGTGGCTATCCCTCCCTCTTCCATTGACCTAACAGGAGGACTCATGCCATTAGAATAGTCAAGGTAGACCAAGACAGAGAAGTGTCATTAGCGCCAGTGAATGGTATCTAAATGAGTGATTACATGATTCTCCAAAAGAATGACGAAGAATACATAGTTCAGCCCTGAGTGATAATAGCTGTCAATGTCATTTAGCATTCAAGTGAGTATGGTCAGATACTATTCTTATACAGTATTTATAAAGCGCCAATAGTTCGCTCAGCGCTGTACATTACAAAGGATGGAAAGATAGTTAAGATAGTTAAGAAATAAGATACATGATAGAGTGTGGTCTGGGGTTTCTACTCACAAACTTTGATAGTCTCCAGTTCCAGACACTGGATGAGGGTTGAGAAATAGTTAAACAATACACAGACCTCATGCAGATGTCCTGATCACAACTTCCACCAGTCAGCTGACTCCACAGTGCAGATGAGCAGCAATAAGGTTACCACTACTAGCAGCTGAGCTTTATTTGGTCACCTTCTGGAATTCATTACTTTTCAATTGGTTTCCAAGGCTGGACTGTGTCATCTGAAGAAAGCTAATTGGTTCTGACAGATGCTGGTACCTTTGCTTTCAGTTTGGGTTTATTTATTTACTGTGATTCTGCCACTAGGAACAATCATCCCTTTTGAAAACAATTGTTTCTAAATCACCCATGTAGTGTAACTGGGTTTGAACACAGATGACTAATTTGTCAAAACAAGAGTTATATTGAGCAGATGTACTGTTATATTCATGGCCAGAATTACATTTAACTTGAGCCTGAAACTAAACTCACCCTAACCTTAACTTAAATGTGAAAACTGAGCCCTTAAACTTTATTTTAAAATGTAACCTAAAACTTAAAGGTGAATTCCAGGCAAAGCAAATGTAATTATTTGTCAATGCCTTGCCTTACCTGAGTTTGACCATGATTCTTGTATCAGTGCTACTGGTTCTTCACAAAACCCTAGTAAGGAATCTTTGCACGATCACTTGCTGTTGCCAAATCTCTATGAATAGGCAACCAGTTGTGGAACAGCTGTCAGGAATGGACTTGCCAATGGTGGTGGGACTCACCTGCCTTGTGGGCTGCAGTACCAGGGCTGGCCAGCGGGTGCTCTCAGCAACCAGAAGCTCACTCCTGCAGTCGGCCATCACCTGAGGCTGATTGCAGGAGGTGTATTTAAGGAATGGTCAGACCTGCAGTCAGTGCCATGGTGTATGTTTCCCATGAGCCCCTGTACCTGCATCCTGTCTGCTTCCTGCCTGATTCCTGATTCTGCTTGATCCTGACCCTGAATGAACTCCGCCTGTCCTGACTTCGGCTATTCCTGACCACCGTCCAGCCTGCTCCTTTGGTACCTTGTCTGCCTGATTGTTCCTGACCTGGCCCGTCTGACTACGCTCTGCCTACTCCTTTGTGTTTTGTCTGCCCGATGATTCCTGACCCGGCCCGCCTGACCACTCCACCTCACCAGCCCTGACTGCTCTTATCTGTGTACATTCCGTTATCAGTTGGAGGTTTGGTTTTGTTATATTGTGCGTTATATTTGTGTATAACCCTTAATAAATTATATTGTTACACCATACTTGAGCCTGCGTTTCCCTGTGTCAGTTCACGCATCTCTGGTCTTACCGGGAGCCCTGACAACAGCCATGCTGTAGTTCAGGGTTGTGGCTATTATGCTGCTTCCAATTCCTGGTCTTGTGGGGGTGGAGACCATCTCTGTATGTGACCACGGTTGGCGGCCAAGGTGTTGGTGACAGGAAAAAATGTAACTGTCCCTGACAATGTCCACTGAACTGCCCAATCATGTCATCAACCTCCCAATGAATAATGAGAGATGTAGTTCAATGCAGCACATGGAGACACGTTGGAAGAGACGCGTGCCACCACACAGGGCTCTCCCCTTGTGACACCATAGGTTTTTTTTTCTGGTGATGTTTCATGTAAATTCATTTTTTACACAAATAAAATATAGGAAGATTTGTTAGGTGATCACTGAGTGTGGGTAGTACCATGGCTTAGTGCGTAGCACTTCTACCCTGCAGTCCTTGGCTCAAGTCCCAGTCAGGACATTATTTGCATGGAGTTTGTATGCTTTCCAATACTTGTGTGGTTTTTGTACCACACTTCAAAACCATGCTAGTTGGTTAATCTGCCCTGGTATGATGTTTTACTAAGTGTGCCCAAGGTGGCTGGCTCACCAATGGTACATAAATCGTTTTGAGTCCTCAGGGAAAAAGTGTTCAAGAAATCTAAATTAATTTTAAAAAATCAGCTTTAACAAGACTTAACCATAACCTAACCTTAAGGGTGAACTCCAGGCAGATATCAAAACTGTATTAATAAAAATCAGGCATTATTGCTTTTCATAATGCGGTTATTCACCCTTTGTAAACATGCTTGGAAGAGGGAAGACCTTATCAGTGTTCACTTGCTCCTTTGTTGCCCAGTCACATAATGGAGTTGTCTATATACCAAGCTATATTTCATAGATATCGTGGAGGTAAGTGAGATGCCTTTCTGTCTAGGGGGGATGTTACAAAAATTTTAGCAGGTTAGACCAATCAAATACAGTATATGTATTTCAGTTGTGTATTTAGGTGGTAGCCTAGGTTTCAGTTTTAACCCAACATGTAACTGTAACCTAAAAAGCAAATTCCAGGAGATTTCCAATCCTGCAAGGGTTGACTGCTCGGTTAGGTCTAGTGGGCATGGAAAAAAAAAAAAGTACTTACCCATTCCTCTGGTCTGCCTTGCTGGTATACCAGTCCTCGCAGGAGGACGCTGATGGGCAGTCAAACACCAAAGCATGGGGGAACGCTATCTGCCAGGGGAGTAGACGATTGGGTAAGTAAAATTGCTTTTACACACCCCTAGAACTAAATGAGCAGTTAACCCTTGCATTTCAGGCAATGCCCCACTGTAAGGCAAGGTTCCCACCTATGCAGTTTGCGTTTGATCCGTTTCTGCAGTGCGTTTTTGCCACGTTTTTAATTTTTTTCATTTTCTTGTTGCTAGGCAGATTTAAAACTCAAAATGCAACATAAATGTAGCAAAAACACACTACATGCTTTCCACTGAAATCTATAGAACCAAAATCGCAACTTTTTGCATTTAAAAAAGTTCCTGACCCTTTCCAAAAAATGCACCTGGTGAAAACACGGAAATGTGAACCTGTCCCATAGGAAATCATGTTAAATGGACTGTAGTGCATTTCTGCAAAATGCAAAACGCTGCAGAAAACACTTAGGTGTGAACCTAGGGTAAGGGAAGATTTTTTATTTTTTTCCAGACTTAGGCTTTAACCTCTAAATTGCTGACCAGAAAGTATTGCAGTGCTGCAATAAACAGTGATGTACTCTTGGTGCAGAATCCAGCTGCTTCCTTTGCACAGTGGTTTATAATTTTCCTTTACTTTGTAGGGATCAGAACGGGTATTTCCTCCAGCCAGTTACCTGCTGACTCTAAGCTTAGTCACTTTTCCAGGCCCAGTATTTCCAAAATGGTTTTTACTGCCAAGTTATGAGTCACACTGTCCTTCTCCCCCAACAAACCAGCTAATACATTACTCCGTACTGGAATCTCATCCCACCAGGCCTATGCATGAGGAGTCAGATGAGCTGTCATGTGACCATCACAGTCATCTACCAGGGCTCATATGACATCTGATAGTTGATGAAATGCTCAGCAAATTAATCCGATTTAAATGTTAGAATTATTTTGTCTGAATGGAGCATTCTATTATGGAGTTGAGAATTTCTGAGTAGGAAGCTGGCACCGCAGATGTCCCTTGTAGTGTACATGATCTCATGAATGAATCATGTGATAAAAGTTATTTGTGTTAAAATTTCATTTTTTATTATTAAATTATGCCACTGCTACCATACAGGGACGTTCCCTGCACCACACATGAAAGAAAAAAAAAGTTAGTTCTTGGACATTTTTTAGGGTAATTAGATACCCCCTTCAACAGACCAAGCCCCTTCTCCTATGCCATTCACTGTCAATCTAGCTGTAATGAGATTAATAATCCAGAGAACAAGTAGGGCACATAAACAACTTAACGTTTAATCTGCTTATATTGTGCCTTGCCTGGTTCCTCCTTTCTCTTCCGTTTTCATTGCATACCTTATTTTACACCCAATGATACCATCACTATGTTTCTGTGCTTCTTTATGCAATGCAGGGAGATCATAACTGCTGGGAAGGGTCAGAAGGGTGCCGTACATAGCTCAGTTCTCTTCTCAGGAGTCCTCAATCCTGATACATGCAATGGGCTGGCTGCTAGCAAGAGGTAAGCAAATATCAAATGCCTTGATAGATAGTCTGCAGGAGTGGTCATGTGATGCTGAGCCTCCATGATAGACAAAACTAAAATTCAATGATTGAACCGGGCAGGTCAGGGACAGTTAGGCTGGGGGAGGAAAAGCCTAGATAATGCTGGATGCCCTCCATCCAGAAAATTATGCATGCTCTATCTGAATCGCTGCAGCTTCTAATGCACACTGTCAGAAGCTCTCAGTGTTCAGTGAAATCAGAGTACGCAATTTCAGTACAGGAGAGGAGCCTGTACACTGAAGGTAAAGCTAGCCACAGATGGAATGAAATACAGCCAGTTCAGCAGGAACCAGATGACTTTCTATCCATGTGTGGCTGTCCCCATTTGGTAGAAGTTGATAGTTAGATCAACTTCTGTGGAATGGAAATGTTGTAAAACTTTTGTCAATCAGCAGCTGCAGCCACTGATCAGTGTATTCTGACAACATTGAGTCCCACTGTCAGAATACAACTTCCCTGCTGGCTGAACAGAAAAAAAAAAAAAGATCTGTGCCCAGCCTAGGGCTGGAGTTAGGGCTCATTCACACTAGCAGATGAGGTGCAGAGATGGAGCCACATTTTACCGTTCCCAACCACTGCAGGGGCAGTATATGGAGTACATACAAGAATTATACCACTTTTCGCTTTTGACCACCGAACGTAATCCATTCAAGTGCAAGTATCTCCTCTGCAAGCACCCACTACCAAGCGCAATGCAAGGGGTTAAAGCAGGCAGTGAGGAGGAGATAGAACGCCTCCTCACTGCCACTGCCTCACTGGGTTTGTTCACACTTGCTTTGGTCCCTTTAGAACGATATGTGTTCTGAATGCTCTTCAGAGAGTTTTACACAGGCAGTGAGGAGGCGTTCTATCTCCTCCTCACTGCCTGTGTAAAACTCTCTGAAGAGCATTCAGAACACATATCGTTCTTCAGGGACCAAAGCAAGTGTGAACAAACCCATAAACTTTAAAGCCCATCTCCACAATTTTGCTAAGGAAAAACATATTTTCCACAACCTGTTTAAAAAAAAAAACAAAAAAAAAAAACAAAAAAAAAACTACTCACCTGCTCCGAGCTTCAGCCCTGCTACACTCTCCTCTTTGGTGTAGCGCCAGTACTCTTCAGTGTCACTCAACCCAATGCAAGGGATACATCATGCACACACCAGCCTACTCACAGAAAATGCACATGACTGACCAGAATACACCTCCAAAAAAGGTATGTATTCACATAGCTTGATGAAGAGATGTCGTACAGGACAGGAGTGCACACGTACAGGAGACCCATAAGGGACTCCATAGGTCCTGAGGCACAGTGGGCAGACAAAGAAGAGGGAGAGTGTCAGAGCAGCTGGGACAAAATGTAAAAAGTAAACTCAGGATGAAATACCTGTAATATTATATGTATCTGTTTTATGAAAAAAAAAAATAGACTTAAATGTCACTTTAACTGCAGTAAAGTCAAGTCATCAGTCTCGCTTTACAATCTGGCAGAGCTGTGTAAATCACAAGACTGGATATGCAGGAATTCAAACCCTTGGCAGGTAAAATGACTCTTATATACAGTATGCACTTCAATAGAGTGTTTTATCAGGGAACCTATTCCTCCAACTACACACACTGCTTTCAAGCAAATGTGCTTAGGCCCTTCTCACCTTTAACATAGACTGCCTGGGGATGATTTACTAAAACTGGAAAGTGCATAATCTGATGCAGCTCTACATAGAAACCAATCAGCTTTCATGTTTTATTATCAAAGCTTAACTGAACAAACTGAAGTTAGAAGCTGATTGGCTACCATACACAGCTGCACCAGATTTTGCACTCTTCAGGTTTAGTAAATCAACCCCTCTGTGTCTTCTAAGCTTTTATCACAGCCTCCTGATCACTTTCTTCCCTGATTGTTGACCCGTTTGGGAACAGGACCTGCACAACAATGTTACAGGAGATTGCAGCTTGCACATACAGTACATCTTCTATTTCCAGCACAATACAGGAATCTTGTTACAAATTGGTAGCTTAATGGTATAGGGTCCCAAAAACTGTACATAAATTGTTCCCACAATGCTCACACCCTTGTTGGAGATGCCAATGGCAAAAGGGGTCACTCTTGCATGTTTTGTGGGACTGTCTGCAAAAATGACTGGTGTCCTGTTGAGGGACGACCCTGTTTCCTTCCTCCTCCATTTGATGACAAGGTCTCTTAAATGGTACCAGAAATCATTACTTGTCCAACTCCTCAATGTGGGGAAGGCCTGTATCCCACTGTGCTGGAAGCAGACCTCTGCCCCCTCAATTGGTTTGTGGATAACGAAGGTTAAGGCAATTCAGACTATAGAGGACCTGATGGCGAGAGTTAACTATGCAAAAGAAAGGTTCCACAAAACTTGGTATTATTGGTCAGTTTTCCAAACCATATCAGAGTTCACTACCCTTCTGAACATGGTCCTTGAGTCTGTGTGAGGGTATACTTGACCCCCCCAACCCCCTTCCTCACCCCTCCCTTTTTTATCTTATCCTCACTAAACTACTCTCTCCTGTACTTTTTCTACTCCTTTTTCTTCCGTATCTCCTATGGATCTTTCTCTATGTCCGGATACCTATTGACATTCTCCCAGGAACAACCTTACCTCTCACCAAGGAAAGAAACATTTTTTTATACCGCTATGGGGACAGGGTTATTTTACCCCTCCCTGAGGCACTTTTTTCTGGCAGTGTGAAAGCATATATCAGGGTTACTGACTGTCGAGACCGCTAAACCAGATTTGATGTACATTCTCTCCTGAGGTACCTCTCTTGGGAATTAGTTCTGTGTAGTTCTATTTATATTTTTCACATGTGTATTGGACATATCTGCTTAGACCTTGTCATAAAGTTGAAAAACCTACATAAAAAATTAAATTAAAAAAAAAACGTTTTATCAACTTTCTACTAAAATCTAACACAGGTGTGCATATCAAGTAAATGGCACATACTTCTCTTTAATGGCACAGTAGAGCTACCCAGCATGCATTTTCTTTAATAACTGTCAAGTCCAGCTTCCCCATGGTTGCTTTTAAAACCACAGGTCCCATCAGTCCTTGTTGGAAGCCTTCAGTCTGTCTAGGTCTGATTTACACTTCTCCATTTCAAAAACAAGATGAAAGTGATAAAATAATCCTCCCCATCTGCGCACTATTGTTTTGCTTCCTGTGCATTCAGCTCAGATTTATATTACAGCATTTAAGAGAAAGTCTCAATTCAAATACTTATCGGGGGATCTAAAAATACAGCACTCACTTTTCAATGTGTAGTGGACCTCTTCCGATGTCTCCTCGTGTCCATTATACTCTCTGTTGGCCAGCTGCCTGTTGGCAGTTTCCAGACGATCTGCACAAAGACAGGAAACAAGATGGAGAGATCAGCGGCTGCAGCGAGGAATCACTGACCCTGCAGACAAATGGGACTGAAAACAGAGCTGATGTGTTAAAGTGAAAGCACCATCCACTTTTATTGTTGGGAAGTTATATAGTTACATAGTGTGGCTGGCAAAAACACATCTTCATCAAACTCTCATGACCTACAGTTTGGCTTACTATAAAGCAATAAAGAACCCTGTGGAGCAAATCTGGGGTAAACGTTTTTCCTGACATTGTAATCAGAAAGTTGGTTTACAATTTGGATCGTGCCTTAAATGCTTAAACCAGTGGTTCTCAACCTGTGGGTCGCAACCATTTTGGGGGTCGAATGACCCTTTCACAGGGGTCCCCTAAGACCATCAGAAAACACATATTTCCGATGTGTAAAGAGCAGCTACTGTGTAGAAAGCAGCTGCTGTGTTGAAAGCAGCTACTCTGTTAAAAGCAGCTACTGTGTTGAAAGCAGCAGTATTGGAGGTAAAACGACACTCATGAATTATAATTACTGGGTAAATAATTTTATGGTTGGGGGCCACCACAACATGAGGAACTGTATTAAAGGGTCACGGCATTAGGAAGGTTGAGAACCACCGGCTTAAACAGTAAGTTCAAGCACCACACAAACATTACTGAATAGTAGTAATTACTAAAACAAAAAGATTATATAGCATGTAAGAGATCAGCCGTACCTCTCAGATCCAGATTGAAGTCGTGCAGACGTCGGATTTCAGCTTCCAGTTTGTTCTTCATGGCTTTGTCCAATGCCTCCCTCTTAGTGGATGACTTCACCAAACTCTCATAGGCTTCTGAAATCTTCTGGATTTCTGTTTCAAACTGGAAAAAAAAATCATTACATAACCAAACGATGAAATAATTAGGGTTGAGACTCAAATACTGGGAGCTCCTAGAGTAGCCTTCCTCAACCAGTGTGGCTCCAGAGGGTGCTAGGAGCTCCGAGCTGTGGGCAACAGTCTACACTAACCATCAATGTAAGGAGACAATTTTGAAATTACATTAAGTGTAAGAGGTCACTTCTACACTGACCACCAACAAAAAGGACAACACAATGATCACCAATGTAAGGCCTTTTGCACACTTCAGCTTCTAAAAGCTTAGTACAATGTTTTTTTTACTGATCTAAAATGCAGCCCACTGTTTACAATGTGCCTGTACACACAGGCACGTAAACAAGAGCTGCATATTCTTGAGTTACAAAAAAAAAAAATTGCATTCATTGGTCAGTATTTTGTGCTGGTATGTGCAAATATGTGCATCCTAGATTGTAAGCTCTAACAAGCAGGGCACTCTGTTTCCTCTTGTACCAAATTGTGTTGTAACTGTAATGTCTACCTTCATTTTGTAAAGCGCTGTGCAAACTGTTGGCTCTATATAAATCCTTTATAATACTATAATAATAATAATACAGTGCCTTGCAAAAGTATTCATACCCCTTGAAATTTTCCACAGTTCGTCATGTTACAGCCTAAAACATAAATGTATTTTATTGGGATTTTATGTGATAGAGCAACACAAAGTGGCACATATATGTGAAGAGGAAGGAAAATGATAAATGGTTTTCAACATTTTTTACAAATAAATATGTGAAAAATGTGACGTGCATTTGTATTCAGCCCCCTTTACTCTGATACCCTTAACTAAAATCTAGTGGAACCAATTGCCTTCAGAAGTCACCTAATTAGTAAATAGAGTCCACCTGTGTGTAATTTAATCTCAGTATAAATACAGCTGTTCTGTTCTCATGAAGGCCAAGGAACACACCAGACAGGTCAGGGATAAAGTTGTGGAGAGGTTTAAAACAGGGTTAGGGTATAAAAAAAAATCCCAAGCTTTAAACATCTCATGGAGCACTGTTCAATTCATCATCCGAAAATGGAAAGCGTATGGCACAACTGCAAACCTACCAAGACATGGCCGTCCACCTAAACTGACAGACTGGGCAAGGAGAGCATTAATCAGAGAAACAGCCAAGAGGCCCATGGTAACTATGGAGGAGCTGCAGAGATCCACAGCTCAGGTGGGAGAATCTGTTCACAGGACAACTATTAGTTGTGCACTCCACAAATCTGACCTTTATGGAAGACTGGCAAGAAGAAAGCCACTGAAGAAAGAAAGCCATAAGAAGTCCCATCTGCAGTTTGTGAGAAGCCATGTGGGGGACACAGCAGACATGTGGAAGAAGGTTCTCTGCTCAGATGAGACCAAAATGTAACTTTTTGGCTTAAAAGCAAATTGCTATGTGTGGCGGAAAACTAACATTGCACATCACCCTAAACACATCACCCCCACCGTGAAACACGGTGGTGGCAACATCATGTTGTGAGGACGCTTTTCTTCAGCAGGGGCAGGGAAGCTGGTCAGAGTTGATGGGAAGATGGATGGAGCCAAATACAGGACAATCTTGAAAGAAAATCTGTTAAGAGTCTGCAAAAGACTTGAGACTGGGGCAGAGGTTCACCTTCCAGCAGGAGAACGACCCGAAACATACAGCCAGAGCTACAATGGAATGGTTTAGATCAAAGCATATTCATGTTAGAATGACTCAGTCAAAGGCCAGACCTAAATCCAATTGAAAATCTGTGGCAAGATTCCAAAATTAGATATTATAAGTGTAAAATAGTCCTCATAAATCAGCGCTTCACTTCATAAATCTCAGATAATAAATATAGATAATGTTGGTCATATATCAAAAAATATATCAATGCAATAAAGATTAACAGATCTTCAACTGAGGTGTGACAATGTGATAAGAAGAATCCAATCCACCTTTATACTTCTTGTAAGGACAGTCTCTCTATTTGAAGAATTCCCTCCAGCACCACTGTGTTCTTTAAGTGACTAGCACCCCATCAAAATTAACACTCACCAGAACCTGGTGGAAACCAAGCATAACAAAATATCCTACTTCTAGGCTCGCCACACACCACCGTTCAGACAAATCCGATAGGTCCAGTACATAAATAAAAAATATAAAAAACGCACCACATCGCGTAACTCAATTTCAAAATTTTATTGCCAGCGTCCCCTCATAAAATTAAACTCACATAAAATGAAAAAAGTGCGTATCAATTAAATTCAAGCAACGATCATCACATAGGCTGTAACGCTATCATCTCACCACGCTTCTGTGTACAGCCCGCGGTTCCACTTCCGGGTAGGAGGGGCTACGTCACTTCTGGTGAACGTGCTGACATCATGTATGGTCGCGCACTTACGCGTTTCGTCATTACGATTTCCTCTGAGGGTGTGCAAGATTTCAAAATTGCTGTTTACAGACGCTCTCCATCCAATCTAGCAGAGCATGAGCTATTTTGCAAAGAATGGGCAAAAATTTAATTCCCTAGATGTGCAAAGCTGGTAGAGACATCCCCAAATAGACTTGCAGCAGTAATTACAGTGAAAGGTGGTTCTACAAAGTATTCACTCAGGGGGGCTGAATACAAATACAGGGCACACTTTTTACATATTTATTTGTAACAAATTTGAAAAAAAATTATTTTTCTTCCACTTCACAATTATGTGCCACTTTGTGTTGGTCTATCACATAAAATCCCAATAAAATACATTTACGTTTTTGGTTGTAACATGATAAAATGTAGAATACTTTTTCAAGGCACTGTATGAGCATAAATATTGATGGATTCGCCTAGGAATGTATTGTACCCTCAAATGCAAAAACACGCAAATAGGTGCATAAATACGCGCACACAATATGCCAAAAACAAACGCCAGAAATTACGTCCAAAAATGCTGATGCTCAAACGTTAGTACCGTGTGTAAGAGGCCTAAGGGGCACTTTTCCAACAAGGTAGGGGTCCTACACTGACCACAATGTGCATGGGTATTACTTCACAGACTACTAGTGTAAGGGGATGTAACACTTTTTTGTGGTCATTATTATTTAGATTGTTTCAGGAATATAATTTTGTATTTAGAGCAGAGGGTGTTACAAAACTCTAGGTACATTTATTCTTTTATTTTAAACTTTGTACAACTTACTGGTCAGGTTAATGTACTATGAGCTGTAGATACTGTAAATTCATTTTTAGCAGCAATTCCTGACCAGACAGCACACATTAAAATCTATGTGTTTTCATTTCACCTGCGATTATTCATGTTGCCAGAATGTTGTAAGTCGCTGGAAAATCGCTCTAGTGTGAACAAAGGCTTAAGGGTGAAAGGATGAGCAAGTAATGCGGTCGTCAGGGTAAAGCTTTTTCCTACACTATGTAATGAAACAATAGGGGAACATATACAGTATAAAAATCTGTCCCTTAAAAACCAACCTAGTTCAGACATAGGGGTCCACAACTTTGATTAGTGTGTTTTAAGCTCACTAAGACCAATTGTAGTAGACCCTGAGATTTACACAAAAGCAATAAAAATACTTACCTTACAGATAAATCCATGTTATCAAAAAGAGATTTCAGTGAGTTTTCAGCATGCAGGAGTTTTCAGCTACTGCAGGATTTACATTACAGTAATTACATTACAGGCACACTGGACACTGAAAACAACTGCTCTGGACGTTTGTTTCTGGCAGTCAAAAAAACACTTGAAGCTGGTAAACGCCAGCACGTGCACCATGTTTATCAAAGTCAAATTATTGGATGTTTTTTCATTTCTTTGGCCAGAACAAATAACTGATTATGGTCACTGAAATGAAAAAACGCCCAAGCGCTAAATGTACCTATCATTAATGCGCATTTGCACACGTATTTGCCACGTTTGGTGTTTTTCTGTCAAAACACTCCTCTCCTGAACGTGATTCTTCTATATTCAGGGGAGGAGCATTTTACTGCCTCTGAACTCTGCTGCTCCTAAACTTTGGTAAAAGCCTATGGGGTTGATTTATTAAAAGCAAATAATCTGAACTGCAAGTGCATTGAAAGTGCAGTTGCTCTCCATCTGAAGGGAACATGCAAGGAAAATAAGAATACAGCATTTTTGCTTGCATGTGATTGAATGAAAGAAATCAGCAGAGTTTCGCCTCATTTTCAGAGCTTCCCCTCGGATCTAAAGCAACTGCATTTGTGGTGCACAGTATATTTACCTTCAGTAAACCAACCCCAGAGTCTTGCATTCTGAGAAGGTGCTTTAAAGTACAATCACTGTGAAGCACTACAAAGCAGTACCTCTGCATGCATTGGTCTCTTCTGTCATGTCTCTTCTTAGTCCCCATATAGAGCCCCCAAAATGCATGTTAATTTGTCAATGAATTTCACCTAAGGCAGCTACCTGTAATGGCGACAATGCTGCAGTTGCCACTCTTACGTAAACTGTGCCTGTTTGCACTACAGTTGATTAAAAAAAAGTTGCAAAGCATGGCTATAAAGATTGTCACTCAAAAGTCTGCAGCTTATCAATCGGCACCTGGTCACACCTATTCTTGCCCACTACTTGGTGGACTGACGGCTCTGCCTCTGCTGCTGAAACCCTCCCACTATGAGCTCTAGTATCTAGGAGCGGGAGCGCGTGAGACACAAATGAAGGTGGAATTGGCTCAGGCATGAAAAGTTACTTTACTTTCTGAGGATTTTGCAGTACATAGTAATTGGATTTGGGACTTGCCATGCAGGAACACTTTAAGGCAGGCCTTGAAATTTTCACTCGCCTGCTCGCCAATGGCGAGTGGAAATTATGGTGGGGGCAAGTGTGTCCCCCCAGGGTCGTCTTGCTGAGCAGGCTCGGAGCTCAGACTAGATCTGTCAGTGACACTGGGAGCCGTCAGACTGCTCAATAGCTGAGCGCAGTGAAAGCAAAGGAAGGAGTGTGTGCTGTGCTCTCTGCCTCCCCCTAGAGTGCAGTACCAGGCTCTGTGAGTGAACAACGAAGTACTGCAACTTTTTATAGGGGTGTGTGTGTGTACGTTCCTAATTTCAACTCACTCTGGTTACAGGATCCTCTATGTCTGCCAGTGGTGGCTTCAGGGGAGAGGAAAGAGCATTTAACAGCGTGTGTATGTATGCATGTCTGTGTATGTACATGTGTCTGCGTGTATGTACATGTATGTATGTGTGTGCATGTACATGTGTATGTATGTACATGTGTCTCTGCGTGTGTATTTCTGTGTATGTACATGTGTATGTATGTACATGTGTCTGCGCATGTGTATTTCTGTGTATGTACATGTGTATGTATGTACATGTGTCTGCGCGTGTGTATTTCTGTGTATATACATGTGTATGTATATACATGTGTCTGTGCGTGTGTATTTCTGTGTATGTACATGTGTATGTATGTACATGTGTCTGTGCGTGTGTATTTCTGTGTATGTACATGTGTCTGTGCGTGTGTATTTCTGTGTATGTACATGTGTATGTATGTACATGTGTCTGTGCGTGTGTATTTCTGTATATGTACGTGTGTGTGTGTACATGTGCCTCTGTGTGTGTATGTACATGTCTGTGTGTGTGTACAGGTGTCTCTGTGTGTGTTTGTTGGTGGCGAGTAACTCTTAAGGCCTGGCTAGTAGTTCAGGACATGAAATGTTAAGCCCTGGTTTAAGGGTTTCATGAAGAAACACAAATCAGAAAATAGGATTTGCCATGAATGCAGAAGAAGGTGTACACAATAATGCTGCTGTCTTTTACTGCCAGAAAACACTTTGGAGGAGGAGGCCTGCAGTCTGAGCATTCACAAATACATAGCTGCTTTATAGTTTTAGCAGTGTAGCACAAATGCGGTTACAGGTGCAGAAATAATACAGCTATGAACAAGGACCTTGAGAAAACATTCTTGTGTTTTACAACTTCATTTAATTCACTGAAAGTAAGCTGCCGCAATCAGTATGGTAAAGTCACAGATGGGATCAGTAAACGATATAGCTGAGAGCCAAGTACTACCGCCGCTAACAGTCACAACGAACATCTTTACAAGTGCAGGACAGAAAATCAATCAGAAGAATCAACAGATAAAAAAGTGTCAGGAGTCTCTTAAATATGTGCAGAGAGCCAAGGATGTGACCATAGATGTGGATAAAGCTTCAGCATGGAAAATTAGCAAAAGGACAAAAATTGTTGCTTCATGTCCTGCTGGACCCCAAATGCTGTATCTTGAGTATACTAGATCAGCATTTTTCAACCAGGGAGCCCAGGCACCCTGGGGTGCCTTGGCAGAATGCTAAATATGGCCCAATAATTATATACAAGGCAGCAGGTGCAAGCCACATAAGGCCACAGGTTTTCATTGTGCACCGTTACAACCTTCTAGCCACCGGTGTCCTAACAACCAATGATGTCATCAGTTGATAAGGAGGACATTGGCTGATCTCCCCTGTGCTCTTTATCAGCACTGGGGTCACATTACAGGGAGGAAAACTAAAGGAGAAGAGAAACATTGGAATACTAGTCAGTACCGGTGTGTAAAGGTGTGTTTGCTTTCTAAGTATAAATCACCTCCAACGTTGGGTGTCCTGTGTGTGTGGATGGTGCTACATTATGTAAAACTATTAGTTTAGTTTTTTAAATGTTAGAATGGGGTGGCTCGAGATTGTACAAAATTTTAAAGGGTGCCTTGACTGAAACAAAGTTGAGAAACACTGTTCTAGAGGATTTTGATTTATAGACTTCACTAAAGCTGCAGTCTGTAGAGTCCTGGTTCAAGCCAGGAAACCTACTTTACAACACTGGAAGGAAGAGCAGGCCCCAACACATAAGGAATGGGTCAATAACGTGGGTGATAACCTCTGCCTAGAGTGCATCATTTTCCAACATAGAAGATGCCCTGGGAAGTTTGAGAACGTGTGAGGTAGTTGGCTGGCTGTACCAGGCCTGACAACACTTGATCTAGTTCTGGATAGACCTTTGTGATTCTATATGTGTACTTCATGACTGACAGTACTCATTTATAAGGCAGCAGTACTATTTGCATCTGACCATCACAGGTGGTACAATGGTTTTAAGTGCTATGTTTGAAGTACCTTTGCCATATTTTGTGAATTTTAGTGCATACGGACATGTTGGGCGTGCTTTTTTTTTTATCATGCTGTCTCTATTATTTTATGCTCTGAAACGTCTGCTTCTTCTTTGTTTGATAAACGTTAAAAGTGTGGATTCAATATAAGCTATATATAAACAAATGGACTAAATGTTTCACCCCACAGGGCTGTAGCTGTAGCAAGAAGAACCTGGGGAACAAAGTCTTGATGTATTTATAGCACAAAATATTTACAAGCAGCTCAACAAGGTGTCAATAAGGTGCTCTGACCGAAGTTCATAATGACCAGGTCACCCAGAGCAATAAAAAAAGCATTGATGCAACACATGGAAACAATACCACCATAGCCAAAATACTAATGGCTGCAAACCCTGCAGGATCTATCCTACTGGGTTAGCACTAAGCTGCACAGAGGGTCAGACGCCCTATAGACGTCAATGGGATATCGCGCCTTATAGACTTCAATGGGAAAACGCAACCCATAGACTTCAATGGGACAAACGCCTGTCAATAGCAATCCTATTGTGCCACTCTACTCTATCACTTGTGAGTGTGGAACACACCGCTACAAATTCGCACACCCTTTTCATAATGGTACTCAAAACAAAATGTGTGTGGATCACATCTGTGTGAACCACCTCAATAAGAACACAACATATCTAGCCTGTTATGCGAATCTGTGTGTTTCAAAATGAATCCAGAATCACATATGTGTGAACCAAGACATTTTTGGATCGCAGAAAGTTTGCTGCAATCGCTAAGTGCAGGGTCAGGTGCCATTATTTGCAATGGTGCCAAAAACATGGGGCTGTTTTGTCATGATTGTTGCATGGCAAATTGCATTGGGTCAAGTCCCACGCGCTGACAACCCATGCTACACTAAAAAAACAATAAACAAAAAAAACAAAAACTGGCTCCCAACTTTTTTAGCTGGCTCCTAGATTTGTCAAGCCCTGCCATATCTATAGGCATAATTTGTGGATTTTTGACCATTGCATCTATATAAGCCCATTGGATATACTATTCCAAATCCATGTCCCTGCTCTGACTATTACAGCCTGAACGTTTCTGGGAAGGCTTTCCGTAAGGTTTTGGTATGTGTCTGTGAGAATTTGTACCTAATCACCCAAAAGACCATCTGTGCAGTCTGGTACTGTTTTTTCACAGAAAGGGTTGAGGCTCATCCTCAGATATATAGAACACTGCCATCATGTTTGACAGGTCAACAGCTAAAAAA